>NW_027507758.1:534345971-534810971 GCF_037356315.1 Lithobates pipiens | reverse complement strand
CAAGCCGGGTTTCTTTTGTCCCGCTGAGCTGTTTGAATTGGGTAACTGAAATGTATATTTTAGTGTTGTAGACTGGGCTACACAGGTGGGGCCTGTAAGGCTGTGGAAACCCTTAGGTAGGTGGAATTGGTGGTCAGATGGTCATTTCTTCCACTTTCTGACCACAGCACCTTCCAGTTTGACCAGTGGAGTGTGTAATGTTCTGAAGTTTGGATCTTTCTTTCTTTCTTTCTTTCTTTCTTTCTTTCTTTCTTTCTTTCTTTCTTTCTTTCTTTCTTTCTTTCTTTCTTTCTTTCTTTCTTTCTTTCTTTCTTTCTTTCTTTCTTTCTTTCTTTCTTTCTTTCTTTCTTTCTTTCTTTCTTTCTTTCTTTCTTTCTTTCTTTCTTTCTTTCTTTCTTTCTTTCTTTCTTTCTTTCTTTCTTTCTTTCTTTCTTTCTTTCTTTCTTTCTTTCTTTCTTTCTTTCTTTCTTTCTTTCTTTCTTTCTTTCTTTCCTTCCTTCCTTCCTTCCTTCCTTCCTTCCTTCCTTCTATACACGCGGTTTGCGCAGTCATGCTACACTGTGCTTCCCACAAATAGAGCTTTTTGGGGGGGTATTTAATCACTGCTGATATTTTTTTGTTAAAAAAAAAAAAAAAAAAAAACTAAAATTTTGACAGTTTATTTTTTTTTTTACTTTTTTTTTTGTCAGTAAATTTTGTAACTAAGTAATTTCTCACCTTCACTGGTGGGCATTGATGAGGCGGCACTTATGGGCACTGATTGGGTGGCGATTTTTTATTTTTTTCTCCCAACAAATGAAAATCCTTTTTTTTTTTTTTTTTTTTTGATGGACACCGCGTCGGTCCTGAGGAGCTGCGGGCATCCCTACAATGGTGGCCACTGATTTGTGACACCATATTGCAATATTGTTATTGGGACACTGATCAGTACCCTGATTACATTCCTAGATGTCCCCCTGCTTGGAGATGCCAAAGATCGGCTCTACTCGCCACACACTGTCAGTGTGAGGCGAGGAGAGCTGATTACCGGCATTTCCTTGATTACATGTGACCGACTGTGATTGGACACAGCCGATCACATGGTTAAAGAGCCGTGGACGCGGCTCTGTACAGAGATCAGGGTCACGCTTTGTCCTAGCGGCATGGCGAGAGCGGCCGTTCTGGGGCGCCATTATATGATGGCGTTCCAGAACGAGAGCTGCCCCGCCATCATTTGACGGTGGGTGGGCAGCAAGCAGTTAAAGCGGAGGTCCACCCTAAAGTGGACCTTCCGCTTATTGGAATCCCCCCCCCCTCCGGCGCCACAATTGGCACCTTTCAGGGTGGAGGGGGGTGCAGGTACCTGTACAGTACAGGTATCTGCACCCACTTCCGGCATAGCTATCTGCGGAAAGGGGCGTCGATTACGCCCCTTTCCGAAAGTCCCCCGCTGCCTGCTGGGAAACACACTGATCCCAGAGGCAGCGGGACCATCCTTATTGCGCAGCGCGACTCGCGCATGCGCAGTAGGGAACCAGGAAATGAAGCTCCACTTCCTGATTCCCATACCCAAGATGGAGGCGGCAGCACCCGATAGACGATCGAGAGATCGGCTTCGGGTGCCGACATCGCGGGCGCGCTGGGCGGGTAAGTGTCCTTATTTTAAAAGTCAGCAGCTGCAGTATTTGTAGCTGCTGGCTTTAAAAAAAAAAACCCGCTTTAAAGGGGTTTTAAAGGTTCACTGTTATAAAAAAAAAAAAAAGTCATACTTGCCTCCTCTGTGCAAGGGTTGTGCACAGTGGCCACGATCCTCCTTTTCTGGGATCCCCCTTGGCGCTCCTGGCTCCTCCTTCTCAAATGCTCCCACGGAGAGCTGCTTTTCATGGGGACACTAGTGCCACAGACAGCAGGACTTGGCCCCGCCCCCCGGCTCCCATGTCACTGGATTTGATTGACAGCAGCGGGAGTGGCCTCAGGCAATAAAAAGTAGTATTATAAGTCGTTTTTAGATTGTTTGTTTGTCCTATTTAGGACCTCCTACTTTTTTATTCCTTTTCTTATTTGTACGGATTTGAGCTATGTGTAAGCTGTCAGTTTCCCAGTGGGGAGGTGACGCTCTGGAACCTGTGGCATTCATTTGTATTGGTAAACTGATAGTCACTACATTTTGATGAGTCAGAGACTCGGCTTTGAAAAATAATGAGCTTGGAGTAGTTTAGTTGGTGTAAATACATGTTGTGATGAAGGATTGTCTTTTATTAGCCAAGCGCGCTGTCAGTGCTGTAAAACCCCAGAAGTGTCTGCTGGCTTATGACTCCTGTATTATTGTACCGTATCTGTTTATGGGGCTGTCGTCTCTGGAAACTGTTATCCAGCATGGCCATGTAGTACGCATTTAGTGTTCTGTGTTTTAAATAGGATTTCAAAAGCATTAAAATGGAACTCGTATATGTAAAATACAATTTCATCCAGTAATGTATTCATTAAAAGACCTTTTTTTCTTTTTATAAGTGTAAGAAAAGCCTAAGGCTACATTCACACATTGTGGAACATTTGTGCGCTTTCCTGCAGCTCACAAAATCGCGCAGCAGGGCCATTGCTTCTTAATGGCACCCCTATGTATATTGCTAATAATGTGTTTTGGTGCAGTACAATTTTTAAAAGGGTCAGGCTTTTCTTTTGCACATTTTGAAGGTGGTGAGCATGAGTCTATTATTAAAGATGCTTCCTCTCCCCTCCTCCTACCTATCCTGCCTTTTTAAAAACGTATTTTTAATCAGCTCTGGTCACATGATCCGAGGTTGTGTTATCACGTGATTGGACATTTTCACTTAGGGGTGTACTCACTTTTGTTGCCAGTGGTTTAGACCTTTAATGGCTGTGTGTTGTTATTTGAAGGGATAACAATTGACACTGTTATACAAGCTGTACACTCACTACTTTACATTGTAGAAAAGTGTAATTTCTTCAGTGTTGTCACATGAAAAGATATAATGCAATAGTTACAAAAATGTGAGGGTATACTCACTTTTGTGAGATATTGTGCCATCACACTTATTATGCCAGAGTGCTCAGGACACTGAGGGCACCGCTGATGGACAGCCAATGGAAAGTAGTAGCAACATTGGTACCCAAACAGGGACCCTCCCAATCTGCAAAGGGGAACAAGACCTAAAGGATCGCCTGACCCCAGATTTAGGTATTTCTGGCATTAATTTAAAGTGCCTTTTAACCACTTGCTTACTGGGCACTTAAACCCCCCTCAGTCCCAGACCAATTTTCAGCTTTCAGCGCTGATGCACTTTGAATGACAATTGCGTGGGCATACAACACTGTACCCAAATGAAATTTTTATCATTTTTTTCCCACAAATAGAGCTTTCTTTTGGTGGTATTTAGTTGCAGCTCGGAGTTTTATTTTTTGCTAAACAAACAAAAAAAGATGCAAAAAAAAATCATGTTTTAATAGTTTGTTATAAAAGTTTGCAAACGGGTCATTTTTCTCCTTCATTGAAGTGTGCTGATTAGGCGGCACTGATGGGCTGCATTGGTGGGCACTGATGGGCTGCATTGGTGGGCACTGATGGGCTGCATTGGTGGGCACTGATGGGCTGCATTGGTGGGCACTGATGGGCTGCATTGGTGGGCACTGATGGGCTGCATTGGTGGGCACTGATGGGCTGCATTGGTGGGCACTGATGGGCTGCATTGGTGGGCACTGATGGGCTGCATTGGTGGGCACTGATGGGCTGCATTGGTGGGCACTGATGGGCTGCATTGGTGGGCACTGATGGGCTGCATTGGTGGGCACTGATGGGCTGCATTGGTGGGCACTGATGGGCTGCATTGGTGGGCACTGATGGGCTGCATTGGTGGGCACTGATGGGCTGCATTGGTGGGCACTGATGGGCTGCATTGGTGGGCACTGATGGGCTGCATTGGTGGGCACTGATGGGCTGCATTGGTGGGCACTGATGGGCTGCATTGGTGGGCACTGATAGGCAAAGATGGGCACGGATAAGTGGCACGGATGGGTGGCACGGATAAGTGGCACGGATGGGTGGCACGGATAAGTGGCACGGATGGGTGGCACGGATGGGCACTGATAGGTACCACTGATAGATGGGACTGCTGGGCACTGATGGGCGGCACTGGGGTGCAGCACCTTTGAGGCAGATTGTGGGCACTGTGGGTGGCACTGATGGGGGGGCACTTACTTTTATTCAGGATGGCACTGCGGTGGGCAGGTGGGCACTGGCAGGTGGTGGTCTGTACTGCTGGCCGTGATCGGGACTGATGTCCCGATCACGGCCACCGGTGATAGGCTTTTTTTTTTCTCTCCTCGCGCTGTCAGCGCGAGGAGGAATAATAGCCGATTACCGGCTCCGTTCTATCACATGATCAGCTGTCATTGGCTGACAGCTGATCACGTGATAAGGGGTCGGGATCGACCCCTTACACGGATCGGTGATCAGGCGAGTCTCATGGACTCGCCGATCACAGAGCGCGCCGCGCGCGCCCCTCAGGGGGCGCGCAGGCCGCTTGTACACGGGACGACGTCAATAGACGTAGTCCCGGAAAAGTAGATCCGCGCTAATGCCATCATTTGGCAATAGCGCGGATCTCAAGTGGTTAAAGGCTCAAGGTTCTTTTACCTCTTATGCCCCGTACACACGAGCAGATTTTCCGTCTGAAAAAACCTGGATGTTTTTTTCCGACGGAATTCCACTCAAGCTTGGCTTGCATACACACGGTCACCCACAAGTTCTCTGAACTTTCGACCGTCAAGAACGCGGTGACATACAACACTACGACAAGCCTGGAAAATAAAGTTCAATGTTTCTGAGCATGTCAGAATTGGTACAGACGACGGGAATTTTTGATTGGAAAAAGTTCAGATGGAAATTCCGATCGAAAAATTGAGAACCTGCTCAATCTTTTTCTGGTAAGAATTCCACCAACAAAAGTCCGATTGAGCTTACATGCGGTTGGAGTTTCTGACCAAAAGCTCTCATCGGACTTTTGCTGGTGAAATTTCCAATCGTGTGTATGGGGCATATACATTCTATGCACGAAGGTAAAAGATCACTCTTGGCACACAGTTCACATCTCTGCAGATTGTTCGCTGTCTGCCTCCTGAAATTCGTGGTAAAATCGCACTTGTCCACCTCAAAACGCAAGGCAAATTCACACCTCACACAGGACAAAAAAAGTATCAAAGTTGCCGTACATCGCAGTAGTGTGAACCTAGGCTGAATGTGAGATCTCAGTTGGGTTCCTCCTAGTGAGAAACAGTAAGAAATGGTCTGTCTAAATTACTGCTCAGCAGACAGCACAGCCTGCATATATAATGGCTCTTCCCATGTGCACATATGAGGTCACACGGGTGTTTCTCCTTATATACTGTATCTAGCTGTAAGGGTGCACTCACACCTGCAAATGCACCCGCATGCTGGTTAGAAGTGAGAACTCCGCCAATTTGGCTGTTGGAGACAGCCCCTATGAAAGCAATGGGAGGCTGGCAGCTCCTGCAGATAATCACACCTGCTCACATGTAAACTCTAATGCACCAATCACATGCCAGTTATCCCCTCTGGAAGCAGCTTCGCTGGAGTTCTCGCATCTAATCAGAGTGCGGGTGCATTTGCAGGTGTGAATGCACCAAGTCAAAAGATATTGCAGTCAGCGGTTAAAGTGGTTGTAAACCCTTACAAACCACTTTGACCTACAGGTAAGCCTAGATTAAGGCTTACCTGTAGGTCCAAGCAATATCTCCTAAACCTATATGGTTTAGGAGATATTTGCCCGAAAACGTCATTCGGTGAAGCCGCCATGATGTCACTCCCGTTGACAGCAGCGCGCATGTGCCGTAGACAGCGGTGCCTGTCTTTCGGCAAATATCTCCTAAACCATGTAGGTAAGCCTTAATCTAGGCTTACCTGTAGGTCAAAGTTGGTTGTAAGGGTTTACAACCACTTTAAAATTACGCGCACTCGTGGAATGGCAACAAACTGCAGTACTTGAAAATCTCCATAGGCGACGTTTTGAAAATCTCTACAGGTTATCAGTTTAGAGTTACAGAGGAGGTCTTGTGCTAGAATTATTGCTCTCGCTCTAGTGATTGTGGCAAAACTTTACATGTGTGGTTTGAACACTGTTTCCATTTGCAGGCACGACTTGCATATGCGTTCGCCTCTGCACGTGAGCACTAAGGGATAGGGCACTTAAAGAAAAAATAATTTTATTTTTTTACACCCCCCCCCCCCCTTTTTTTTTTTATTATTTATTTATTTATTTTTTTTATCACTTTTATAGCTGTCACAAGGAATGTAAACATCCTTTGTGACAGTAATAGACAGTGACAGGTACTCTTTATAGACCTCAAATCCCTCCTTTTGCACTTAACAGCATTCAAAATACCAAGTTTGGCTGTTTTTGAATGCGGTCGTTTTTTTTTTTTTAAATCTGTTCCTTGAAGCGTTCAGTAAAGCCAAAGTAATGTCATGACATCACTTCAGGGTTACTAGATCCGAGACCCGATCAAAGCTGATTCCAGCATCGGTCAGGTCTCCAGCCAGCTGGCGGACGTGTCGGGTTGGTCGCTCAGGTCTCCTGGCGGGACAGGAGAGAGCGGACCAGCCGTGGGGGCCTAACTCCCGCTACTTGTAATAACAGCTGAGCAGCCGCATCGGTTGGTATTGCAAGAAAGCCAAAGTAATGTCATGACATCACTTCAGGGTTACTAGATCCGAGACCCGATCAAAGCTGATTCCCGCATCGGTCAGGTCTCCAGCCAGCTGGCGGACGTGTCGGGTTGGTCGCTTAGGTCTCCTGGCGGGACAGGAGAGAGCTGACCAGCCGTGGGGGCCTAACTCCCGCTACTTGTAATAACAGCTGAGCAGCCGCATCGGTTGGTATTGCAAGAAAGCCAACCATTGGCTCTAAAAAACGGTACATGTTTGCGTTACATCGTTGTCAAGCACAGAGAGCACCCATAAAATGCAGTTTATTAGATTAAAAAAAAAAAAAAAAAGTGTTCTGAAATTTTCAACTTTGTGAATGCTTCATCGATATGTTTTACCAAAATGTGTGTGAAAACTTTTAGGTCAGTTCCGGAGCCTCTGCTTTTTCAGGTCAATTCTGTAGATGCCTCCACAGGGTACCAAGAATATATCGGAGGTACACATGGTAGTGAGAACGTTCGGCCCTCAGACGATTGCTCCAGTTTCAGTTTAGCTTGTACATTGTAGCTTAGGGGCATACATCCCCCTCTGATATATTGTACATCCTGCTAAAGCATGCTGCTAGATGACGTTTAGTAACTTTAGAAGGACTTGTCCTCTGTGGCTGATGACTGTACCCACCACCCCCTGTACCACCTTCCTTTCACAATTGCTGGGCTCACATTTCACACTGGCCATCTAGGACTTCTTTCCTTTGTTCCTAGAGTCATGGCTTTTACTGTCATGAGGTTCACAACAAGGTGAGACCTCGAGAGCCATCCGTTGTGACCTCCCTGCTTTGATCTGTCACTGAGCAGGTGTGCATGTGACATAACGTGTCATAATGTGACATACCTGTGTGAATTGCAGCTGACCCCTCATCTCTCCACAGATCAAGGTTATGTTTCTACTTCATCGTGCTTTGCTTAAGGCTGAAATGGATATGTACATGGCTTCTACTTTGCTGTTCCATTTTGGGCTATTGCATAGTGTACCTTGGTGCCCGTTCACATTATATGCATTTGCCTTGCCCAGCACAGTCGCAATGAATAGACAAGGCCTTGGGTCCTGTTCCCGGCACTGTTGCTGTGTGCAATGAAAAGATGCACGATGTGCTCTACTTTTTTATTTTTTTCTCTTATTGCAGCGTGTTGTGAAGCAGGACTCCAGATCACACCTTGCTACAGTGAATAAAAATTAATAAAATTGTAATTTAGTGATATTTCATAACAGTTAAAAAATAAGTGTGGTGCATCCTTGGCACCGCTCCCTTCACAGTACACACATCAGCCTTTGGTTTTTGATGTGCATTCTTCCAGGCTTACTCTTCCTTATGTTATATTAAATGCTGCGATTTCTTTTCTGGTTTGCCAATGGCTTTACTTCAATACCTTCACAAGCTGTTTAAAGTGAAATGAAAGCAGAACTTCACTCAATCAACACTGACTATTTTTAATGCTGCTAGTTTTCGTAATCAGATAGGAAAGTATATTATATTTCCTTGTTCAACTTTTCTTTACATGTCTTCAGTTACTTCCTGTTTTTCCAGGCCTAGGCAAATTATGCCATACATCCCAGGAGTCTTTAGGAGGGGATTTCTCAGCTAAGCACATCCACCTACCTGCTTGCCTGAGCTAAGGGCAGAAGGATTCAAGGAAGCAATTGCTACATGAATCATCTGCCCTCCAAGATGGCCACGGACAGAAATGCTAGGGGGGTGTTTCTCAAAATGATTCCTCAGCAAAATAAATTGTGGAGACATGGATGAATCAGCCTGTTTGCTTTAAATAAGTCATTTAAAAAGTGTTTTTTGGTTTGTGGTGCTCACAATGCAGTGTAGTTCCGCCGGATTCACAGTATGTGTGAACCCACGCCTTGTAAAACAATTCATTCAATTTGAAACCCAAATTAAAGGTGTGTGTGTGTGTTATTTTATAAGTCAAAAAAAAAAAAAAAATATATATATATATATATATATATATATATATATATATATATATATATATATATATATATATATATATATATATATATATATATAAAAAAAAATTCTATAAAACATAAATACTTTTTAATTTTATTTATTTTTTCTGTCTGTCTGGGTCTCGGTCTGTCTTTCATGATCACTTACCCTCTATTCTCAGCTGCATATTGAGATCATAGAGCTGGGGCAGGAGAAACGCTGGTGTTCCCAGTGAATGGCTGTGCATGGGTGGTGGTGGGGGTTTGTGTCGGCACAAGTCTGATCATTGGAAGAGAGCAGGCTGAGTTCCCAGCACAGCTGTAAAGTTTAAAAAGCAGAGCGACAGGCAGGAACCCCAGGAATGTCGCACAAATCAAGCGATACATAGAGAATGGGATACTTTCTCATACAAGTACATGGTACAGCAGGCACATATCCGGAATATGAAATGTTGGGTTAACATATTATTAGTAAGTATGCATCTTATGTGTGCTCAATCCTCAATGTGTTAAACTAAAAACCTCTAATGGTTTAATACTGCTCTTAACAACTGGAGATAAAATATTAGGCATTGAGTAAAGCACAAGCATTGTGTGCCATTACTAAACAGAGTCTGAATAAACGCTGAGCAAACATGATATGCCCCATGTGGCATATCATTAGAAAGAAACACATTTTATGAAATACTGGGTTTTATTGATGCAATCCTTTTTTAGACTAATCTTCTATATTTATTTTGAAAATACTATTCTTTCCCTTTTTTTTTTTTAATCCAGGGTTTTAACCACCTCCTGATACCAACTTGGATTCTGATTGTTAAAAAGTAAACATTTCAGCCATTCCGTTTCTTTAAGTCCTGACAGGTGATTAAAATTGCATGATTGTGGCCTCTACTGAATACTGGAAAAGCAGTTTTGGGTAAATTGACCCATTTAACATTTTTATTGTAGTAAATGTATATTTAAATAGGTCATGACCCCATTACTGCAAATATCAGTTAAACCAATATTACCCTGAATGTGACCAGACTCCTTTCCTTTCCAAGAATCTTCCTGTTTTTCCTAATCCCAAACCAATTATGTGCATTATGGATGGAGGTTTTACTGACCACTCCGATGCAGCTGGTCATCCAATCTTCAGACAATGGCCTTTGTTGCACTAGTCCAGATAACTGCAGGAGCCATATGGTCAGTCCTAGACGGGCCTGATTGCAATTGTATATTTTTCGGGCCTTTCAATAAAAGCCTAGAGGCAAGAAAGTAACACTTTTTTGATTATTATTATAAGTGGTTTATATAGCACCAACAGTTTACCCAGCACTTTACAATGTATAGGCGGTACAACACAATTACAGTACAGTTCAATACAAAAGGTACAGGAGGGCCCTGCTCGTAGAGCTTACATTCTAAAGGGAAGGGGTGGTGGTACAAAATGTATTAGCTGCAGAGAATGATTTGATGGGGGTGGCTCAGGGACAGTTAGGTGGGTGTGGAATAGGCTTCGCTGAATGAATGAGTTTTCAGGGATCTCCTAAAGGTGGACAGGGTAGGGGCTGATCGGATATACTGGGGCAGGGAGTTCCAGAGTATGGGAGAGGCTCTGGAGAAGTCTTGAAGGCAAGCATGGGAGGAGGTAACAAGGGAGCTAGAGAGCTTATAGTGACCAATTTACCCTGGTAAAAAAAATCTTATCTGTGGGTTATAACATCCTTTTTTGTAAAGGTTTTCATTACTCCTTTAAAATGTCCTATATTATACAGGCAAATACCCATTCAACAAGAGGCACTTAAAGTGGTTCTAAAGGCTCAAGGCTTTTTACATTCATGCATTATGCATGAAGGTAAAAAAAAAGCCTAAGGGCAGAAGCCCCCCTAATACTTACCTGAGCCCCATTGCAATCCAGCGATGTGCACGAGGGCCTCAGCTGTCCGCAGACTCTCCCTCCTTATTGGCTGAGACAGCAGCAGTTTTTGCAAAGAAGAGTGGGCAAATATTGCAAAGTCAAGATGTGCCATACTGAAAGACTCATACCCAAAAAAGCGCCCATCAAATGCAGCCTCGCCAGCGCCCATCAAATGCAGCCTCGCCAGCGCCCATCAAATGCAGCCTCGCCAGCGCCCATCAAATGCAGCCTCGCCAGCGCCCATCAAATGCAGCCTCGCCAGCGCCCATCAATGCAGCCTCGCCAGCGCCCATCAAATGCAGCCTCGCCAGCGCCCATCAAATAATGTTTGCTTGCTTCCATTAATTTGGGAGTCAAGGCACAGACACAATCCTCTGCCATCACTGTGCCTCTGACACTGTTTGAACAGGGCCGAGGGCTGCCTGCTGATGCTGAGACTTGGTTGCTTGCTGCAGAGAGAAGAAAGTAGGAACACCAGTGGCTGGGCGCCCTAGGCATGCCTTGTTTGCCTAGTGGTAGCACCAGCCCTGTACCCCACTGTGCCCTGTGGTTTTAACTCTTCGAGAGAGAGGGGAGAACTCCACACCCTCCAGAAAGGCAAGTCTGAAGAACCAGTTTTGGCTACTTTTAAATTTAAAAGTGGTAAATGTAGATGTTTATCAAAACTTATGACAAACCAACTGTAGAGCTTTGCAAATATGTATTTGTATAACTTTTCTATTGGTGATTTTATCTCCATTGACCTAAATATTGGTAGTATTTTAACACCTTTTAAATAAACACTCATACTCATATAGACCTGTGAGAAATCGCCAGCTAGGCACACACCTCATCTACTACCCTGGATGTGGTTTAGCATTGTGACCACACGTGAGCAGCCTTCGTAACGTAGTGAGGAGCTGAGTTTTTCTACCCAGTGTATGACGAACATACATGTGAAGGGACTTGTTAACCACTTGCCCCCCTGGCCTATTCTGACACTTCTCACATAAGTGTCAAAATCTGCCTTTTTTGTGCTACAAAATAACCCCTAAACATTAAATATTTGTTTAAGCAGAGGTGGATATTGCAATTTTTTATGTCACGTGGTATTCGTGCAGCCGTTTTCCAAATGCAATTTTTTGGGGGGAAAAAATATGCTTTTAGTGAAATTTAATGCACAGGAACAAAATATATTACCTAATTGGTTCGTAAAATATAAACGATGATGTTGCACCAAGTACATAGATGGCCAACATGTTATGCTTAAAATTGCGCATGCTCCTGGAATGGTGCCAAACTACAGTACTTAAAATAAAATCTCCATAGGCGACCCTTTATAATCCCTTACAGGTTACAAGTTTAGTGTTACATATAGGGCTGAAACGATTAATCGATATTATCGATAATAATCGATAATGAAAATCGTTGTCAACGATTTTCATTATCGATTAGTTGGTCCGCACCATGTGATCCGCGGAGCGGGCCGCAGCCATAGGAAAGACCGCGGCTTCGGACTAGCTTCGGAGCTGGCGGCCATCTTGGTACACCCGGCGGCGGCGAGCTGCGTGCTGACGTCACCCCCAGCACGGCGTTCAGCCTGTCAGCCCAAGTGAATGAATTCTGGAGGAGTCACGGAGTTCTTCTGTTCTTCTGTCCCCGCACATCCCCCATGGCTGGACTACCGGTCGGTTCTCCCTGCTGTCTGTCAGTGTTGTTGTACGGTGCAGGATGAGTTCCTCAGTCCTCACATTGCTGGGCTCTGTGTATGGGGGGAGGGGGATTACTCTAACATTAACCCTTTCCATACAGCCTGCCTTGTCAAGTAGCAGATTGAATAAAGTTCAGCCCTCAGAGACTTCACATCTTCCCTCCAACTTTCCTAAAAAGTCCTGACTTCTTCTGTCCCCGCACACCCCCCGTCCTCTTCTTCTGTCCCCGCACATCCCCCGTCCTCTTCTTCTGTCCCCGCACATCCCCCCCGTCCTCTTCTTCTGTCCCCGCACATCCCCCCCGTCCTCTTCTTCTTCTGTCCCCGCACATCCCCCCCGTCCTCTTCTTCTGTCCCCGCACATCCCCCCCGTCCTCTTCTTCTGTCCCCGCACATCCCCCCCGTCCTCTTCTTCTGTCCCCGCACATCCCCCCCGTCCTCTTCTTCTGTCCCCCGCACATCCCCCCCGTCCTCTTCTTCTGTCCCCGCACATCCCCCCCGTCCTCTTCTTCTGTCCCCGCACATCCCCCCCGTCCTCTTCTTCTGTCCCCGCACATCCCCCCCGTCCTCTTCTTCTGTCCCCGCACATCCCCCCCGTCCTCTTCTTCTGTCCCCGCACATCCCCCCCGTCCTCTTCTTCTGTCCCCGCACATCCCCCCCGTCCTCTTCTTCTGTCCCCGCACATCCCCCCTGTCCTCTTCTTCTGTCCCCGCACATCCCCCCTGTCCTCTTCTTCTGTCCCCGCACATCCCCGCTTTCCAGCGCTGCTGTGATTGGAGGTCTGGCTCTGCAAATGCGTGCATCCATCTCCCGGCTTCGGGGTGCCCTTCGCTCCATTTGGAGGAGTCGGCCGAGTCACGTGTGGCGGGTCCGGACTGAGACTCCGCCCCACACCACTCCGGCACACCGAGGAGGAGCCGCTGTCACCATGAAGGGGTGAGAAAACCTGAGACACCGGAGGGGGGGAGGGGAGCACTGAGAGGAGGTGGGGCAGTGACACCATGTGAGAGGGGAGGAATGTGTGTGTGTGTGTGTGTGTGTGTGTGTGCGCGTGCGTATATATATATATATATATATATATATATATATATATATATATATATATATATATATATATATATATATATATATATATATATATATATATAATATATAAATTCCCCCCCCCCTTTTTTTATCTGATTAATCGAAAAAATAATCGGACGATTAATCGATTATGAAAATAATCGTTAGTTGCAGCCCTAGTTACATAGGAGGTCTGCTGCTAGAATTATTGCTCTCATTATAACATTTGCAATACTTCAAATGTGTGGTGCGAACACAGTTTACATATGCATGCTCGACCTACACATGCGCTCTCCTTTGCGCAGAAGTACAGTGGGGACAGGGGTGTCAATTTTTTTTTTTTATGCATCTTTAAAATTTTATTTTTACGTGGGATGAACAACATCCCTTTTTGATTGCATGGACCGTGACGGGTACTATTTTTATTAGGACATCTGTGGTCTATTAAACCCCTGATCTCTCCTCTGCCCTTCAAAGCATCTGATCAAACCCAGTCATACGGGAGAGCCTGGTAAAGGCGGCAGGAGAGGAGTATGGGAACCCCTTCCACTGCCTGTTAAAAGTAATCCAGAGGCTTCTTGGCCACTATGATTACTTTTACGTTGAAGGGAATCGCAGGCCCTAAAAAATCTTGATCATTGCTGAAGATGCAGCAATGACTGAAATCACCCTTTGAATCCATTGTGTCGCTGGTCAGCAAGTGGTTAAAGCATCAGTTGTAGAATGTTACTGTAGTAAATAGAGGCTTGTTGACTTTTTTTATTTTTTTATTAAATGGTTCATTTATGTGCTGAAGCCTATTAATTAGGTTATCCACCCAGTTTGCAGCAGCAGGTCCATGTGGGAGTAGATCCTATTCAGAGCTGTAATGCATTTTTATATGCTGTGTATTCATTCCATGGGCAGAACAAGCAAAAATGAGTTCATTAGCAATTTAAAGGGCAGAGCAGCATTCTGAGCAGGAACAAGTATGCCAGCTGGGAGTGTTGACTTTACTGTCTGTATGCTTTTGTGTTTAGCTTGGTTTAAAATCGAAATCATTTGCTACAGTCAAACCTTATATTGTAGTATGAGACCTAAACAATGTCAACAATTTTTGTGTTTTTAAAAAAAGACTGCGAGTTAGGGGCCACATTTTCGAACAGAAGGACCTTGGTGTGACAGTGTGGCTTCACATATGTTTAACTACATGCCTACAGGGCACTTTTTATTTTTTTTTAAATGCGGCTTTCTTTTGGTGGTATATAAACACCAGTGGGTTTTTTATTTATTTTTTTTCTAAAAAAAGAGCGAAAAAAGACAATTTTGAAAACCAAGTGTTTTTTTTTTTTTCCTCCTGTACTGATCGGCACTGACACCGGCTACATTTTGCAAAAACACATCTGAAGTCTCCCAAAAGAGTGTGGGAAAATGTTCTGGTCTGATGAAACCAAGGTGGAACTTTTTGGCCATAATTCCAAGAGATATATGTTTGGCACAAAAACGCTGAACGTCACCAAAAGAACACCATACCCACCGTGAAGCATGGTGGTGGCAGAATCATGCTTTGGGGCTGTTTTTTTTCTTCAGCTGGAACAGGGGCATTAGTCAAGGTAGAGGGAATTATGAACGGTTCCAAATACCAGTCAATATTGACACAAACCATTCAGGCTTCTGCTAGAAAACTGAACATGAAGAGGAACTTCGTATTTTAGCATGAGAACGACCCAAAGCTTACATCCAATCAGTAAAGGAATGGCTTCACCGGAAGAAGATTAAAGTTTTGGAATGGCCCAGCCAGAGCCCAGACCTGAATCCGAAAATCTGTGGGGTGATCTGAAGAGGGCTGTGCACAGGGGATTTGGAGTGTTTTTGCAAAGAAGAGTGGGCAAATATTGCCAAGTCAAGATGTGCCATACTGAGAGACTCATACCCAAAAAGACTGAGTGCTGTAATAAAATCAAAAGGTGCTTCAACAAAGTATTCGTGTAAGGGTGTGCCCACTTATACAACCATATTTTATTTTTTTAGTTTTTACTTCCCTCCACCTAAAAGATTTGTTTTTCAACTGAGTTGTACAGTTTATAGGTCACATTAAAGTGAATGTAAACCCAAATAATTTTTTTTTTTTTTTTTTTTGGGATGGGATTTCAGATTAGCTGTGCCCAGACTTGCCACAGAGTTAATCCAGCTCTGAGCAATCCTCATATCTTTTTTCAGTGTAATAAAACAAACTGTGAAATCTTTGTTCTTCCCCCTTGCTGTGAGTGACAGGTGATTTACATATCTCATGCACTAGCCTAAGAGACATGCATTATTTAATTCCCTCCCACTCCTTTCTTCAGCAGCTCTGCAAGGATTGGCTGTTCCACAGCTCAGCATGATTTGGCATGCTGATGTCATGTGGGGACTTTTCTGGGTTTTGACTGGATGTTGGCGATCATAGCAGAAGTTCAGCGTAAGAAATACACAGGAGAAAATGCATCTTGATAAGGGGGTGTGTAGAGGTGGGCGGGGTGTCTACTGACATCACGACTCCACCCACTGAGCCCTGGAAAACAGACCCACCCACAAAATCTGCAGTTTTTCTGGTCTCATAGCAGACAGAGGGGAGACATTTGACAGCTAAGTATACGTGCAGGAGGCATGTATATCCTTCTAGATAACCAATATTGCAGTCGTTTAGAAAGGATGAGAGGGGCTTTACATCCACGTTAAAGGTGGAAAAGTTCTGCAATGATTGAGCTTTGTCTCTCTTTTATTTTTTATTTTTTTTTTATTTATTTTTTTACATCGCAGAAACCTGACATTTTACCAGGGGTGTGTAGACTTTGTATCCACTGTACTTTGCCACTCATTCAGGTCTATACAGTTTCCATTTGTCCTATAAATGCCCACTAATCTTTTGCTTTGCTTGCTCTTTTGTGTGTGCAGCCAATGTAATAGGACCACAGCATATAAAAATGTGCAGTGAAAAGATGGGTCCTATTTCAGATTTAGGAGTGGGTAAGATTGCTTGATAAATGCAACACCGCAATCCATTCTCATGATTGCAAAATTCTTCTTGCATGCACAACAGCCTGACTTGGGTTGAAGATATTGAACTATGTATTGTAAGCCATAGGTGATGTACCAGGCCACTGTAGAATTTAGGCAACCGTGGCCGATAACGTCTGAAATTACACTCTGCCCCCTTTTTTTTTTTCTTATTACTTTCCCTTTTGAGCTTCTCAGTCTGACAATAAAAAGGATATATGATAATTTCCTGTGTCCGCAAATCTCATGTATATCTGGTTACAAAAACAATAGAAAGATTCTGGATTGAATGCCCAGAAGCATCTCATTTATCATCTGCCTGGCTCCTCTATGCTGGGCTCAAGTGTCTAGTTACATAAGTCACCCTGGGTCCCGGCACTGGACTATCAAAGTTTATTTAAAGAGGACTTTGCGTTGTTATCACGAAAAAAACTATTACATGTAAATGAAGTTCCTTTTTAAATTTAACATGGGAGGAAGTCCTAAGTGAGTGCCTAGGAAGTAAGCGTTGTCACCCTGGGACAGCAAATGTGTCTTTGGAAGGATCACCGGGTGACAGGGCAAAAGAAGCCTGCTAACCAAAAATGAATGTAGCCGCCACATCTATGGACCAGTAGATTGCATTAGATTACACATTTTCTTGTGTTTTGTAGAGATATATAGTCAAAACGCTTATGCAGGGGAAAGGGCATGTCACATATACTCCCCTTACACGCTATCCCACGTCACTTCTTCCCTCTTTTGTACGCTTCATTAAAATGATCGTGTTGGCATCCAGGGGCATGGTAGTGTCATTTAGCCAGTCATTGGACAATCCTCAAACCTAGCAATTGCCTCCTTGATGCCATCGCCACAAAGATGTTCGCCTGCTCCTCGATATCTACAATTAAGTATAGATGATGGGGGGAGTCAAGGTGACAGTGTTAGCCCAATTTTTTTGTATAATGTGGAAGATGATGTTACGCCGAGTAAGTTGGTAACTAACATGTCATGCTTTAAAATTGCGCACACTCGTGGAATGGCGAAAAACGATGGTACTTAAAAATCTCCATAGGCGGCGCTGTAAAAATGTCTACAGGTTACTAGTTTAGAGTTAGAGGAGGTCTTGTGCTCACATGATTGTTCTTGCTCTATCGCATGTGTGGTTTGAACACTGTTTACATTTGTGGGTGCGATTTAAAGCGGGGTTCCACCCTAAAGTGGAACTTCCGCTGATCGGAACCCTCCCCCCTCTCCGGTGTCACAATTGGCACCTTTCAGGGGGGAGGGGGGTGGAGATACCTGTCAAAGACAGGTATTTACACCCACTTCCGGGCATAGACTCCCATGGGAGTCTATGTCATTTCCTGTCCTGCCGCGCTGTCTGCTGGGACACACACTGCATGTCAGCTCCCTCGGCGTGGATCAGGCCAAATGTCGGGGCCTCGTTCTAAGGTAAGTATTTCATAATGAGATAGTATGCGGTTCATACTAGCTCATTATGCCTTTTGCTTTGCAGGTGTTAAAAAAAAATAAAAAAAAAAAAATTAGCGGGTTTACTACCGCTTTAAAAGTCAGCAGCTGTAGTATTTATAGCTGCTGGCTTTTAATATTTTTTTTGTAGGTGGAATCCCTCTTTAAGTATGCGTTTTTTGCTTCTGCGCACGAGCATAGAGGGATGGGATGCTTTACATTTTTAAAATTTATTTTTTGTTTTATTTTTACGCTGTCCCTTTTTTATACATTTAGGCCTCATGTACACTGCTGCTGGTAAATGGACGTTTAGCAGCAGTTGGGCATTTTTTTTTTCAACTGCTCCTGAACTCTCCTGTGTTATCTTACCGGTACATGTACACAGGGGCATTTATAGTCGTTTCTAGGCAGTTGTGTTTTTTAGAGGCTTTTTTTTTTTTTTTTTTTTTTTTTTGGAACCCAAAAAAAGTGTTTAGCATGCCTCTAAACACAGCGTCTGAATGCAGTAACTAGTGTTTAGCCGCGTTTCATTTACAGGCGTTTTTCATTTTTTGGCTATTTTGAGAAGAAAATATATTTTTTTTATTTTTTTTCAAACCCTTCTAGACGTAAATGTGGCTATACGGCCTTTTTAGATGGCGGTTTCTCTGGCGCTCTAGAAGACTCCCAAAACCCTCCTTTGCACTTAAAAGCATTCAAAATGCCAAGTTTGGTCGTTTTTGAATGCTGTCTCTCTTATTTTAAATTTGGCACCTTTTTATGTCTCCTGTAAACCAGAAGTGATGTCATGACATCACTTCCGGGTTACTAGATCAGAGACCCGATCGAAGCCGATTCCAGATGTGTGGACATGCCGGCTAGTCGCTCGGGCCACCTGGTGGGACAGAAGAGCCCGACAAGCTGCAGGAGGAGGGGGTGGCGTCCCCTCCTGCGGCTTATAATGATCGAGCGGCTGCTTATCCACACCGATTGTTATCATAACAAAGCCAACCATCAGCTCTAAACAACGGTACAGGGTGATGTGTGCAGCTGCATGCATTACCCCGGTACAACCCATTCAAGCCGGGGCCGCTTTTTTGCATGCGGTCAGCGTGAAGGGGTTAAAGAGTCCCGTCCACTTTTTTTTTTTTTTTTCCCAGTTCAGGTGCAATTTTAAGTAAAAATGTAATTCACACCTGAACCAATGTACAAAACTGCATCAGACTCCTTTTAAAAATTGCGCTGAAACCGCGGCCAGACATGTGAACCAAGCCTTGCAGTTTATAGGCAAAATAAACAGAGCTCTGATCACTGTGAGTGGCCATCACGGCGACCACAAAGCACGGAAGCACTCTGAGTGTTACTGTTTAGAGAGTCCTCCCCTCAGTCTCATGATGGAGGGAAGGGCAAGGGGCATGTCGGACCTCTGCAGAGAGACCTCTGCTTTGACACTGTGGACAAGGAATGTTCTCTGCCACATACTTGCGGGTGACAGGTATTTCTATTCAGGCTGGGGCAGCTTTCCAAAAAGAAAAAAAACTGTTAAGACTTTGCACACCAATTGATATGATGCTCTGGGGAATATATTTAGCTAATTTAAATGGAAAGTTCAATTGCGCTATCGTCGGCTTTCTTTTTTAAAGGAACCTGTGCTACAAAATTGAAGGCTGCTTGAGCTGACCTCCTTTAAAAAAATAAAATAAATAAAATGTCCTGGTTTTCGGTCTTCAGTATTTTCTGGAATTTCTGCTGTAAAACAGGTTGAAGGTGGAAGAGCTTATATTCATGTTGACTTGACTGGCTACCTGTCTAAAATGCAGCAAATGGGCTCTTTTGCAACCCTGTTAAACTGTGGAATTTCTCATGTCTCTCCTTTCTTTTCTATACAGTCGCTAATATGCAGCTATCTGCGTGGCAGGGTTCAGACTAGTCTTATGTAAGTCTGCTTCCACATGTTTGCTGTTATCTAGTAATTGGCTGCTACACACTTTTCCAGCAACTTACAATGTTAATTTGTGGTGAGCTATGGCATTTTGCTTTTAAGCATGTTCCAACTTAGTATTTTCAGTGCCAAGAGGTAGGAAGCTATGCAATAAAATAATTATCTCCAAATGGGACTAGCTGCCAAGATGGATCTATTTAAATAACAACTCTGTTCATGGTACAAAGTCACCTGTAAATACGCATAAACCTTTTCCAATTGTAAACTGTAGAAATCAGTTGCAAGCTTTGTAAAAAAAACTTTAGTAATGGACTGATTGGTCATCACAGTGATCACAAGGTACAGAGCCACTTTGATCAGCTCTGTACATTGTTTCTAACAATCACAGGATTCAACGCACCGTAGGTGAGCTTTGTAACAGATTTGCTCCTCAGGATAAACCACGTTTACAATAAACCAGTGTGCGCCTTGCTTTTTAGTACAGGGCCTGCTTCAAAGGAAAAATATTTTTATAGGGGTTGATTTACTAAAGCTCGAGAGTGCAAAATCATGCTCACTTCTCCATAGAAACCAATCGGCTTCCAGGTTTTATTGCCAAAGTTGAGTTGAACAAGCTGAGGTTAGAAGGTGATTGGCTACCCTGCACAGATTTGGAGTACACCCGCTTTAGTAAATCTACCCCATAGTGTCTCTTCTGAAAGCAACCATTTTTGGAGTGTAAAAAGTGCTGTCCCAATGTGTCCACAGCTAATGTATAAATAGGGGCTGTGGTCCTTCCTCCTGATCATCATGTTAGAATTGAGAAGATCTGGAATGGGGGAAAACAATCTCATCAGCAAATATAGCCTTAAACTCATACGTTTGTGAGCCATGGATGATGTGCGCACAGTGTGTTAGGATGCAAAGCTCTGGGTTGGATGTTGGAGCAGAACATTAAAGTGTGGTCCCTGCACAGAAAGGAGGTGAAATGGTTTTCTTTGATGGCTGTAGCATGTTATTTTATGAGCAATATCCCACTCTTGCATTAGACCGAAGTCTTCATGTGCGTTATCACAGTGTATATATGACAAGTGCTTCTCCTTATTCATGGGATGCAGAAAGTGAGAGCTCAGGAATTTCACATGCAGTTATGCAGCTGGGATTTTCCTGTGGAAGTGGATTTCCTGTGTTTATATGTTTCGGGTACATCTGCGTGTGCGTGCGCCCTGGTACAAACGCCTCCACTCCAGCACTCTTTGAGTCTATTTGCCACTTATACAGTTGTACTCATAAGTTTACATACCCTGGCAGAATTTATGATTTCATGGCCATTTTTCAGAGAATATGAATGATAACACAAAAACCTTTCTTTCACTCATGGTTGGTGTTTGGCTGAAGCCATTTATTATCAACCAACTGTGTTTACTCTTTTTAAATCATAATGACAACAGACACTACCCAAATAACCCTGATAAAAAGTTTACATACCCTGGTAATTTTGGCCTGATAACATGCACACAAGTTGACACAAAGGGGTTTGAATGGCTATTAAAGGTAACCATCCTCACCTGTGATCTGTTTGCTTGTAATTAGTGTGTGTGTATAAAAGGTCAATGAGTTTCTGGACTCCTGACAGACCCTTGTATCTTTCATCCAGTGCTGCACTGACGTTTCTGAATCATGCGGAAAGCAAAAGAATTGTCAAAGGATCTGTGGGAAAAGGTAGTTGAACTGTATAAAACAGGAAAGAGAAATGGAAAGATATCCAAGGAATTGAGAATGCCAATCAGCGTTCATACTCTAATCAAGAAGTGGAAAATGAGGGGTTCTGTTGAAACCAAACCACAGTCAGGTAGACCAACTAAAATGTCATGAAAATCTCACGAAGAGATTGTCCTCCAGGTCTTCTGATGTACGATCGTCGCGGGTACGCACGATCGTACGAACGCCCTTACGTTCGTACACAGGTGCGCGTGCGCGCGCACGGTCGCGTGCGTGCGTCCGTATTGGCGCCAAACGGCCTATTTAAACCAGCCTCTTGCCAACAGTCTTTGCTGTCTGCTCTACAGCGTTATATCTGTGAGACCTGATCCATATTGTTTGTTCCTGTTTGACCCGGCCTGCCTGTGACCTATCTGCTATCCGCCTGCACCCGACCTCGGCTTGTTGTGACTATTCTCCTGCCTGTTCCCTTGTACTTCGTTCCTGTCTGGTATCTGATCCGGCTTGCTCTGACCATCCGTCTGCTAAAAGGGTAACCTGCTTATACTGAACTGTTCATCTGCTATAAGTGCCTGCTCATATTGAACTACCTATCTACTGCAAGTCACCTGCTTATACTGAACTGTGTCATCTGCTACAAGTGATCTGTTAGTATTGAACTGTTCATCTGCTATAAGTGCCTGCTCATATTGAACTACCTATCTGCTGCAAGTCACCTGCTTATACTGAACTGTGTCATCTGCTACAAGTAACCTGCTAGTATTGCACTGTCTATCTGCTCATAGTGCCTGCTTATATTGACTGTTTATCTGCTGCAAGCACTTGTGTATATTACACTGTTCACCTGCTACAAGTGGCCTGCTTTCCTGCACTGCTTATTGCCAAGTTACCTGCTCCTTTGAACTGTGTATCTGCTATAAACTACCTGCTGATCCCTTCACTGTGATTACCTGCTCCACTGAACCTCGCCTACCCATCCTACCCATCTGTTGATCCTGCCAGGCACCTGTACCCCTCCTTACTCCTGTGTTCCCTGTTACATTACCAGGAAACCGGTAGCGGGAGTCGTAAAGGAGGCCTCTCTCCGCAATCCGGGCTCGCTACTAGAAGGTACGTGACATAAAATTTCAGCCACAACTGCCAGGAAAATTGTTTGTGATGCAAAGAAAAACCTACAAACTTCAGGTGAAATACAGGACACTCTGAAAATATGTGGTGTGGCTGCTTCAAGATGCACAATAAGGAGGTACTTAAAGAAAGATTGGCTGCATGGTTGAGTCGCCAGAAGAAAACTATTAATACGTGAATGCCACAAAGTATCCCACTTACAATATGCCAATCAGCACAAAGACGAGCCTCAAACCTTCTGGCACAAAGTCATTTGGAGTGATGAGGCCAAAATTGAGCTTTTTGGCCACAACCATAAACACTACATTTTGGAGAGGCACCAACAAGGCCTATGATGAAAGGTACACCATTCCTACTGTGAAACACGGAGGTGGGTCACTGATGTTTTGGGGATGTGTGCGCTACAAAGGCACAGGAAATTTTGGTCAAAATTGTTGGCAAGATGAATGCAGTATGTTATCAAAAAATACTGGAGGAACATTTTCATTCATCAGCCAGGAAGCTGCGCATGGGACGTACTTGGACATTCCAACATGACAATGGTCTAAAACACAAGGCCAGGTCGACATGTCATTGGCTACAGCAGAATAAAGTGAAGGTTCTGGAGTAGCCAACTCAGTCTCCTGACCTCAATATCATTGAGCCTCTCTGGGGAGATCTCAAACGTGCAGGTCATGCAAGACAGCCCAAGAATTTACAGGAACTGGAGGCTTTTTGCCAAGAGGAATGGGCAGCTTTACCATCTGAGAAGATAAAGAGCCTCATCCACAAATGCCACACAAGACTTCATTGATGTTAAAGGGGGAGCAATACACGGTATTAAGAACTGGGGTATGTAAACTATTGATCAGGGTCGTTTGGGTAGTTTCTGTTGTCATGATTTAAAAAGTGTAAACGGTTGATTGGCCGAAGCCACTTATTATCAAACACTAACCATGACTGAAAGAAAAGTTTTTGTGTTTTTTACCATTCATATTCTCTGAAAAATAGCCAAGAAATTATAAATTCTGCCAGGGTATGTAAACTTATGAGCACAGCTGTATATATTGTGATTACATATCTCTATCTCTGTGTGTCTAACCCCCCCCCCCCCCCAGCTTGCATGCTTTGTGTGTGTATCATTTTTATAATTATTTATTGGGTAATACTAATGCCAAAGTGTAGCCCTCAGAAGCACTAGCATTGCACCTGAACTACATCTGCTCGGTTCAGGACTTCTCCACTTTTAAATCCTATATACCTGGCCTAAGAATGCACTCACACCTTAGTGTTCCATTAACCTGCGCAAATGTTGAGTGGTGGGCGAGGGTTGCCGGAGTGAGGACAGTAAACAATGGCAGACCCATGTTTCTCCTAGAGAAAAGGTTTACTTTAAGAAACTATTGTTGGTAATGCTTTTTAAGACAGGAGCTGGGCTTTCTTTCATTGGACTGTTTTTAAAGACCATCATGTAGAAAATTCTGTTTTAAACTGGCAGCACACTGATCGAATTTCATCAGGAACGGGAGGGAATTGGTTTTGTGGGTGTCCTGTTTGGCACCCTTTTGCCTGACATCCTGTAATTGAAAAACTTTGAAGAGCTGGGCAGAAAATCGTCGGCTGAACAGCAGTATTATGCAGACAGATATGGTAGCTGTTCGGGTATTCTGACAGCTGCAGCAGGAGATTCATCCATCCGTGTTGTATAGCATGGATGGAGGAATCTGTTAGATGAAAATCTGTGTGGCCAGCCTTTCACTCAGGTCTGGCTTGTAGCCTTGTCCTGACAGAGGAGCAGTAAAGCACAGTCGGGGTCGATGTGAAGTACTACTATACAGGAAATGGCAGTTACACACTAGTGTGTTTGTCTAGGAGCAGGAAAAAAAATTGTTTTGGTAGTTTCTTGGAGCGTTTTTCCAAATGGAAATAGCATTTTTTTTAATTTATTTTTTTCCCCTTTTACTGCAAACATGCTGCTACAACACTAACGCTTCTAAACATTCCTAAAACGCTCTAAAGCACGACTACAGAAAGAAACACTGTTTTTTATGTAGCGTTTTAGCTTGGGGGGGGGAAAAAAAAACCAAAAAAACGCTAGTGTGCATGGAGCCTCAAAGCTGTAAGAAAAAAAAAAAAAGCTATTGGCTTCAGTTTAGTAGAGAATGCTGGTCGGGAAAGCAGGACACTTTATTCTACTGTCATGCAAACCCCTTTTTTCTGCTTCTGTTTTTATTGGTAAGTTAGTGTAGGAATGTCCTCTGACAATGAAGCACTTACGGTATCTTGTTAATAGATTACAGTATTTGTATTGGGAATCCAATGGAATTTAACACGATATCCATGTTTTCCAGTGATGGCAGACAAAAAAATAAATAAAAAAATGGTCCAAAAAGTCTTCTATACAGTGTGTGTGTGTGTGTGTGTGTGTATACGTGTGTGTATACGTGTGTGTTTGTTTTTTTTTTTCTTTCTATTTTAAGTATAGACCTACATTTATCCCAAGTGTGTTTTAAATCCACTTACCATACTGCCCTGCTGGCTTATTTTTACGGTGGGTACTACCTATCTACACATTGATCTAGGTTAATCGGTTTCTTGTGGGGGTTTCTTTGACCAGCAAATTTGTCATATATTATTGCTGTGTGAAACTGGCATATGCAATGTAGCTGGAGATCCGCGTGCAGCTTTTGTCCCATTTGAGACTGTACTGGGCTGTCAACCCACCACAATGCATATCTTTATGGAGATGCACAAGTTTTACAACACAACATACAGAGGGGTCACATCTGTGCATTACACCAAAAATCATGTAAGTTGTGTGCTATTGAGGTGCCATTCACAATAAATGGCAAAACCGCACACAGCACTTAGTTTCATGCATTGTGATAATGTGGTTAAATATGCATTTTTTTTACTGCAACACAATAGTCTGAATGGGCCCTTGGTGTAGGCTGGCTTTCTGTAGTCACATTTTGAGAAAGCGGGCACATCCAGCTCTTGTTTTTAGGTTACCATTCTCCAGTCAGGCACATCCAGTTCTTGGATTAGGACAATATCCTCCTAACAAGTACTTTTAGTCCTCGACTTTGCACTATTCGTTTAGCTGGCACTTTTGGCCTTTGGTTAAGGTTACCATTCTCATGTAAAGCACTTTCAGAGAGCAGGCACTTCTAGTCCATGGTTTAGGTCACCATGCTCTTAGCAGGCACTTCTAGTCCATGGTTTAGGTCACCATGCTCTTAGCAGGCACTTCTAGTCCGTGGTTTAGGTCACCATGCTCTTAGCAGGCACTTCTAGTCCGTGGTTTAGGTCACCGTGCTCCTAGCAGGCCCTTCTACTCAGGCTTGGGTCACCGTGCTCCTAGCAGGCACTTCTAGTCAGGCTTGGGTCACCGTGCTCCTAGCAGGCACTTCTAGTCCGTGGTTTAGGTCACTGTGCTCCTAGCAGGCACTTCTAGTCCGTGGTTTAGGTCACTGTGCTCCTAGCAGGCACTTCTAGTCCGTGGTTTAGGTCACCGTGCTCCTAGCAGGCACTTCTAGTCCGTGGTTTAGGTCACCGTGCTCCTAGCAGGCACTTCTAGTCCGTGGTTTAGGTCACCGTGCTCCTAGCAGGCACTTCTAGTCCGTGGTTTAGGTCACCGTGCTCCTAGCAGGCACTTCTAGTCCGTGGTTTAGGTCACCGTGCTCCTAGCAGGCACTTCTAGTCCTTGGTTTAAGTCAATCCATACAGTAAACTTTATTCACAGGTTTTTTTCTTCCCAGGCTCCAGCCTCTTGCGTGCCCCAGTAATGATATGCTGAATAATGACAGTGGCTAGTCCCCTGACATTCGGTGTCAGTACATAGGCTCAGGTGGTGCAGATTTTGCTGTATTGTGTTTCCTGGTCGCTGCTGACTCACATTTCTGACTGCAGCTTGTTTCTGAATACAGAAATGGTAATTGTACATCCTCAATTGTTTCTATGGCAATTCTAGAAGGCAAAATGAGCATTTCAAAATTTTCCGCACAAGCATTTGGATAATGTATAATCATCATTTTCATGATTCATTGGTCCATGGATTTGTTGTCACTTTGGGTGAATGTTATCTTTATAGATAATTTACATTCCGCAGCAAATGGCTGAAATGTCGTTCCTCCTCCCTTTTTTCAGGTGTAATTCCACCTCTGAATGAATTTTCAGTGGTAACTATTGTGTATAGTTGACAGCATATATTTTTTTTTTTTTTGTTCAGCTTACAGATGTTCCCAATTTCTCATGGTAGAAACAATGGTTGCTACATTTAAGGCTTAACCTATTTTTGGCCATTTTGAGGAGGTGCGGATGAATGTTACCATCTCCAGTCACAGAATGTCATCATGAAGGGATTGTCAGGGATCATCTGCAGTGATGGATTAGCGTTTCCAAGGACTCGGGCAGCAGATTTGAGGAGTACATGTTGCTTCTCTAGGTAATGGGGAGGAAAAGTACATGCAGGATGGGTTAGAGGGGTAGGGCGAAGGTTGGGAGGGTAAGAGTGGGGTCGCTTGTGTTTTATGCCAGTGTAAAGAGGTGAGGAGAAGTGCAGGTAGATATAAAGACTCAGAAGAACAGTGATTGGGAAATGTGTTCTCTTCCATGCGATTGATGTTGCCCAACAGCTCCTTTATTATATCCATGAGCCAATTAGGCACAGATTAGCCTTTATGGCTCATGGCATTTAACCCCCAATTGAAATGGATCACTGTAGTTTTGATTGCGACAATGAACGTCGCTCAAACCAAGGTACTCCACCATATGTAGTGGATGTGGTCCAAGCTGAAGTAATGTCTATAGTCCGTGCCAAAATATTGGAAATCTGCAATCCTACAGCTAAAGAATGGTATGATACCTTCCCAAATATCATTACTTTACAGTAGGACCGAAACAACCAATCAATTATGAAATTAATCGATTACTATTTTGATCAATTACTCAGCCAGCAACATAATGGGGGTAAAGAAACTAAAATTAGCCCTTTATATTACAAAAAGAGCAAATCGCTACTGTAAGGGGTTAATTTTTTATTTTATTTTTTACTGTGCAACAGTGAAAGTAATATTCACATTCGCAATTATTTACACTTTTTTTTGCTGTAAATACTACTTTCACATTTGCACAGTAAAAAAAATGAACCCCTTACAGTGGAGATTTGCTCTTTTTGTACTATAAAGGGCTGAAATTTTTTTTTTTTTTTTTTTTCTTTAATGCTGGCCACACGCATAAGATCACAATATTCAGATGAAAAATGTTTGAAATCTTCACTTGCTTTTAACATTCTCTTTTAAAATTAATGTAATTTCTGAACGAAAACCACATACACTGTCTGAAAATTCCTTTCACCAAGAAGTTTTCTATTTCTACCTTTTCCTGTCACTGTGGTTAAAAACAAACACCAATTTGACCCCACTAACGATTAGAAAATCATTCAAACGTTCTTAAAATTATTATTTTTTTTTAAGGAAGGCACTGTTTTTGTATGTATGGCCAGCATATAATGTATTTATATATTATTATTATATATTTATATAATGTATTTATATATTTCTAAACACAAATGCGGCTAAACGTGGCATGTCAATGCGGCAAAATGGACGTTTTAAACGTGGGTTACTATCTGCCAAGTTAGAGCAGAGTTCCACTTAAAAAAAATTAAAAATAAGTCAGCAGCTACAAATATTGCAGCTGCTGACTTTTAGTAATTGGACACTTGCCTGTCCCAGGGTCCAGCGATGCAGGGGATCGAAGCCCTGTTCGTCTCCCCCCCCCCCCCTCCGCTCAGCGATACAGGCATTTTAACTGTGGCCACCCGGCTGCGGCTTCACAGCCAGGCACCCACTTTGCCCAATCATCTGGGACCTGTTACGTGTCCCAGATGATTGACAAGAGGGAGGGGGGAGAGGCCTCCCTTCCTGCACAGAGGGAAGTGACGTTAGGAGTCCAGGCGCCGAAGGAGGCAGACTACTAAGGACCCCCTAGCAACAGGCATTTAGAGGGGAGTAAAAAAAAATTCTCCAAATGTTTTTTTTTTTTGTTTTTTTGTTTTTTTAAGCACATTAATGCTTTTATTTATTTATTGTGGGATGGAACTCCACTTTAAATAAAAATGTGGTCTGAGTCTGAGATTTATCAGATTCAACCTCTAATAGTATATACGGTGTATATCTCTTCTGTCTGTTATTCTCAGAGTGGATTCAAGATTTTACTCCCTATCCATATAGTTGGTTATTTATCTTTACCACTGTGTATAGAGATATTTTAAGAATAAATTGCTTTTATTATTTTTTTAAACTTTACATATTACCATAACTAAATTAAATTGTACACCACACTTTTTTTAAAAGGTTATTACGGTAATCGAATAAATAATCGGCCAGCTAATCCATTATGAAAAAAATTGTTAGTTACAGCCCTTTTTACAGGTCAGCAAGCAGTACATCTACAAGAAAAGTCATGGTGGAAACCTTTGGTTGACCATATCCAAAATATAGAAAATGCTAATACATTATTCTGTCATAACTCGCTTTATGGAACCATTTACATTGTCAACATTGCAGTGTGTGGTAAGAACCGGTTTACACTGCTATGATTTCAAAATCGATACCCCAGTGCGACTTCGGCACAACTTGAGAACGACTTCTTTAACAGAAGTCAATGCAAGTAGTGCACAAACCTTTTTCTAAGTCGGAGCAACTTTAGTCGCTCCTATTGGAATGGTTCCATTGTACATAAAGTGGTTGTAAACCCACAATGAAAAAAAAAAAAAGCTGCAAGACAAAGGTATAATGAGTTAGGCCCCTTTCACACATGCGGATGGTATGTCCGTATTTCATCCATCCGTTTGCGGATGAAATACGGGCCATACATTCATCCCTATGGGATAGCAGGTGTCTGCGGATGAGCATCAGCAGACACCTGCTATTGTCCGCCTCCGCAATTGTCCGATTCTGCAGACGGAGGAAAATCTTATTTTTCTGTCTGTCTGCAGAGCGGATCGGATGAACACGGACACACGGTCCGTGCTCGTCCGATCCCCATAGAGGAGAATGGAGAGCTGACAGGGCGGTCCCTGCACAGTGTGCGGAGACCGCCCTGTCCGCAGCCGGCTCAGCGGGGACAACGGAGCGATCCCCGCTGAGCGAGCGGATCATCACGGGGCGGATCATTACTGATCCGTCCCATGTGAAAGAGGCCTTAATATGCATAGCATACTAGCTGTATATGAAATACTCACCTTAGATCGCAGCCCCTGTAGTGGTCCCCGTACACTGCTCCGCCAGGCGACATCGCTCCCGGAGTTACTTCCGGGTATCACGGGCTCTGGCGCTGTGATTGGCTGGAGCTGCAATGATGTCACTCCTGCGCATGAATGTGGGAGCAGTCAGTAACAGCACACTAGCGGAAGCAACAGCAGGTCCGTGCCATTGCTTCAGTATGTTTGTGCCGATGATGTTGGCACATGCTGATACAGGTTTAGGAGATATCTGGGATAGCTACAGGTAAGCCTTATTATAGACTTACCTGTAGTAAAAAGTGGTTGTAAAGGGTTTACAACCACGTAATGGGGCGTAACTTGTCATGTGCTCGCAAAGTCAGAGCACATGGCGCACCAGTGTGGACTGGACCTAATAGTTTTTTATGCTTTGACTCTGTCCATTCAGTTAATAAAATATAATAGAACATGGTTACATAAAGCTATTTTTTGTTTTCTTATCTGATTTGTTACTGTATGTGTGTGTATATCTATATCTAATATCTGTCAATTGTAATTTACAGCTGTACTCTAGGCACAAAAACATTGAATTTAATATACTCTTCAATAGGCACACAAAATATAAATCCACTTAGTGTGTACTAAATGTTGTTGCAAACCCAGATATTACCTTGTAAAAGTTGTAGTGACATCATCCCTGTGCTGTACATGGGTTGAGCAGAGCTGTGGGGGTGTATACAAGACCAGACACCAAGCTCTGGCTGGTCTTAAAAGACAAGTATGGGTTGTGTGTGTTTTTTTTTTTTTTTTTTAACCATCATACTTGGACCCCTTTCACACCAGGGCGTTTTGCAGGTGCTATAGCGTTAGAAATGGCGCCTGCAATCCGCCCTAAAAAAGCTGCACCATTGTCTGTAGTGTGAAAGCCCGAGGGCTTTCACACTACAGCGGTGCGCTGGCAGGACGTCAGGGAAAAGTCCTGCCAGCAGCTTCTTTGGAGCGGTGAAGGAGCGGAGTGTTTACCGCTGCTCCCCATTGAAATCAATGGGGCAGTGCTGTAATACCGCTGGCAAAACGCCGCTATTGTGGGTGGTTTTAACCCTTTCTCGGCTGCTAGCGGGGGTAAAAGCGCCCCGCTAGCGGCCAAAATGCGCCACAAATCCGGTGGTAAAACGCTACTAAAATTAGTGGCGTTTTACCGCTGACGCTATGGGCGGTGTGGTGTGAAAGGGGTCTTACCTAGGTGGATGCAGCACCTAGGTCCGATGCTTCATCTGTGCCTCTTTACTGGGAACCAGAGCGATCGAAAACCGCTGATGGCTCGGTTCTCACAGCTCCCCAAGCAAAGAGCTGCTGACTGTCAATCAGCAGCTCTCCTCTCTCTGTTCCTCCACGCTCACATTGAGCGCTGAGCTGTGGAGGGGTGGGGAACGACCATCAGTCTCTCATCGGCTCGCTGAGAGGTTGAGCCTGTATCAGTCCAGGTACCTGGTGGATCCCAACTTTGTCGGGATGACATCAGCAGAGAGCGGACTTCAGACTGCTCTCTGCTCTAAATGGGTTACAGGAGTGCAAAACCAATTGTAACCCACAGGAGAAGCTCAGGCTGGACTTCTCATTTAATTATAGGAGGCTCCAGCACAAGTTTCACACTGCATTACTGCAAAGACCTGGAAGAGGTACACAAAGCACACCAAGATCCAAGTAAGAATACAGGATTCATGTTTACACAATACTTTCTTATCCCAGAGTTCACCTGTTAATTAAAATAAAACCCCCAAACTGTTGGATGTTATATTATGTCTATGGTCAAGTTGCATTAGCAAAGACTACAACCTTGACCTGGGTGTATGTATACATGCATCCTGCATTAGGGTCCACAGGACTCGGTATGCACACATTTAGGCTTATCCAATAAGGTACAAGAGTAGGCAACCTCCGCACTCCTGCCCTTGTGGAACTACAAGTTCCATGAGACATTGCAAGAATCCGACAGCCACATGCGTGACTCCCACAATGGCTTGGTGGTTAGCACTCCTGTCTTGCAGCACCGGGGTCCTGGTCCGTACACTTTCTGCATGGAGTGTGCATGGGTTTCCTCTTGGTACTCTGGTTTCCTCTGACATTTCAAAGACCTAGAAGGACCTTGGATAGTAAGTTCCTTGAGGGCAGGGACTGATGTGAATGTACTGTATGTAAAGCATTGAATAACTTGTCATGGCTGCATAAATACCTGTAATATACTCATTTGTGTTGATACTCAAAATGTGTGCACCTTAAGTGACGGTTCACACTGGGACGGCTTTAAAGTCTCAACTCGGAAGCTGCCCTGTACAGGGCAACTTGCAAACGACGTCTGTAATAGTAGTCAATGCAAGCCACTCCGAAGTTGTCACCAAGTAGTACAGGAACCTTTTTCTAAGTCGGAGCGACTTGAGTCGTTCCCATTAGATCAGTTCCATTGTGATGCATGGAGCGTGACTTGTCAGGCTGCCTGCATGTGGCAGCTCAGACCTCCTATGCATCAGGTGAAGATGCATTGCCTTAGTGTGAACCGGGGCTAAGGCTTCATTTACTTAGCCCCTTTCACGCTGGGGTGCTTTCCAGGCGCTACAGTGCTAAAAAAAAAAGCGCCCTGAAAGAGTCGCTGCTGTGTCTCTAGTGCATTGGAGCGGTGTGCTGGCAGGACGGTAAAAAAAGTCCTGTAAGCATCTTTGGAGCGGTGTATACACCACTCCTGCCCATTGAAATCAATGGGGCAGCGTGGCTATACCACGGCAAAGCACTTTGTGGTGGTTCTAAGGCCGCGTACACACGCGCGGACTGTTTGCCCAACCTTGTTCGTCAAACAGTTTCGGCAAACAGTCCGCTTAAAATTTGCATGAGCGGACTTGCCCACACACGAGCGGACTGTTTCAACGAACTGTTTGCCAAACAGTCCGCTCAACTTTTGAAATGAACGGACTCGCCCACGTAAGGCGGAGGCAAATCCGCCCATTTCGAGCGCGTGTACAGGTAGGCGGGGCCCGCCAAGGAGACGTCGCGGGCTCCGCCGCCTGGAATGGGCTTAAAGGGGAACCCCAACGCCGAAAAAAATCGGCGTGGGGGTTCCCCCAAAGTCCACACCAGACCCTTGTCCGAGCACGCTACCCGGCCGGCCAGGAAAGGGGGGCGAGCGAGCGCGCCCCCCCTCCTGAGCCGTACCAGGCCGCGTGCCCTCAACATGGGGGGGTGCCTTGGGGAAGGGGGGGCCGCGCGGCCCCCCCACCCCAAAGCACCTTGTCCCCATGTTGATGAGGACAAGGGCCTCTTCCCGACAACCCTGGCCGTTGGTTGTCGGGGTCTGCGGGCGGGGGGCTTATCGGAATCCGGGAGCCCCCTTTAAGAAGGGGGCCCCCGGATACCGGCCCCCCACCCTATGTGAATGAGTATGGGGTACAATGTACCCCTACCCATTCACCTGTGAAATAAAGTACAAAAAAAAACACAACACAGGGAAAAAATATTTTATTGCACAGCTCCGGGGGTCTTCCGTCTTCGGGGGTCTTCTCGCCGGACTCCTCCGCTATCTGTGTGTAGCTCTTTTACTAGCGGAGGAGTCCGGCTTTCTTCCTCCCCGCCGCCGGCCTCTTCTCCCGACTTCGGGGGTCTTGTCCCCCTCTTCGGTTCTCCTGCCGGGCCACCGCGCCTTCTTGTAGCTCTTTTGCAGGCGGTGGCCCGGTCTTCTGTCGCCGCTGCCTTCCGTTCTTCTGTCGCCGCCTTCGGTTCTTCTGCCGGGCCACCGCGCCTTCTTGTAGCTCTTTTACAGGCGGTGGCCCGGTCTTCTGTCGCCGCTGTCGTCGCCGCCGCCGCCGCCGCCTTCCGTTCTTGTTCTTCTTCTTGTTCTTCTTCTTCCCCAGGAGATGTTGACTCGACGAGCTCTCCGGCCGGAATGCCAGAGCCGCGCTGTGCGGTCACTTATATAGTGACAATGGGGCGGTGTCACATGGTATATGTCACATGGGTTGGTCATATGGTGACCCCGCCCCCTTACGATGTCATAGTCCCCATGTGACATCAACCCATGTGACCAACCCATGTGACATATACCATGTGACACCGCCCCATTGTCACTATATAAGTGACCGCACAGCGCGGCTCTGGCATTCCGGCCGGAGAGCTCGTCGAGTCAACATCTCCTGGGGAAGAAGAAGAAGAACAAGAAGAACAAGAACGGAAGGCGGCGGCGGCGACGACAGCGGCGACAGAAGACCGGGCCACCGCCTGTAAAAGAGCTACAAGAAGGCGCGGTGGCCCGGCAGAAGAACCGAAGAGGGGGACAAGACCCCCGAAGTCGGGAGAAGAGGCCGGCGGCGGGGAGGAAGAAAGCCGGACTCCTCCGCTAGTAAAAGAGCTACACACAGATAGCGGAGGAGTCCGGCGAGAAGACCCCCGAAGACGGAAGACCCCCGGAGCTGTGCAATAAAATATTTTTTCCCTGTGTTGTGTTTTTTTTTTGTACTTTACTTCACAGGTGAATGGGTAGGGGTACATTGTACCCCATACTCATTCACATAGGGTGGGGGGCCGGTATCCGGGGGCCCCCTTCTTAAAGGGGGCTCCCGGATTCCGATAAGCCCCCCGCCCGCAGACCCCGACAACCAACGGCCAGGGTTGTCGGGAAGAGGCCCTTGTCCTCATCAACATGGGGACAAGGTGCTTTGGGGTGGGGGGGCCGCGCGGCCCCCCCTTCCCCAAGGCACCCCCCCATGTTGAGGGCACGCGGCCTGGTACGGCTCAGGAGGGGGGGCGCGCTCGCTCGCCCCCCTTTCCTGGCCGGCCGGGTAGCGTGCTCGGACAAGGGTCTGGTGTGGACTTTGGGGGAACCCCCACGCCGATTTTTTTCGGCGTTGGGGTTCCCCTTTAAGCCCATTCCAGGCGGCGGAGCCCGCGACGTCTCCTTCGCGGGCCCCGCCTACCTGTACACGCGCTCGAAATGGGCGGACTTTCCGAGCGGGAACAGTCCGCTCATTTCGAAAGTACAGCGGACAGGCCCACACACGGGCGGACTGTTCGCTCAAACACGGTTTCAGCGGACAGTTTTTCGGAATTTCCGAAAGACTTTGTCCGTCCAACTGTCCGCTGAAACTGTCCGCTGAAAGCCCACACACGAGCGGACTGTCCGCCCAAACACTGTTCAGCGGACAAGGTTGGGCGAACAGTCCGCCCGTGTGTACGCGGCCTAACCCTTTCTTGGCCGCTAGGGGTGGGGTAAAACCGGCCTGCTAGCAGCCGAATATTGCTGCAAATTCGATGGTAAAGTGCCGGTAAAAATAGCGGCACTTTACCACTGATGCACCTCCCACCCCAGTGTGAAAGGTCCTGAAGCTGCCCCATACAGGGTGACTTGCAAACGACTTCTGTAATAGAAGTCAATGCAAGCCGGTCTGAAATCGCCACCAAGTAGTACAGGAACCATTTTCTAAGTTGGAGCGACTCGAGTCACTCCAATTAGATCGCGCTCCATGCATCGCAATGGAACCGACTTGTCAGGTGGCCAAGTCGCCTGACAGGCCGCCTTATTGTGAACTTGGGACTAAGGCCTCATTTACTTAGGCATGCCATCTTCACCTGATGCATAGGAGCTCTGAGCTGCCACATGCAGGCAGCCTGTTCAATTTAATGACAGGTCATCTCATGGATCTTGGACTATGGGTACAATGTGTGGATCAGATCGCAGTCCGTCAGCATCTGATTGGTGCATCGGTCCTGCACAGATGTAATCAGAGATGCACTTACAGGTCCTTACGGCCACCCACCTGCCATTAATTTGAACAGGCTGGCTCCGTGGAGCATTGGTGCCTCCCGCCCAAGTGTACGGATTGGTACGTGTGTGTGTGTGTGTGTGTGTGTGTGTGATGCCTTAAGCTGTATTATGTATTGCTTTGTCCTCATCTATGCTATGTCCATATTATTGTAAAAGACATTGGATCACATGGTGAAAGAAAAGACTGATGTCTGCAGCCTCCAAAATCATACATGTTCGGAGGTGATGGTGAGCTTGCATAATTATGTGTTTTTCCTGTGCACTTGTTTGTGCGGCCCCCTCCTCCGCTGTGCGATGCTTTTGTAGTGCTGATAATGCTGCTGGGATTGTCATTTTGATAAAGGATGTTCCAGTGGCATGCGAGAGATTTCATGCCCATATATGGTAATTGCCACAGGCACACACTTTCTATTCTAACCATTTGATTGTCACCAGGGTTACCTACTGATTTTTCCATACAGGGAATTTTTTTTTTATATCCCTTGTGAAAGACGTTTACTGATGTGGGAACAGATAGCCGTACTTTTTGCAGCACATTTTGCAGCATTTTTATTTAGTTCTGTTCTGCTCTCCTACAAGGAGCTGCATTGACATCTACTTGTATAATAGGGGTCAGTTCACTAGGAATGCAACGAACGATTGTTTTCATAATCGATTTAGTTGGCTGATTATTGTTTCAAAGACTGTAATATTATAATGCATGACTGAGTCCTTTGTCATATACAGGTATCCTGCTGTTTCTGTTCCTACCAGGAACACCAATGACGGGGCACTATTCCTCCAGGGAAAACCAATAATGGGGTGTCATGTCACATTCGGCTACCCATCACATTTTGCTACCCGCTGGAGTGCTCATGCGCGACGCCGCCATATGCGTTTCAACGTAGGACCCCTCAAGGGCTCGCCATGCTTCAGGCACGACCTTGCTTAGTTCTGCATAATTATAATCTAACTGCATGTCCACTTCGATGGTGGGGCTTAAACCTGTACTCAGGGGTGTGGGCACAAAATTCTGCGCAAGCGCAGATCGCCACAGTGTTGGAACGCATATAGTGCGCAGTCCAGCAGTTAGCCAAATGTGATGGGTCGCCATATGCAATGAAACAGGGGTACTATTCTGCCCGGGAACACCAATGATGGAATACTATTCCTCCAGGGAACACCAATGATGGGGCACTATACCCCCCCTCCCCATTCCAGGAACACCGATGGGGCACTATCCACACCCCTCCCAGGAACACCCAATGGGGCATTCCAACCAATGATGGGGCACTATTCCACCCACCCCCTGGAACACCAGTGATGGGGCACTTCCTCCCAGAAATACTTAGGATCATGGGGCACTTGTCATCACAGAAATTACTGTACTGACTGAGTATTCTGTATAGCCATTATCCGCTACCTTATCACTTCACACAGGTGCAGCTCTGCTCTCATGGCTGCTTCTCGCCTCTCTCTGTCTATTCCCTCAAGGCAGCAGCGGGCAGGGCTGAGAATATCAGGGGGGAGCTGACGTCAGCAAGGAGGAGAGGTGCGAACGTGCCTGGTCACATAGTGCGGCGCTGCTGCCTTGTAATGGAACGATTTTCATTATCGATAATGCCGATTAATCGTTTCAGCCCTACAATTCAGTACTGCATATATTCATGTTTATTTTATTTAACAATACAATTCGAATCAAACCATTAATTTCACATGTATAAATATGGCATAGCTGTGGACTCATTACTTGTGTGCAGTAGTTTAGTGTACTACAATACACGCCCATGTGAGGGCCATGTCTACCTGCATGGGGATGCACAGGCAGAGTGTGTTTGGGGCCATGATCTAATGATGGAATGATCTAATGATGGAACCAAAAGAACAATGCGTGTTTGCAGTACATTTCCAAAATGCACACGTGTGTCTGCATCCTAACACTAGCATGTCTTTATTATTCCTAACCGTACTCCCTCTTACTATGCTTTCTTCACCAAAAGGATCAATGTCCTGTTGGGAGCAGAGGCTGTTTCCATGTAGCTGCTGCCTCCCAAATTACATCAATGGAAATGCCTGCAAATGGATGTATGGAAAACCTGTCCATCCACATGTGGATGTAGTATGTTCCGTATAATGGCATCTTTGTTTAGGCATTAACCAGGATTTGCATCCACATCTGGCACTGAGATGTTGGCTTGACGACACGTTCTATTAAATCCCGGTGCTCATTACTTTTGTGAACTTTTGAAGATGAGTTTCTTCACAATACCTATAGCTACAAAGGTAAACAAGGACTTGTTCCAAATGCATTTGTTGGTTTAAAATATATAAATACATTTGTGTACATAGTAGTCTGGGCACAATCCTTTGATTATTGTCACAAGGACTGAAAGGGAAATTTCAGCTTTTTAGTTACCAAAACAGAACTAGAGGCCAAATCTTCCAACTTGTTCCAGTGACGACTGTCTAAGAGGGTATTTGGTAGTGAGCAAGGCCCACAAGGCTGAAATGCGTTTACGTCTGCTGCCTGTTACTGTTTCTTTTATGGAGAATCCATACATTTTTTTTGAAGATTTTAAAGAGCAGGCAAGGAGTTGCTGACCATCTTTTCTCTTTGCCATTGCAGCTGGGAGACTCTTTCTGCACCTTGTTAGCTCTGAAAAAGAATTCTAATCTTATTGGGTAGTAGCACCCCTACCTCTGGTTTATTCTAAGAGGGCATTCCCCTCTTTAAGTAAATTTCCTCCCACTTTCTGTTGTCTACTGGACTGAAAATGAGAAATCTTTCAATTGGACAAAGGAGGAAAAAAACTTGACAGGTTTTAACAATTCCCTACTCTATCCAAAATAAAGAAAAAAATCACTGTACCTATAACTGTGAAGTGTTTGATGGTGGAGCATATTGCAGGGGGATGTAAAGGAGTCTTTTCTTTGCTTTTTTTTTTTTTTTGCTGAAAGTAGAAACTGCTGTTAAGATGTATGATATAAGCATAATTGCATCAAATGTATTCAACAGTTGCATTGTTCTCTTGACAGGTCGACAGAACTCATGTTAAGAGAGTAGCTTGTTGGGAGACGTTCATCCAGAGAGTTGGTGGAAAAGGTAAAATTCTAGATTTCAAAAATAGTTCAAGTTTCTAACTTTATTGAGTGAATGGAATGTGACAATTCTGATTCTTTTTAATGTGTTTTGATCTTTCCTTTTTCCTCCAATCAGCAAAGTTTTATTTCGACAGCATCATTTTTCTCCTCCTCCAATAGAACCTAAGCATTGCTTGTAGCAGAGGTGCTCAATCCTTTGGCATTGGGGTATCTGTATTGACCTGAATTTGCAGTATTAAATGTTAAAACAGTGGGGGCTTACCTTTTGGGGTTTTTGGAGGGTTTTTCCCCCCACTATTTGCTTGTACTTCACCCTGTTTTTAAGCAGACATGTCAAGGGGTAAGGTTGTTCTTAGGTTGTCCATCATGTCCAACCTATATGTGTGATTATATGTCAGTATTACATTGTATATCCCTGTATGTTGTGGTCGTTCAGGTGCTTATCTAATTATTATTTTTTTTTTAAACTATCAATGCTCCCCGCTGAGGCCCCCGCCTGTGGAAGGGAATTCCACATCCTTGCCGCTCTTACAGTAAAGAGCCCTCTATGCAGTTTAAGGTTAAACCACTTCTCTTCTAATTTTTGGAGGGGATTTTGTCTTGTTAAACTCCCTTACGCAAAAATGTTATCCCTATTGTGGGATCACTAGTATGGTATTTGTAGACTAATATCCTCCAGACCCTTTAACTAGCCACATTATGGCAGCCTTGCCTGTCAAAGGAAAACCCGCAGCGCTACACTAATGCCCTGCCGCTACCACCTTTTACCCAGTTTTCCTTGTAGGTTCGCTCTGTCTGGCTGCTTAAATAGCCAAGCTATGATGACATCACTCCCACACATTTACACAGGAGTCACGTCACGGTTCAAAGCCATTATGTACTCTAAAGAGCTGGGTCTTGTCTTTCACAAAAAAAAAAAAACTACCTGTCAATGTTTCTTTTAATTATGTTTAATAAGTGTAAAATCAATCTGTATATGCAGTAGAGCATGCTTGTTAGACTCGCTGTGGAACCTAAGAGGTTAATCCTCTGCATTGTGTAAAAAGCCTGTTTGATCCTGTCTTTTTTGATCCTCCCCTTCTTCCACAGTCCCCGATCTTAGAGCCTTGGGGGCAAGCTGCACATGCTCAGTTTGCTGTGTATTGCTCGAGGAGTTGGGGGAGTGCATGTGATCAGCACTGTCTAGACAGAGGGTCAGGGGTCCTGCAGCCTCATAGCACAATCGAGGAGAATGAAAACTCCTCCTACAAGCTTTAACCAGACACTGGTAGAAGTCACAAGACCACTCTAACTGCTGATGAGAAAGGGTATTTAGCAGTTTATATTTACTAAAAGAATTGCATTTCCATGTTCTGTGTATTGTGGGAGACCAAATGTAGTGAATGCAGGGTCCTGGGTTTGGTAACACTTTAAATATCCAGTATTTCTGACAGTGTGTCAATTAGAAGCCCTAAGATAAGGCAGACAATAGGACAACCACACTGGGGACCTGCCACTGAGCTGACATTGAGAGAGTACAGCTGAATAAGGGCAAACGCACATCCCTCTTTGAAGTTCATCTGCACCATTGTGATGACTTAAAGCCCATCCCTTGGCACTTCACGGGCTAACTGCTCATTTTGTCTAGGGCAGAAATCGCATATACTTATTTAATCCTCCCAGCAAAAGACCAGTTCAGCACTGCCATTCTTCAGCAGTCTTGAATTGTGGACTGTTTCTGATGTCATCAAGTCCAGAGCATGCTCCATAGACCAGGGACAGTCCACCGCTGGACCATGGGGGAGTGCCGTTTTCTGGTGGAACTAAGCATTGGGCGAGTATAAACGTTCTCCTCACCCCTAAACAAAATGAGTAGTTGACCCGTGCAGTGCAGGCACAGCCCCAATGCATGGGAAAACTATTTTTTTTTCTATTTTTTTGCTCAGAGTTGGACTTTAAGCAGTTGCTGCTCAGTCACAGTATATTTACTGTGGCAGAGCAGCACAGGCACATCATCCAACAGGCAGATTCTGGCTCCTGGTACCTGGCCTCTTTGAGTGGCTTGACGATCACATGATCAGAATGTCAACAAAGCTGTTATAAATTAATCCTATAGTGATGCTGTGATTGGCCCACAGCTTTTACATGGTACCAGAGCCAATCACCGCACCCTGTCTATTAGGTAAACTCATATTTTCTATTTTTCCTAATTACCATTGCCACTGAAAGTGAAAATTCCAAATTTTGGGTTGTCTCCTGAACAGTAAAAAGTGGGACATCTTCCAATGGGACTCTAGTTGTGGTGACCCTGGTTGAAAAACAGGGATTTCCTCTTCCTGTTTTGGCTATGATACAGGAAGTGAAGGGAAATCTCTCTAATAGGGCACAGATAGAAAAAACAAATCTCACAGGGATTTAACCCTGCCTTGCGCCATCTAAAATGAAGTAAAGTTTTTTTGCCATTTTTTTTTTTAGTTCTGATGAAATTTCATCTGCTTGATTTTATATTTTGCCTTACTACTACCTTCATCAACATTCTGACATTTTTGAATAAAATCCTTTAATTTTTACTACATGCCCTATTTTGAGCTGAGCCTCCATGATTGAACGTCCAGAAATGTAATGAATAAAAGAACTGTGCCAGGGACAACACAGCTGAGTGAAAAGAGTTGGCTGATGAGTGTCAGGAAGTTAATCAGGCTCTATCTGAGCTGCTTGAGCTTCTAATGCACACAGAGAAACTGTTTGCAGTGAAGGCAATTGATACAGGAGAGGAGTCTGTATAAGTGTGCAAACAGAAAAAAAGGCGCCTCTAAGTGCAGAAAACTTTAATAGCCGAGGGGTTAAAAACACAATCAGTAAATGTAAACTGGCTCATCATATGTGAGGAATCCCAGCATCTGCAGTCCCAACATGAGCCAAACCGTAGCGAGGTGTTTGGGGTGCGCCCGTCCAGTAGAAGGAAGCCGCGGAGAAAGGACCAAGGAGGAAGCGGCAGCGCTGTGTAAAACCAGTGTGGAACGCTGAACTCGTGGATGATGTCAGCGAAAGTGCACTGGAGACCAGCATGGAACGCAGAAGACTGGAAGTGTCTAAAGGACCGGGACGCATTTCAGAGCAGCTGATGGGCTGCTCCTTCATGCCGTAAAAAATTAGCCAATATTCAGTCTTTATATAAAGACTTGGGGAGAGACATGTGGGTGGGGACACTAAATATCAGCAACCGGAATCCAAGAGCAAAAACAAGTGATGCCGAGGATATGTGGAAGCTAGCAAGAATAAAAAATGAAACGTAGAATATAAAACTGTGTGTGTGTATATATGTATGTGTGTGTGTGTATATATATATATATATATATATATATATATATATATATATATATATATTATATGTGTATATAGATATGAGAATAAAACATTTTTGGTGTACATAAATGGAGGAAAGATCTGCAGGACTACAAGACTCAACACGTGGTGAAAAACAACGAACTAAAAATATGGCAGGCTACAAGCACTAAGGAATATATAGGAAATGATCAAACAGCCAGGGACAGAAAATTCTGATGTAATGGACATCCGTGACCATACAAATGGGGGGGGGGGGGAGGGGTTAAAATGTGTGGGAAGAGGGCTATAACGTTGTGTTGATCTCCAATTCTTCATTTAACCCACCAGGAGATAAAACATCAAGGCAATAAATCTAGTAGGTCTCCCCATGGCACACTTTTCGAAAATATTCAGCCACAGGTAGATCTCTGGACATGGCTTCAATTACCCAAACCTTCACGCCTACCATGGACTTGTCATGGCATTGTAAAAAAAAAAGTTTGGGCACACTGTGTATATCAATACCTTCAGTGATGAAACGGCGATGCTCTCTGAAACGGTGTCCTTATAGTACATACATGTGAGGCAGTAGACTACATAGTCTAAAGAACACGTTTAAAATTCTTTTATGGGGTAGGTTTTGCCTTTTACCTGGAATTCACTTTGTCTATGTAGGACAATTCACATTTGAATGAGACTTTTTTACAGGTTTATGGGATGGCTATGGAGGCCAATTTTGCCCCCTCATATGCCAATCTCACCCTGAGCCTATGGGAATCCTCTTGCATCTGGCAAAATAACCCCTTCGCTTCCAACATCGTGTTTTAGGGTAGATATATTGACAATATTATCTGGGATGGTTGCGAAACACAGGTACAGGAATTTGTCTCGCATTGCAGTACAAACTCTATGGGTCTCTTTCACTTCTGTCACGGATAGAGAGAGCCTGGCCTTCTTGGATCTAGAAATGCATCATATAGGCAATCAAATTCATACAAACAATTACACCAAACCAACAGCGGGTAACTTTTTTTTTTTTTTTTTTCTTCCTTCATTCTGGCAATTGCTACCAACCCCGGTGGCTTAACATCCCTAAGAGTCAATTCTGTCAACTCAGAAATAATTGTACCCAAACATCAGACTACGAAAACCAGAGCGAGACCCTTAAAGCCAAATTTCATGACAAAGGCTTCAAAACTAATGTTGAAGCAGCATGCTTACAGTATAGACATGACCACTGTCTCCCGCTGAGCCACCCAAACTGACATCAGTAACATTCGGTTCATTAATCAGTTCCTTTCTGGTCATAGGCAGATGGAACATACGAAAAAATTGGGCTTTACTCCAACATGACCAGCATCTGCTTTCAATTTTGCCAGATAAACCTGTTTGTATATAATATATAAAAAAAAAAAGCTGCCAATATTAAAAGTAAAGTGGCACCTAGTAAACTAAAAAAGCCCTCACCCCCTGGGCTGTTCCTTCCCACCTTTCTGGCTTTGACTGGGATGTTTCAATGCAAACCCCTTTTGTCCAACATAGACAAAGGGAATTCCAGGTAAAAGACAAAACCTACCCCATAAAAGATTTGTATACGTGTTCTTCAGACTATATAGTCTATTGCAGTGATGGCGAATCTTGGCACTCCAGATGTTTTGGAACTACATTTCCCATGATGCTAATGCACTCTGCAGTGTAGTTGAGCATCATGGGAAATGTAGTTCCAAAACATCTGGGGTGCCAAGGTTCGCCATCACTGGTCTATTGCCTCACATGTTCTTGCGCCCTTTTTTATGTGGGCCGTATTATGATGACATTAAGCAAACGCTTCCGCGAGCATTGTCCATTCATCACTGAAGGCATTGATATACACAGTGTGCCCAAACATTTTTTATAATGCCATGACAAGTCCACGGCAGGCTTGGAGGTTTGGGTAATTGAAGCCATGCCCAGAGACCTCCCTGTGGCTGAACTTTTCCAAAACTGATTTATTCCCTTGATGATTTCTCTCCTGGTGGGTTAAATGAGTAAGTCGAGGTCAACACGTTATAGCCCCCTACTCCTTTACCCACACATTTTACCCCCTTTTTTTCCATTTATATGGTCACGGATGTCCATTACATCAGAACATTCTGTCCCTGGATGTTTAATCATTTCCTATATATCCCCTAGTGCTTGTAGCCTGACAATTTTTTACTTTAGTTTTTCACCACATGTGCTGATTCTTGTAGTCCCACAGATCTTTCCTGCATTTATGTACGTCAAACATGTTTTATGCTATATATATATATTATTTATATATATATATATTTTAATACTTTTCCCTGACTCTGTTTTTATGTTCCATGTTTGTTATTTTTTTTCTTGCCAGCTTCCACATATCCTCGGGATCACTGGTTATTGCTCTTGGTTTCTGGTTGCTGATGTTTAGTGTCCCTACCCACACTTCTCTCCCACATCATGCCTATATATTTAGAATATTGGCTTTTTTTTTTTTTTGCATGAAGGATGCTCTTAAATGCGTCCTGTCCTTTTTAGATGTCATTTCCCGACTTCTGCGCTCAACGCTGGTCCCTGGCGCACTGCTGCTAACTTCCATCACAAATGGTTCTACGTAGCGCAGCTGTTTCCTCCTTGGTCCTTTCCCCGCGGCTTCCCTCTGCTGGATGGTTGGGACCCCAGACACTCCACTATGGTTTGGTTCATGTTTGGACTGCAGATGCTGGATTCTTCACATATGATGAGCATGTTAATATTTATTGTTTGTAAGTGTTTTTAACCCCTTGTCTATTAACGTTTTAAAGGTTTTTTTTTTTTTTTTTTCCTGCACTTGAAGGCATCTTTTTTTTCTGTTTTAGCTTTTTTCGAGTTTTTGCTTTCCTCTTGGAGTGCTGCCCCGGTGACTGGAATCGACATCTAAAGCCTGATTTACATGAACGGTTTTCATTGGGAACATTTTTCTCAGATTTTTTTCTGTTATCCAGAAGTGCCCTTCTTTTATCTTATCCTGTATAAGTGTGCAAAACTGAAGGGAAAGTTTGTGTTCAGGTTTAAACACCAGGTTCAAAGGTGGTTATCCGCCAAGAGAAACAGAACATTTGCTGCTAATGTGTATTTATCCCTATGTAATTGAGTTGTTGTACAGCTGTCATACTATAGTTAAGCTGCAAATAAAAAAAAAAAAAAAAAAAAGAGAAATACATATTTTTTTCCCCCTTAACCTTCCATTGCCTGTACAGCGTGCCCTGCCCCTTGTTCAGTGTGCCTTCTTTTTTGGCCTCTTGTCATTCCGTTGTGTGCATCCCCTCAAACCCACGCTGCAGTTTATTGCTGAGAAGACAAGCACTGTTTGTTCAGTCCCTACATGGATTTTAATCCTGTTTGAGAGAGACCATTATCACGCCGAGAGAGGTGGTTTATGTTCTCGTTCTGCTGACTTCACATTGTGGGCGAGCATGCACACCCCCCACCCCTTTACTAATTTCATGCCAAGGTCTCTTCCTATGACTGTTTAGAACAGATGTGTTAGTTACAGGGCCTTGACAGGTTTATGTTCTGTTTGCAGCACCAAGAAAAGTGTATCCAAACCCAAGAACATCATTTTAATGTAGTTTCCAAGTCCTTAAATGTGCTGGTTGCTAAAAAAATAAAATAATTTTCACCCGGTGATTATGCCGGATTTGGGTTTGAGAAAACACCGGCTGCCGCTGGTTTTGATGTCGTCCCAAAATGAGATTTCACCGCAAACTAGACAAATGGAGAGGACGAATCTCCCTAACGGGGGCACAGACAGCAATAAATACTGACAGGTGTTCTAATCCCTCTCCGGCCTATCCAAAACTAAAGAGTTTTTTGCCTTTTAGTTACACTTTAATACACACTTGAAATACAAATGCAGGAACTGATGAAACTATGTGTAACTGTGTTTAGCTACTCCTGTGATTCACACACCTCTGCCAAGCGGGACAGCCAAGTGAATGACTCCTTTTTATTGTGAACCCTAAAATCTGTAGGATCTGCTCTCTCAGCTCCATGTTCTATGCAGTTCGGTGAATATTTGCTCATTGTTTTGGCTAGAACTCTTCAAACTGCTGTTAGAATCCATTAATTAGCAAAGTAATTGGTGAGGGACGGCTCCCAATTTAAATTACGTTACGTCTGAACATTGGGAGGCCGGTGTGGAATACTTCCTAGTGAAGAGGCCAACACTGTGCGTGTGACTTGTAAATCAGCTTATTTGGTACTTGATGATGTTATAAATGTTTTAAAGGGAGGGATAAGATGCCAGCAATGTTCCAATGCTTCCTCTGGCATTAAAGATGTAGTCTTAATGTCTAATTTGTCTGTGAAAATCGTGGGATGATGTACTAAAGGGCGGCAGCAGATGACCTGTTCATTTTCACATTTTTATGACATCAGGCTAGCAATTTTTTGCCAGGTAATTTTTTTTTTCCGGCTTTATTTTTCTTCCTATCAGTGGCGGTGCCATAGGCAGGTCATTTGAATGTGGACCTCAACTCAACAAGTGAAGCTGCACTTTTGATGCAGAATAAAAATGCATGGGACTGCATCTGGTGTGAACCAGCCCTAAAACCCTACTAGTTGTATCTGCAGTGTGAGATCAAAGGCTGCCACTGACTGCTAGTCTTAGGAGACAAACAATTATGCTATTACCGCTAGGGACCCCAGCTTGCTGGTGTCTAAAGCTGGTCATACACTTTTTTTTTTTTTTTTTTTTTTTTTCCTTTTTTTTTCGTTCACCTATTGGGCTGAACAGTGGAAAAAAGTTTCCCCTATCCACACAAGTGAGGTGAGTGGAGTAATTCCAACAGATTCCAATTCCTGGTCTGCTTCTGAAAATGCTATGTGTATGGCATTTTCTGAATTGGAGACCCAGAACTAGTTTTTAAGTTAATTTCAGAGTTGTCAGAGCTTAATTTGTTTTTTACTTGTTCCAGGTCTGCTACTCGCAGCATTAAATCCATAGCATCAAACCTGTCAACCAGGAAACTAGCATTACCAAAAATGTCATTGATGGTATCCTCCCCATAATCCTCTTGATGACAGTGTGCTCAATTCACTAAGCAATATCACATGCGATCTTTAGATCACGTGACTCATTTTATATCATTTATGTGGTAAATACTGCATAAAATGACGCTTTATAAAATGAAGGTAATTTTCCTTAAAAAAACAATACATTGATTAATTTTGTGGTCTAGACACCTAGTGCCTTTGGGTCTGGTATGAGTTTTAAATGGGACCCAATGCCCAAAAAAGTGAGGTCCCCCTCCCCACCCCCCAAATTCCATACCAGGCTCTTATCCAAGCATGCAGCCTGGCAAGCCAGGAAAGGGGGGATGGACGAGCGAGAAATGTAGCCACCCTGTTCGCGCTGTGGAGATGGACACTAGGATTTGCCGTGTATATAGAGCAGTGCACATGACTGCAACTAACATGCACTGCCCACTGCAAAGAAATGGAAGTCAGTTTTTGTACGAACATTCTTTTTATTTATTTTTTTAAAGTCGTGTCTGCAATTTTTTTGTTAGCCATTTTGAGCGGTGCCTAACTATTAGAGGTCGACCGATATATTGGCTTATATTTGGCGTTTTTAAATCGCCATCAGCCGATTTGTGCTGATAAAAAGGCCGATATGTCTTCAGCGCGACTTGCAAATGACTTCTGTAATAGAAGTCAATGCAAGTTGCCTGAGTCTTCAGTAAAGCGACTTGTTTCCTCTATGGGCAGTCTGCCAAGAAAAGAGCAAAGAGATGCAATGTTTTTTCTTCAATGGACTGAGCTCCCTGTGTAGAGTTTTCAGTTTAACCATTTAAAGACTAAATCTTTTCTGACACTTGCTGCTTTACAAGTAAAAATCCTGTATTTTCTGCTAGAAAATCACTTGGAGCCCCCAAAAATTATATATATATTTTTTTTTAGCAGAGACCCTAGGGGATAAAATGGTGGTTGTTGCAATATTTTATGTCACACGGCATTTGCGCAGAGGTCTTTCAAACTGAATTTTTTTGGAAAAAATACGCAAATGTTTTTTTAAAAAACGAAGGCAGTAAAGCTAGCCCATTTTATTTTATTTATTTTTTTTTTTTTTTTTGTCCAAAAGTTTTGATTACCTGTTTTTGTGTATTTAATGTATAGTTTTTTTGTTTTTTTTATCTAAATTATACATACAAGTGAACTGGTTGGAGGTTTGTTTTGTTTTTAGTGTTTAAATATAAGAAATTTGCTGTATCACTTATTAAGGCTGCTTTCACACTGGAGCGGGCAGGCGTTGACGGTAAACCGCTGCTAGTTTTAGCGGCACTATTCGGCTGCTAGCGGGGCACTTATAACCCAGCTAGCGGCTGAGGAAGAGGTTAAATACACCCGTGAAGCTCCGCTGCCAAATCGCATTGCTTGCGCTTCGACAGTGGTACCCATTCATTTTAATGGGCGGAGTGGTGGAGGAGCGGTATACACCACTCCAAATGTGCTGCTTGCAAGACTTTTTATAACGTCCTGCCAGCGCATCGCCTCAGTGTGAAAGCACTCGGGCTTCCACACAGACTGCAGGGGAGCCGTTTTGCAGGCACTTTACAGGTGCTATTTTTGCCCAAAAGTGCCTGAAAAAAAATGCCCCAGTGTGAAAGGTGTCTGTTAGATTTTGTGAGATGAAGGGGAAAAAAAATAAATCGGCCTAACATATCGGCCCAAAAAAAAAAAATTTGGCGTCATATATCTGCTGCCACGATTTTTAAATATCGGCATCGGCCAGAGAAAAACCCATATCGGTCGACCTCTACTAAATATACCTGTGCAGTTAAATAGGCTCCAGTATTTGGTCCGGTTCACCTAGTAATCCATTCTCACCACCATCCGTCTTTCTTTGTGAGGGTACTTTTTCAGGGAGGTGTGGCTGTTACTCACCTCTGCCAGCACAGAGCACTGGAGGGGGCAGGAAGTAACATTCACACTCCAAGAAAAGGATATTTTAAGGTATAAAAATGTGGGCTCCTTCAGGCTTTAAATTCTCAGTGTTCATGTAAGAGGTGCTGAGGCTTTGGATCACATGGGCAGCCTTTGTATCGGCAGAACGTGTCTGTTGGGGAGCTACTGCATCTTGTGAAGTCCGCTGCTGTTGTGACTCTTTGAGACATAGATGTCCTGTTTCTGTGGTGACCGATAAACAATAGCAGGCAATGGAAGACTTGCATACATGATTTAGTTCCTCAGTTGCTCCCTATTGAGTGTTTTTCAGCATGATGTAACCAGCTCTTGGCAGTTAGACATTGTGTTGTGTGATTTAACAAAGATCTAAACTTTGCAAGCTGTGCCAAAAAGAGGCAAGCAGATGCCAAAGGACTAGTCACTTGTATTGCCTGTAGGCTCCTTGCAGCTGAACTTTTCCATAGGCCTGACTTACCATTTCTTATTCTGCACTTCGATTTTGTGTGGGGTTGGCCATCTTGGTAGAGGAATATGAGGGTTCAGAAGGGCTGAAGGATTGCAGAAACCAGCTGATTAAGCCAGAAACATTACTTCTAGAATTTATGGTGGCGGTCTAAGCTTTATGAGATGAGTACTTGCCATTTTACTCTGGAGGCCTGATGAAGGGTGGCCTTCCAGACCCTCAGAACCAATGTCCAAAGCTTTTTGTCAAGAAAATCAATTTTTCTGAAAAAATCTTTTTGACTGACTTTTGCTGCAAAAAAAACCGCATGGGGTAACCTCCAATGTCTTTTTTGCAAAACATGTTGGTTTGACTTGATATTTAGGCCTCATACACTGCTACTAGTAAATGGCTATTTAGGAAAAGTTTAGGTTTTTTTTTCAGCTGCCCCTTGAACTCGTCTCTGTTATCTTTATCAGTACATGTACACATGGTCGTTTTTATAGTAGTTTCTTGGCAGTTGAGTTTAGAAGCATTTTTTTTTAACACAAAAAAATGCATTCAGAACGGATGTTCAAAGCCTTTTGAAACGCCAAATGCCTGCAACAGCTTAACGCTGCAACTCGCATTTAGCCACGTTTTGTTCACAGACTTTATTAATTTTTGGCGATGTGTGTGTGTGTATCTATCTCTTAACATTTTACAGTGCCAGGTGCACTGGTCATATAGGGGCTGCTGTGGATTGGCTCTGCATTGGTGTCATTGGACAGCCTTGTGTTCTGAAATTCTGTGTTAGACGACCTGATACATGGGGCTGCTCATTTCCTGAGATACCCTTGATGGCAAGTTTTAGAACACAAATGGAGTTTACTTTTCGCTACAAGTCGGTTTACAAATCTCGGCTGTAGTTTAGCTTTTTAAATAAGACAGTCATAGAGAGAGAGAGAGAGAGAGAGAGAGAGAGAGAAAATCTACAGTGTAGTAGGCCTTTCATTAAAATCCAAGGTATAGACCAAACTTCTCTCTAGTGTGAAATGTTCACTATATTTCTATACCAAAGTATGAATCGGAGTAGTTGGACTACATTCGTTTACTAAGGCATGTAAGGTGTAATAATGTCTATGTATTATTGTTTATATCTGTACAGATGTATAGACTTTGAATGTATAGAGAAAAATGGTATGTTATCTCTACTATGCAGGAAAACCGCTACTGCTAAGGTTGCAAATGTAAAGCATATCTAAGGGCAAGACTTTTTTTTTTTTTTTTTGGACAAAGTTGGTGAGGATTAAGTCAGTTTTTTTTAGTTGCCATCTGTTTCATTGGGGAGATTTCTCTGCACTTCCTGTCATGTAAACTGAACAGGTAGTTAGAGGATATCTCTTTATAGACAGTTGCCATTGGAAGATTTCCCCTCTATTCCTGTTCTGGTAACAGCTCATAACTTTGGATTTACCTCCCACTTTCAGTCTCTGAATTCCCCGGCACTATATACAGTTACCTGTGCTTTTTCTCATGGACAAATGCAAGTAACTGTATTGACGCGCAGAAAACGATAGTTTCTTATATTCACCGACCGACACAGCTCCTCTCTGTAACTAAATGGTTTGTTAGCCTGCCATTAGGACATTGTTTCTCAATTTCAGTCCTCATGGCCCACTAACAGGTCATGTTTTCAGGCTTTCCATTATTTTGCACAGGTGATTTGATCGGTTTCACTGCCTTAGTAATTACCCCAGCTGTTTCATCTGAGGGAAATCCTGAAAACATGACCTGTTAGTGGGCCATGAGGACTGGAATTGAGAAACGCTGCATTAGGAGAAATTAGGCAAAATTGTAACACAATACACAGAATTGTCAGTACCGCCCATAGGGCAGACCCTGTGCTAACAACCCTCCCTGCTGCCCCAGCAGCTTCAGTTTTATTTTGCCTAGTGAAGGAGAATGACCTAGGAACCCTGTGGGCCCTTCGATCCATTTTTTTGATGCAGGACTTGTGCTTTTGCGCAAGATGAATAATCCTGAGATCTTCTATCAACTGCGGGCTGGGTGACAGGCTGGTTAAGTTATCCTTGTAGTCCCCCCCAGTCCGGCCATCTTCTCTCCCACGTGCCTATCTACCCCCCCCCCCCCTGCATGTGTCTGCTGTGCGGTGTGTGTGTACAGGGGATCGCTGGGTCTCTCACCTGTATGGGGTCTGTGCGGTTAGCGATGGTCCTGGTTCCGGTGTGGGGGTCCCCAAAAAGGTGCCTATGGAGATATTTTACTGTGTTTGAGGCAGCACTGTTCCTTTCGCCGTAGGGGTGCAACGGATCATCACCGTTCCGTGATCCGAACAGGTCACCCCGCTCGGATCAGCTTATGCCGTGGAGCGCTCCGCGGTCTCGGCCTTAGTAATGGCCTTGGCTTCGGCCTAGCTCCGAAGCGGCGGCCATCCGACGGAGCGATCACTTGTAAACAAACCGGCGTCATGTCATGACGCCGATTCCCCGCTCCCCTCTGTACTAACTTGTACAGTGGAGGGGAGAGATCCTGAGATGGAAGCGGCAATCCCTCCATACCCTGCAATACCCTGCCAATACTCTGCGGCGCCCCAATACTCTGCGACGCCCCGCCTGCCAATACTCAGCCAATATTACAGTGGGGACTATATGGTGGTGGAATTTTCACCGATTTTTGCAAATTTAATTATGATTTGCTGATCTGAAAAATGATCCGATCCGTGACTCTGATCCGAGGAACGATCCGTGAGTTTTTTGATCTGTTGCACCCCTATTTCACTGCATGGCGCTGTCCGGCGCCCATTTTAGATAGGAGCAGAGCAGGTTCCCCTTGTGAGCTTCAGCGGCCATTTTCTGTAGGTTTTCCCTATTCAGATCATTGGCGGCCATTTTCTTGAAGCCTGAGCGCTTTTTTTCACTCTCTAGTGACAGCATGTCGTGCTATTACATGCTGCTTCCTGTGGTTCCTGTGTATACAGGACGCTGGGCAGCGATACGCTGATGCAAGCTCTGCAGATCGTTTCACTGCTCTTCTCTGCTGCTGCCGACACAGCTTCTTCACTCTGCACTTGGGTAACCTCCTGGGGACTACAGGCAAGGCTAGTAACCAACACAGAACACCTCAGGGTGGCGAGTCTGGCGCTAGGAGCCCCCCCAGCCAGCGGCAGCAGGAGGGTGGGACCTTCACTGTCCTAAGTCCCCTTTCAGGTGGCAGACAGGGTAGGGTCAGCATGGCTTCAGAAACTGGTGATTTTTTTTTTTCCCCCGAAATCCAGGCTATTACAACCGGGTCACCTGCGGATGGCGCTGTGCCCACAGACACCCTGACGGCGGTCCTTAACTAATTTGTTGCTAAGATAGAGGTGGTGAGTGGAAGGAAAGGTGTGCTAAAAAGGCCCCCCCCCCCGTCCTCTGGGGAGAGCTCTGATGCAGACTCTGGCCCTGCTGCGGCTGGTGGTCCCTACTCTGACCTATCGGACGAGGCTGACCAGGACCGGTCGGACAGTGAGGATGATTCCGGGTCCTGGAGCGACAAAGCGCTGGTTGGAGCACTTATCACAGCTGTGCGTGATACCCTGAAGGTCCAGGATCCAGCGAATCCTTCTGCTGATGTATCGGTCCCCTTTGGGTCCCACAAGCCAGCACGTTCACCTAAGGTGTTCCCGTATTTGACTTATTTTGACAAGGTCATCTACAGGGAATGGGGTCAGGCGCAAAGGACCTTTTTGGTCCCCAAAAACATAGAGGTGTATTACCCCTTTGAGGAAAGCCGCCTTAAAAAATGGTCGGCTCCTCCGGTCATGGACCCCCCAGTATCCAGGTTAAATAAAGTAACCACGATCCCGGTTGAGGGGACTCCTGCATTCAAGGATCCCACGGACAGGAAGGCCGAGGTGGTGGCTCGTTCTTTGTTTATGGTTGTGGGGTCAGTCGTGCGACCTGTACTGGCATCCGCACTGGTGTCGCAGACACTGACTGAGTGGGCAAAACTTTTGCACTGTGAATTGGGAGAGCAACAGGCTTCCCCTGTCTGTGTGGAACTAGCAGACCAAATAGTGCAAGGCCTTAAGTACGTCTGTGACGCGGCCCTGGATACTCTTCCTCTGTTATTCAGGGCTTCAGTGTCAACTGTGGTGCTGAGGTGCCTGATTTGGCTAAAATGCTGGTCCGCTGACCAGGCATCTAAGAAAGCCCTGACGGAGAGCTCCCCTTGGCGACCGGCTCTTTGGAGCTTCATTGGGGATATTCATGACACTTACTTTTCGAACTGAGCTCTCTGCTTTGAGTTGTTGCCTCTACTGGGGCTTCCATCTTCATCCAGTCTTTAATTCTGGATTTATTCTATCCAGGCGTTTGAATGCCTGGGCCATGATCACGTCACACTCGCTCATGCACTTTGGAGGTGCCATCGCACCATGGCACGCTCTGCATTCATGGCACACTGTGTGCCATGAATGCTGAGAGAACTGCGTGTGCGCATGTGACATCATTGGCATGTCATGTACTATATGACACATGTTCAAGCTGTTTCAAAGGGACCTACAGGTAAGGCTTTTTATAAGCTGACCTGATGGGTCAGGTTTAACTTTTTTGACTTTACTATCACTTTAAGGTAAGTTGGCATCTGGTGCTGGGGAGGATGGGTTATTTTAGCTCAAAGGGCTGGGCAAGGTCAACTGTGCTTTTCCACGAGGACATTCGTGAAGTCCCACACCTTTTCCCTGCAATAGGACAGTTCAAATATGTATAAGTAGTATATTGTCAATGCTTTATTTGAGAAATGAAGGTGGTATTTGTTACCTAATGACCTTTTTTTCACAAATGGCAAGGGCACTGGATCAATAAAGTCAAAGTTTATTACAAATTCCACTGGAGGATTTCCATTAGTCTCTGGGAAGCACTTGGAATTGTGAAGCTGTAAAAAGCAGACCTGAACCAGCGACCATTGAGGTGGATGGCGGTATACCATATCGCAGTGGTTCAAGCAGCTGTCAGTATGTGCACTTAGCCCTCTGCCCCGCTGCTTGGGCTCCATGCTGCAGACTAGGGGGCCTGAGCACCACTGGAGTTGGTCTCAAGAGACTCAGAACAGCAAGGTGAGTGGGGGAGGTGGAATGTCGGACCTCCAGGGGTATACCCTGCTGTCGGCACAATAAGGATGCACATTTTTGGTGTGCTGCAGGAATGCACATGACTTTACGTGTTCCCTGGCACACATATATGTGATTAGAGACTAATGCAGCAGAAATATTCCCAAGCACACCCACTGAAGTCTCCTTGCCTGAAATGCTGACCAAGTGGAAAAAAAAATCCAACAGGGCGGTTGTACAGAAGTCAATTAGTAAATCGACTGTACAACCTCCCTGCCCATACATGGATCGAAATTCAGCCAGTCCCTGATGAACAGCCCCAATTTCGATCCGTGTATGGCTGGCTTTAGGCTTTCAGTTATCTAAATGTCTCAAAGCAACCAATCCGCCTCCATTATTATTTTCCAAACCGTTTAGAAAATAAAAATATCAACTCTAATAGACTGTGCTCCAGCTGAGACAGTTTGTCTCACGCGTTTATATTGCGTCACTTCATTGTCTTCCTGATGGCTCTAATTGGAGCAAGAAATGACAGGTCAGCGCACTACAAATACTGCATTCGGGGCTTTTTTTTTAACCCAGTTGTAAAATGTAAAGATAACTGATTTTCTCATCATTGTGCTCCATTTTCAGTCAGTTTGCTCTTGAAGTTGCATGTCGAATGGCAGTGCCCATGTGTCTGCTTATATCCAAACAGACCTTACTGGTTATTATAGGCACCATGGCTGCATTGCTTAGATCCCATACAAGAGCAATTGGAGCCACCTGGTGGTGGTTTTAGGGTGTAACAGTCACCAATAAAGCGCTTTTGCTTAAAGATCAAATTTAGGTTTTATTTTATTTTTTAGAAACCCCACTTTTTAACCCTTTTGTAGGTTTGTGGTGGGGTGGGGGAGAAGAAGAGTAAAAAAGCGTGCCACAAAAAGAAAAAGGTTTGAGTAAAGCATGTGTGTGTAAAGCATAGACATGTATGTGTTGCTGACAAATTATTTCCTAAAGTCTGCTGAGGGGTATACAGTAGTGATATGGAGGGGACCAGTTAGATCAGGGGGAGATTCATGAGTTGGTTTAGAAGTGCCAGTTTAGAAGCTGACTAATTTCTAAGCAACATGGATGTGGTCAGCAGGGCGGTAGGTCTTTTCTTCTTTACAGATGCGTACTTTCCTTGACTCTATTTCTTATGTCTTTTTAGACACTAACCCACTCCATGCTCCAACACTGCCCCCTACAGCCTCAGTTTCTGTCTGCATGCTTGTCCCCTCCCGAGGTAAATAATCTCCTCCAGTGGCATTTAACCTACTACATTACTAGAGGCGATTCAGTTTGCATTGTGCGCTATATAAGTATTTCTTTCATTCATTCATTACATGAGCCCAGGCTGTACACACTGAGGTCACAAATGTGCATAGCGCAGGGCTCACAATGTGAGCCAAAATCTTCCCCACAAACTGTGACCCTGCTAGAGAATTCCTTTTACTCTGTGAAATCTTGACCCATACAACATATTTTTTTTTTATTTTTTTTTTTAAAGAACCAGAGCAAGAACCTCTGTCCGATATCTATTGTTGTGTCCCCATTGAGGGTACATTGCTCCTTACTACCTGGTGATGGTAAAACACCAACTGGCTGCTGACTGTTGTTTTTAATATTCCTTTGGCCTTTATATTGGATTGGTTTAGTATAGAGTAAGGAAGAGTTGAAGCCGCTGTCTGTGTTGGGGGAGATTCATCTTCTCTTTTATGTCCTGGCAACCAATGTCACCAGATTGAGGGTAACCCCAAAGTTTTTTTGTGTTGTCACCATAATATGAAAAGAAGGGCCATTCTCCAATGAGAGTTGCCTTGCTTTTAGATAGATTTCCAGTCTGCAGGGACAGGAATTGAAGTGAAATCTCTCAAAAGATACATTAATAGAGTAGGGGGATATGGGGCTTTAACCATTTCATTCTCTATTCAAAATAAATAAAAAAACGTTTTGACAATACTTTATCCTATGCTGCACAATCACAGTGGTGTAGTGGTTAGCACTTTCACCTAGCAGCAATAGGGTCGCTGGTCCAAATCCTGACCACAACACCATCTGCCTGGAGTTTGCATGTTCTCCCTGTGCCTGCGTGGGTTTCCTCCGGGTCCTCCGGTTTCCTCCCACACTCCAAAGACATGCAGGTAGGTTAATTAGACCCTGTCTAAAAAAAAAATTGGCCTTAATATGTGTATGTGTATGGCAATGTTGTATGTGTTCGTAAGCGTGTCAGGACCTTACAGGGTAAAGGACCACGCAAAGCCGCAGATGGACTCTGGTGGCAAGAAAGTGCCCTAAGGCGATTCAGTTCACATAGGTAGCGCTATACAAGTCACTCACTCACACATATAATTACTACCTCACTTCCAAGGAAAATGTTTGCAAGTATTGGTTTGATTCACCAGCAGAGAAGTAATGGCTGTAGTGTACAAGTGATGTTGTTTTTTTTTTTTTTTGTCCTTGGGTTTTTTTTTTTTTTTTACATTTTCTTTAATAAACAGCAGGGGGCAGCAAAGGCCAAATAATTTGTTGCACTGTCTTTGCTATTCATCCTCCTTTTCATGTGGAGTTACTAGAGCAAATGTCTATAGAGCAGTCTGAGTTGTAATCGCCTCCTACTCAGGAGATCCATACAGTAGTGATGTAGAATTGTTATAATGCCTTTACAATGTGTGCTTGTATGTGTATGTATTCTCCACTTTGCAAATCTTAAACAAAACTACTCGCTTTGCTTTATGGTGAAAGGTAATTGCTTATGTTTCAGTAATGTTTGTTTTTTCAATAAAATGGTACAAACCTGCATCTCGTAGTCTTGTATATTGGAGACAATACTATACAAATTAGAGGTATGTTGCAAAAAAGATATATATATATATATATATATATATATATATATATATCTATCTAATATAAATTATGCCACATTGACTGTTCAATTTTAAGTCCAGTAAAAGAACACAGAGAAAGCATGGCTGAAGGTTGTCATGGGTTAAAATGCTGAGGACCTGCCTTCTCCATATGAGTGCGGGACAGGGTGACTCCGCTGGGATGACAGGATTCTATATAGAGAGATTACACATGATGCTTTTAAAATTTCATGTAAAAGATAAGTGCGAGATTCTAAAGAAATTCACATACTCTCCTCCATACTGCAGTATTGGTCTGATGGTACAGCTGTCCTCCACTGGCTCTAAGACCGAGTGATCACATGACCACGGATTGCTCAGTTCTTGGTCAACCCAGATCAGAGAACAGTGACTGTCAGCCACAGCTTTCTGCTCAGCTCCTCCAGGGTTCACTGGCGCAGAATTGACTGGCTCAGTCTGTCTTCAGCTGCCGATCAGGCATCTGGGTGGATTTTGACATTGTCAGGCTCCTTCCAGAGTTGACGTAAGCTGACAGCAGACTTTAGCCCACTGTTGGCTGATTCTGGGTCACAGGGGAGCAAAAGTGCATGCCTTTGACCCAAAGGAGGACTATGCTTTGGCCATACTACTTTTAAGGATCACAAACCCGTATTAAATGTTTTTTTATCTCACTGGCGCGCCCTTTAAAAAAAAAAAAATTGTATCAATCGAGCTAATGGCTGTTTTTTTTTTCCCCAGCTTGTACTTCAGGCTAGAAACATCTGTTGCTTGGCTGAGAGCCTGGCTACAGAGTCTGTTCTGTTGTAGGATGTCCTTTAAATCCATTCTACAATAAACCAAGAAATAGGCTGCTAAAAGGAGCAAAAAATGACAGCCTAACTGAGCTTTAAAGAAAAACTCCAGTTTTTCTTTCCCAAAACAGCGGATGCATTGTGCATGTAAATGATTCACAACCCCACAGTCAGATTGTGAGTAACTCGCCTCCTTTAGTTGTATAGAGCAGGTTTATGTGTCTGTCATGGTACTCCTCCTGGCTGAATTTCAAAGTTCTCCAGCGTCCTGTTTCTTTTTCCATTCCTTGTACTAAATCTTCCATGATCCTTTGGGCCTCTGTAGCTTCAGGGCGGGCTATGGGAGTCGCTTGTAGCCATTCTGGTAGTTGTGGGTGGATCCTAGGGTTGCCGTGGGTGTTTCTGGGCCTTCATGTGGGTGGTGAAAGGTGTGAATGTATCATTCCTCCTCCTGTGTCATTCTTTCTTGAAATAATAATTGCTTACTGCAAGACTACAGCAGAAGGGCTATGGAAGATGTTTCCTTCATATGTAAATCAGTTCACAGAGAGCAAGGACCTGAGGGGTGGGATCCTTGGGGGTCGGGACCTGAGGGGTGGGATCCTTGGGGGTCGGGACCTGAGTGGTGGGACTCTCTTGCTTGCACTGCTCGGCATATCTTAACTGAGCAGGACTAAATTCTAATTGTGATGATTCAATCCTACCCAGCAGCAGCAGTACAGCTAGTTCAGAACAGGCTGTGTATGAAGGGGTTTCCGTGTATATTGCTGTGATCTGTGAGGAGGAACTTGGAAGGTTTGAACTCTTCAGTTGGTGTGACTTGATGGGGCTGAATGCTAATTGGGATGTATTATTCCATCCCACTCACCATCCGAGCTGTGAAGGAAGTTGCATTATTTGCAGAGTCTGAAAGACAATGGGAAGTGTTACAGACTGTAGCTGCGGCGGGAAATGGCTGTGGAAGGGACAGTCCATCAGAAGGAATACACAGAGTGCCACATGGTACAAAGCCTTAACTATACCCAGAATATCAGGGGATCTGCAGACAACAAAGCAACCTGCTACACAAGTATGTTCTATGCTGGGATTGATGATTGCATGCAGTGAAAAGAAAGTTGGAATTCAGCTTTAGCCCATGTTCACACTGAGCTGCTAGAATAAAGCCGTGCAAATTCAACAATTTCACTCCCCGCATTTCCGCCCTGATTTCGGCGGCAATTTCAGACAGATGTCAATGGAAAACGGACGGTACATTTTTGACATGTCGAATTACTTGCTGTGGAATATAAGGAGTTAATCCTCTGCATTGTGAAATCAACTCCTCTCCATATAGGGGACAGGCTGCACATGCTCATTTTGGTGTTTATTGCTAGTTGGTGTGTTTGTTTTTTTTTTTCTTGAGTGCATGTGATCAGCACAGGGCCAATCGGCACTGTCCAGACAGAAGGTCAGGGGTCCTGCAGTTTTCCAGGACAGTGAGAGCAGTATACAAACTCCTCCTTTAAGCTTTAACCAGACACTAATAGAAGTCACATGACTGTTCTAAATGCTGATGAGAAAAGGTATTTAGCAGTTTATATTTTCTAACACTTGCATTTTCATGCTCTGTGTAGTGTGAGAGAACAGATATAGCGAATGCAGGGTCCTGGTTTAAGTAACACTACGTTTAAATCTGCTAAATGCATTTCAGGTGCTTAAAAAGAAAAGGTGTGCAAAGTCTAAGGCCCCTTTCACACGGGACGGATCAGTAATGATCCGCTCGCTCAGCGGGGATCGCTCCGTTGTCCCCGCTGAGCCGGCGGCGGACAGGGCGGTCTCCGCACACTGTGCAGGGACCGCCCTGTCAGCTCTCCGCTCTCCTTTATGGGGATCGGATGAGCACGGACCGTCTGTCTGTGTTCATCCGATCCGCTCTGCAGACGGATAGAAAAATAGGATTTTCCTCCGTCTGCAGAATCGGACAGTAGCGGAGGCGGACGAAATTGGGTGTCTGCGGATGTTCATCCGCAGACACCCGCTATCCCATAGGGATGAATGTATGTCCGTATTTCATCCGCAAACGGATGGATGAAATACGGACATATCGTCCGCATGTGTGAAAGGGGCCTTATGCTTTCTATAGAAAGCAGACACAGCTTGACGAGATGAGATTGTCCCCTGCCAGCATACTGTAGCGAGAGGGCCTATTTCTTTGTGTGGAGGCAGTGGTGTCTGCAGAGATGCCCACAGCTGAGCCAATCACAAGGGAGTATTAGCTTTGCCGATTGTGGTGTTATATGCCTGACTCAGCAGGGGTGGGGTGTCAGAGGCCACAGTGCAAGGTCCTTCTCAACCACGTGCTGGCAGTAGATAGGATTTTCATCTCAGGCTGTGGCTGCTTATGTAAATAAATCTGTGTTTTGTCACAAGTTGCCAAACCTGCTGGACTCAATGCCAAAATTAAAAATGGTATTTGATCTCTGTTGCGCTTGTCGTGTGACACGGGTCATTCAAGTGTCACACCAAAAATGCAAAACGCAAAGTGTTAACACAGCCTTAGACTTCTTTGAATGGATTTAGCTGATTTAAACTGAATGTTGGTCTTTACATTCCATGCACTTGTACCTGGACATTAAGGGTCATTGTTTGGCCTTTTGTTCACTTCAAGACTGATTCTCTCCCAATGCAAGTCCATGAGAATGTAGCTGAAGCAAGTCAAATGCAGGTAAGGAGGCAAACTACACTTGCATTGAATTGGAAGGCTCTCAGAAGTGCCTTAAAGTGGCATTTATCCAAAAGGGGAAGATCTGATTTTTTTTTTTCCCCCTAACAATTTTGGTGGACACTTCTACTTTGGGGGGGGGGGGGGGGTACCTAATTTTGACAGGTCCTTGCTCCCTGAAGTTTAACCCCAAACCCTCTCCACACTCAGCTTTCTGGGACACATCCCAGGAACCTGCGGTACCTTTCGCAAAGCATGGGTTCTACCCATGCATGTGCAGTAGTATGCTGGCTGTGAAGCCACTAGGACTCACCGCCGACTTCCGTTTCGGCACTGAGGACCCAAAGACCAGTGAAAAAAAAACACTTGGGTGAGGACAGTGCTGGATCCTTGGACAGGTGTGTGTACTTTATATAATAGTCAGCAGCTACAGTATTTGTACCTACTGAGCTTTTATTTTATTTTTTTTTATTTATTTTTTTTTACTTTTTGGGGAAGGACACTGAAAATCCTCTTTAAAGAACGTGGAATTTGCCCATAGGCAGAGGCCCCTAATGAGTTTATTGGTGTAGATTGGAGACTGCCTTTTAATACACACAGTCTGACAAACTACCATAGACTTTTCTGTATGTGTAGTACCATTATTAAATGGCCTCTTTGAATTCTTGCAGGAGACGAGAGGATTTGAGTTTGGCCAACGTAAGGTCACACAGTGTTCAGGTCTCCCAGGTTGTTGAGGAAACCTTTTTTCATATGTTCTGACACAGTCCCCAATCCCTGCTAGAAAAAGCCTATTGAGTTCATGGTTTATCTACTTAGCACGAGAAGCCACAGTCTCCGGGTCTTGTCTGCAGGCTAATGTGTACACATTTATTGCATTTACTATCGCCAAACAAACGCGTGCATTTCATTTACATCACTTGCCTAATCGCATAGCCTGCCAGCCCCAGGAGAGCCACGTTCTCCCCCAGAAAGTAAACACATTCCTTTCACCGGCTTTCCCATTCAGATAATGTTACATATTGTGGACCTGTATTAACAGAAAATAAAAACAAGTTTTCTTTAAGCCAGACAAATGCATCAGTCTTGATTTCAGAGCCGTACGGGCTAAATCTGTTCAGGCTTCTAAGTAAGACGGCGGGATCTAATAAAATAAACGAGACATCAGGTACACGTTCTGCTTTTTCCTTTCCGCTTGGCAGACTTTATTAGAAAAGTGCTGCTAGCATCCTTATCAATTTAAGTCAATGTTTGTTTCTTGCTGAGTGTTAAACTTACAAAGTCAGGATTGTTGTAGGAACAGTGCAATCCTTTGTAATAGATTAGTAAGTACTTACCTTTTTAGTATGCGGCATAGTGTATTATTAAAGTACACCTGTAATTGTAGCAAGCAAATGATCAAAAGGGAAGGTGTATATGATCCTTCTAGTGATAGTTTTTAATGTATTTTAGGAGTCTCTATAAAAACTTTTAAAGGTAAAATCCGTGTCGGCTCTAAGCCAGAGAACAGAGTGATCCCAAGCCGATTGATTGCTCAGTTCTCTGCTCCGAGTTGAGAGCAGGCTGCCTACTCCCAAACTGTCATTTGAAGTAAAACACATAATCAAGTAGTATTCTCCACAATTTTCTTATTGTGCTTAAAATAAATAAAAATTAGACATGCTATCTGCCAATAGAAATTAACCAAAAGTGCATTCTATGCAATGCAAAATATAGAAAATATATCAAATCATTAGTCAACCAAAAAAATAACGTCAAAGCAATAACTCCAAGGCTAATAATAAACACGTTATCTCCTCCGATTCCGCAACATGACTACTAATTCTACTAACACAAAATTAGCAGAAGGAGCCCAAAGGGTGGTGCTAAAGAGCTGAAAAACCACGTAGTACGTCAGTGCGTTCGTGTTTGTTGGCTGACAATTTCTTGCCGTTTTGTATGCAAGATAAGTTTGGACTACTGCCCTTCAGACAAAACTCCACTGTTTTTGATGGCCAACAATCCGATCATGTGTATGAGGCTTAAGTCAAAATAGAAGCAACACCTTCCCCTGTTCCCTTCTTTTCTTACCTCTGTGGGTGATCAACCCCTTGGCGCCCGGCCATAAACCTATATGTGGCCTCTCGGCGGGTGGGCCTTGACTCCAAGCGGCCGCATTGGCCGCTTTGTTTACAACCTTACCGTGCTGAAAATGTGCTCATTGTAGCCATGCATACTTGTGCTCAGGTCTTTCCGATCAAGAGACCAATGTGACCATCCAGCAGTCACATGACTCAAATGCTCGTATCCGCATTCCGGCTTTTATAGCTTTTAAAGGGCCAGGAGGCGGTCAGTGCGAAGAGGTTAACTATCACTGCCCATGCAGTGCAAAAGGAAAAAATAAACTGCGCTTAGGTGGAAAGTGAAAAGCAAACTAGCGATCTATAATGTAGGTGGCAGCAATAAATGTGATACAGACACCCAACAACAATGAAAAAATACAGAATGCTGCGCCAACCTAAAATTAACCTCTAAAAATAAAAAATAAAATAATAAAAAAACAAAAAAACTCTAAAAAAGAAATGTTATATATAAGTGAAATATGAATAATTGATGTAATCAAAACACCCCAAATAGATAGTCAAAAAATGAATAAAATGGCAATTATAAAAAATTCGTTCATAGAAAGTTCATGAATGAGTCCATATAATCAGCAATTGTAGTCCTAAATGGAGACACCACAGTGGTTGAACACACTCAAATGCGCACAAGTGCCCGTCGCCATATAGTGGGTGCGCTTACCAGAAGGAACTTAAGTTGGAGCGTTATAATTAAATCGTTGGTCACGCCAAAATAATCCTCCTTTTAATGGGTCAGCTCACCGCATTACAACAGCATTCTTACGAGAGTATTTTATTCCATGATCCCAGAGATTGTATTCAGTGGCTCAGAGGGAAAAGAGTGAACCAACATAGTGTGATATTGTTTAGACAATTTATTTAAGATACAAAGTAGCGCACTTACATAAAAATCGAATGTATACAGCGTGTGTAAAAAGGACATGAAAAGCCGGCCGGCATTCAGGAGCCCGTCCTCCTCTCCTACAACGTGGTGGCGTCACTGCGTGCCTTCCCAGACGCGTTTCGTCATACCTGACGTTGTCAATGGGGGAACTATTTTTTCACTGCCCATGCAGTCATTGTAGCGGTCCAGGGGTTTGAAATCCTTGCTCTTCTTCCCTTTCTTTCTGTAAGGCTTTCAGGTTGGATCTGAACAATTGAGATTGGTCAAAACTGTCACATGCTAGTGTACTGTAGAAAGAGGGGGCACAAGAGTGGGGATCTCAAATACCCAGACCACTAAACCAGCTGCATGGGCAAGTGTCTGCTACTTGTGGAGGTAAGTACAGTGGGGGCCAAGAGGGATTAGGGTGTTGACATTTTTAATTTTTTCTAAAAAAACAAAAAAAAAAAAAAGAGCTAACACTTTAAAACAAACAAACCTTGTTACAAAACTTGGGCAATTCAAACTGCAAATGATGAAAAAAAAAATGAAACTGTCATTAGTAAAGGTTATCTACAGTAAAAAAAAAAAACTGTATTAATGTTCAGTAGGTGCAAAGATGATCTTGGCCCCCTGAGCCTTTCTGATGAGGAAGAAAATAAGAAGGACCCAAAAAAGGCTTATACAGGAAAGGCTGCCTTTTTATTATCTACTATGTCATCTGCCTATATTTGTGGAGCTAATGTTCTCATCATGAGTATCCTAGTTTTGTGACGAGTCTACTTTAAATGCTGGAAGGAGGAGCAACATGTCCCTTCGTGTTTATGCAAGTTTGTAGTCTGATCTCCCTGCTATTCAGGACTGTTTCACCACAGGCGCTGCTGTTTGAACCTCCACAAAGCGGTTACTTGTGCCCGGGACACAACTGCTTGCAGCAATGCTAATGGTTAAATATTCGCTATGTAACATGAAGAAAAAAAGCAAAGTATTTGAGTATTGACAAAACACAAAAGAGCGCAAAGCCGCCCAAGTCTGACTCGGCTTTAATATGGCAAAGTTAAAAACACAGTTGCCATGACAACGCGTTTGTGCGTGGTCATCCTCTCTTCCCCCGTATCCTGCTCTTGTGGGTTTGTGTGTCCTCGAAGAGCAGTGCCGGCTGGACCAGGATCTGCATGTTGAGTGCGGTGGTGGATAGCCTCGGATGTGCTGCCAAGATCAGGGCAGCTAGGTTGAAGGTCCACGGCTCCCCCTTCCCCTGTCGGGATCTTGAGGTGGTTATAGGTGTGCTGTCCTGGTGGAATCCTTATACTGCATCTATCTTCACACAATGTGAGTTTGACCATTGTAATGGTTTTTAACGTTGCCATATTGAATTCCAGTTTACACTAGGGTGGCTTTGCCCTCTTCTTTTGTGTTTTTGTCTAGATGTTCCTGCCACCCAGAGGATCCATAGAGAGCGGCAGCACCCTTTGACTTGTCTAATTATCGCCATCTGCAGGGCTATAACAAACTTGCTCAGCGCACCTGCTAGTTTTTTCTTTTATGTGTATTTCTTTTTTCTTTTTTTTTTTTGAGAATTGAACATGAAATGTATATAAGCATTATGGTGTGCATGCTTTTTAATAAAGGTTTAACATCCAGCGTACTACAGTGTTAATACTCTTTGATGCATTGATAATATAACTGTTTTGTATTGCATTCACCAGGTTTGCTGGGATGGGTAATCTTCTTAAGGTTCTTACCAGGGAAATTGAAAATTACCCCCATTTTTTCCTGGATTTTGAAAGTAAGTTTTATGATGGAATCACAGGTCAATGGCTAAAACCTTTTTTCTTTTTCTATCCTGATCTTCGATGAGTTGGAGGAATGCGGGGACTTCTATTGCACAGGAGAAATCCGTCTGTTTTGCATGTTGCTTTAAATCTCACCCACTTAGCACCTCTCTTCCTTTCTCTCCTTCTTGTTTCTGTTTTTCAGGAGCCAAATGGGAAACCTTTTAAAAGTTCTTACATGCACAGAGCTTGATCAGGGACCAAACTTTTTCCTTGACTTTGAAAGTGAGCAAAACTCTTGCCTGGCTGTGATGTCTGCACTAACTCCACATTGCCTGGCTGTAATGTCTGCACTAACACCACATTGCATGTCATCTGCTGCATCTTCTATTCAGATTTGCCAACAAACTGAAAGCACTTTTAATAAACGATGTAGGGTTTTATTACACTAATTCCACGCTTGTGAAAGACTTGAAGGCAGGCACTATCATTGTGGGTCAGCACAGACATGGCATAGATCCACCAACTTTGCATGGTCTTGGGGCAGGGTGGGCACAGACAAGTCATTTACTGTATCTGGTTTTGGAAAAGGGGGCAATTGTAATTTTAGATGGCCTTCTAGTTTCAAAAACTGAGAATTATTGTTTATATTTGGGTCTCGTTTGCACAGATGTGCTTAAGTATATGTGAATGAGGCCTTAGACAACTAAACAGGACTGGTGTTAGAATGTTTGTTTTTTTTGTTTTAGTTTTTATACTGAAGGTTTTTTTGTTTTTTTAATCGTTCGGTATGTCTAAAGCCAAAACTTCTAAACTTCTGCACAGTCGTTTTTTTTTTTTTTTTTTCCTTGATTGGCACTTTAGTGATCCACTGTCTTTGTGTATCCTATGTCCCTATGACCCCCAACGTTGACTTGTCATTTCCATATGGCTTGACTTAAATGGACATCCCTTAGAGCCTTCTCTTCTTACCACAGGGGTGCTCATAGTATTTTTTTTTTTTTTTTGTGCTGATAGATTATCATAGCAGTCTCTGAAAACTGAAGTGGAGTTCAAGTTGTGGCAAATCTGATTCTACTATTGCATGAGCTATGCATGTTTTGTCCTATAAACCTTGTTTCTTGTCTACATTCAAAATACAGTTTAGACAGATAAGAATGATATAGAAATAGGGTTTGTAATGATGCAGAAAGATGGTCAACTACTGGTGTAAGCTATTTGGTTCCTAGGCACTAAAGACATTTTACACTAGACATCATCATTTATGGATTGCTTTACCTAAAGCAGTATAAGGAGTTATGGAAAAAAAAAGTTGTAGTCAAAAGTAAGAGGGATTATTACAGGATTAAAGGGATTCTCCATCTTAGTTACATAACAGATATTTTGCCTGACACCTTGTGGTGTATAGTAATAAAGCAGTCAGTGTGACTTTCACCAAACATTTACTGGTGGTGAATCATTCATTGGTGTTTTTAAACACCAAGAAGATTAACCCATGGTGAATATCCGCTTCAATGCTTTAAAATTATGCCCTATGTGTTGCATCTATTAGCACAGTGGTTTCCAAACTGCGGCCCTTTGTTTGGTTTTATCTGGCTATTGGGGCACTTTTTATTTCATCCACTGATACCAACAATAAGGCATAATTCCCCTGACTGACCAGTGGCGGGGGCACATTTCTTCCCACTGATTCTAACGATGGGGCACAATTCATCCTACTGACACCAACGATGGGGCCCAATGACATCACTGATGGGGCACAATTCCTCTCAATGAGACAAACGATGGGGCCCAATGACGGGGCACAATTCCTCCCACTTACACCAATATTGGGCACAATTACTCTCACTGAAACAAACATGGAGCATTATTTTTCCCCAATGACGTCAGGACCTTTTCTACTCCCACTGGTCATAGCCTGGCCCTCCTAAAGTCTGAAAGACCGTAAACTGGCCCTTCGTTTAGAAAGTTTAGAGACCCTTGTCTTGGCATCTAAACATCTACATTTAGAGATAAAAGCCTTCTGCTTATTCAGTAGGCAGATAACAGTATGGAAAATGCAGTAACCCAGGACAACCAATTATCCTTTGTTTAGAAGATCTGAATTTGGCATTGTTTACTTTGTATATGTTTACTGAACAAATCCGTCAGGGACAGTTTTGCCAAGCTTTGGTCTTGTCGACGGGCAAATACAGCTTCCTTCAAGGTGCATTCTGCTTGCATTTGGGATCAGTTTCAGATGCGCTGATTGACAGGTGCATTTGACCTGCTTTTGACTGCCTAAGCTGCATCAAGCCATTTTGTGATGCCGTTTTGAGAGGAGTGGTTCTGATGCCTGTCGACAGAGACCCTTAGATGGGCTTCTTCAGGACCACAGATCATTTCATCTGATATGGTGTGTCATGATTCAGGCTCCTCCCCGACATGCAGTATTTGAGCAGTAGGTTGGTTCTTCCACAGCTGTCACATAATGACAGCTAGGCCCTCTATTTTGGCTGAATGACGGAAGCAATGGGATGTTATGAAATCACTGCCTGGACGTGATGTCCAGCGTACTGGTTACATTACTAAATAAGATAATTCCAACCCAGTTTTGGCCCTGCTTCCCCACAATCACTGCCCTGCACACAAAACCATTGGCCACAAAAAACTATTTTGTTCATATGTTTCTCTAATGGCACAATCAAATAATGCTTTCCTTGGGGCCTGTACCAGTCAGCGTGGGATCCGTGAACAGATCCCTGCTAAATCTGAGCTGAACAAATGTCACTTTGACATCTGTTCAGCTCTCACCGCCCCACTTGCATCAGTTTAGAACCTTTAATCCCCAGATCTGTCATGTTTAGGTCCACAAAATTGGAGGAAAAATACAAACCCTTTCCCCTTTGCCTCAGACCTAGCTGTTAATCAGATGTAAATGGATGCACTTCTGATGAGTGTGCTGTGTAGCCCCCCCAGATCCAGTAATGCTCAGTATGCCAACAGCAACCTTGGCTTTGAGTCAGAACTCTGTTATGCCAATCCCACAGTGTTGTGAAAACGCCCTTTTTACACGGGCCACGTCACACCCGCAACTTTGCAGGAGAGCTTCAAATTGCTGAACTTGATGTGATGCAGACCTCTTAATTACAGTTGAGCTGGCCATACATTATACAATGTTCTTGTTCAATGTCCTTTAGATTTACCTTCAACTATGTAGTGCAAGGGCCTGCCTGATTACATTAAAATTTAAATTGTTTAGGTGTGACCTCATATTATATGGTTTTGGTAAATCTGAAAATTGTATAATGCATGGCCAGCCTTAATGATTACAAGTCAATATGTATACTGCAAGCAATATAGATTGTGAGCAGGGCATTGCAGATCTAGAGTCAAAATCACAATTTGCACCTGAAATGCTGACTGTTAAAAAACGTAGTCCCCTTGTGCACGCAGTTTTTTTTGTTTTGTTTTGTTTTTCTGACTTACAATTAAAGGATAACTAAATCCAAAAACCAAAAGTAGAATATGCTGCAGTTTTGCGCTTTAGATGTGATGCAGCCATCACATCTGGTAGGATCAACGCCTGTTGATCCTGCCAGAAATTGAGTGTCCTCGTCACTTCCTGTGAGCTGCATCAAAGTCTTCCTCCTTTGCCATCTTGTGTATTCTACCGATTGCCCTGCCCTCCATGTAACAGAGATGAAGAAATCTGGACATGCTTGTGGTCTGTATCAGGAGAGCAGCATAAGGGGACAACCATGGCTTTCTCCATAGATACAGTAGAGGAGTGACGTGGCCACCTAGAGATAGGAAGTGTGGTGTCTGTATAATAGGTAAAAGGAAAGCAAAAGAAGCTTGGAAAAAAGAAATAAAAACAAATGCAGCCACCACAGCAAAGAATTGGTAAGCTGCAATGTGTTAAAATTTAGATTTTGGGTTTAGATACACTTTAATAACACCATGTTGATACCAGGGATGGTTTAGTTGGTAGAGATTAGTTTTTTGTCTAAATATCAAAAACTAAGACCCCCACTGTGACACATACCAACATTTTTGGAAAAACAGAACAAGTTCCAAAACAGATGGACTTTACAGGCACAAGATGAGACGGCGACAATATAAAATCACAAAGTGTATTACAATCGATTTAAAATCTAATCTTGATAAAAACATAACCCAACACTGGAATAGAAATGGGGCTTCCCTATTCTACATACTATATTACCAAAATTATTGGGACGCCTGCCTTTACACACACATGAACTTTAATGGCGCCCCAGTCTGTGGGTCTTCACTATTGAGTTGGCCCATACTTTGCTACTATAAGAGCTTCAACTCTTCAGGGAAGGCTGTCCACAAGGTTTAGGAGTGTGTCTATGGGAATGTTTGACCATTCTTCCAGAAAGGCATTTGTGAGGTCAGGCACTAGTGTTGGAAGAGAAGGCCTGACTCAGTCTCCACTCTAAATCATCCTAAAGGTGTTCTATCAGGTTGTGGTCAGGACTCTGTGCAGGAAAATCAAGTTCCTCCACCCCAAACTCGCTCATCCATGTCTTTATGGACCTTGCTTTGTGCACCGGTGCTCAGTCATGTTAGAACAGGAAGGGGCCATCCCCAAACTATTCCCACAAAGTTGAGAGCCTGAAATTGTCCACAATGTCTTGGTATGCTGATGCCTTAGGCCCCTTTTTACACCTGTGGACCGTTCAGATCTGCCTGTCAGTTTTTTCAGGCTGATCTGAATGGGAGTTACATGTACCTCTATGGAGCGTTGGATGTCAGCGGAGACTTGTTTGCTGATATCCGATCAGCCCCGATTCGATCCTCTCTGCTAAAACCAGATGGATACAGATGGATACAAACCCTTTTTTTCATGCGTCTGGTGGATCGGATCGGATTTAAACAGAAAGGTGATCATCCAATCCCCCCCCCCCCCCCCCCATAGGGGAGAGCAGGGCTTGGACAGGTCCATCGAGCAATCCCCGCTGAGCTATTTACGGACTCAATGCGGACAGCCTCGTGTGAAAGGGGCCTTAGGAGCTCACTTCACTGGAACTAAAGGGCCAAGCCCAACCCCTGAATAGCAACCCCAGGCCATAACCCACCCTCTACCAAATGATTTGGACCAGTGCACAAAGCAAGGTCAGTAAAGATGAACTTTAATGGCATTCCAGTCTTAGTCCAGGGGTTGGCCAACTCTACATTGAACCCTACGGACTAAGACTGGAATGCCATTTAAAGTTTGTGCGCATATAAGGCAGGTGTGCCAATACTTTTGATAATATAGGGTTTATCTTCAAAGTAACATCTACAGTAAGTACTGGTGCCCCGAAATGTAAGTCCGAATCCAGACTGTCTACGCATTTCATGAGAAGTGTCACTTCTTCAGGACAAGTTTTATATTTCACTGACTACAATAAAGAAAACACATTGTGTATAGACAGTTCAACATTATACCACTGTAGAAAACGTTATACAGTATAAATAGAACTACGCCAGGTACTTTGCACTACATATAACTGATTCAGCAGGGTAGGTAAGGTATCAGGGTTTCTGTAAATCAAAAATGGGATTGGTTCCTTTCAAAAAATTGCATTATCCCCAAATTTCGATGCACTTTATTTACACTGTGGCCTTTTTAGTCTATTTACCTGTATTCATCTTCTTTTTGTAGCGTTCCGGATACATCTTTTGCATTTCCGGATGGCATTCTTTTGCATGTGTGCATTTTTCTACTAATTTTCTGTATCCTCTTACATAGTCTTTGTACTAACATGCTTGTCTAACATAATGCATGCTGTTTGCTGGGTTGTTACAAATGTTGAGTATTTTTGTTTTCTGTTCTGCTGAATACATTGAATGTTTTGGTGTTGATGTACTTGAGAAGACTAGTGCACTTTCATACTAGTGAGGCCCTTGTGCCCTCCTCAGCAGACTATTGTATAATTAAATATTGTGCAGATACAGATATTTGCTTCCCACTGGCAGGAAGAATTTTGGATCCCGTGTGGGTGCCAATTCATAGTCTAATGGATTACCGATCTGCATCTGAGATGTTTTAGAGGCACACACACGGTTATATGTACATGATTTCATGGTATCCTGCACTCTTCATTAAAGGGCATTTCTGCTCCTAAAGGGTCTGCCTGCCCTTTAAATGTCAGTTTTGGGTGGCAGTCTTTATTTTTGGACATGTATCTCAGGCACGCTAGAAAAAATATCTTCTGACCTATCCATCTGTCAATCTCATACTGGTTTACCCACTTGGGCCAGTAGAGGTACCAGGAAATTCATTAGGAAGTCCTACACTGTGCTTGCTAGGAGATGATAGAAGGCATACCAGCATTTACAAATAACAGAAATGTCATTTTAAAAGCTGGATTGCATCGTAAATCCATCATTTCCCTTTGGGATCCATAAAGTATTCTAAATAAACTGAAAGTGGCCCGCAGATGCAATGTGTCACTTTACACACAGGCATCTATTAAAACATTTGTTGAAAGAATGTCAGATAAATTTGTGGATGCTGCACACGTTTTGCCCATAATTTCAATAATAGAATAATCTCTGATCGTCAGCTCTGTGTAGAGGCCAAAATATAGCACGGTTTCTGATAGTGGTGCACCGAAATGAAAATTCTGGACTGAAACCAAAAATTCAGGATGCATTTGTTGGTTAAAAACATTTATTTTTTTTTTTGCTAGAAAATTAGTTAGAGCCCCCAAACATTATAATTTTTTTTTCCTAACACCCCAGAGAATAAAATAGCGGTTGTTGCAATACTTTCCGTCACACCGTATTTGTGCAGTGGTCTTACAAGCGCACTTTGTTTTGGAAAAAATTCACCTTTTTTTTATAAAAAAAAAAAAAGACAACAGTAAAGTTGGCCCATTTTTTTTTTTTTTTTTTTTTTTCTGTATTGTGAAAGATAATGTTACGCTGAGTAAATTCATACCCAACATGTCATGCTTCAAAATTGCACCCACTCTTGGAATGGCGTGTGCGAAGCCTTGTTTTGAAGCAAGTGTAAACTAGCCCTTAATGTGTGTTGAAGCCGAAGCAAGGGTAAATGAGCTCTAACTCTGATCTGTGATCAGCTGAGTCTCATTGGAGACGTACATGGACACCCTCCTGGCAATTTAAGCCTGCACTGTAGCCATCTTTCAGCTATAGTGCGGGCGGCATGTGGTTAATATCATGAATTTAAATATCAATTTATTTTCGGCCACGAACGGCGCCTTTTTGGCAGTTAGACTGCTTTCACATTGAACAGTTTTAAAAGCATCTCTTTAAATTCTTGTATGTCTTCACATTGGTCTGTTGCACTTCCCCTTGCAGTGTTAAAATACTATTTGGCACATTTTTGGCTCATATTTGATCAGTTTAAAAAAAATCCCCAAAAACATACTTCCCCCATTGAAAACACATCAAAAACACACCAGTGTTGTGTTTTTTTTTTAAAGTCACATGACCCATGAAAATGCACTGTAAATGCAACAAAACCCCAATAGCCCTATTTTTAGCTGATAATTTTCACCGCCAATATATCTGTGCATCCCTAGTTTCTGAAATGCCTCAATAAGAATATATATTGTATTTCAGCCACCTGGTGGAGCTAATGATCATAGGGATTGCCCTATTTGAGAAATTTCAAACACAATTTGTGCAGCATGTTTGAATGTGTCTGACATTCATTCAATGATTGTTTTATAAATAGACCCCTAAGGGCCGGTTCACACTGCAGGCGATGCGAGGCGACACCGACTTGCCTCGCCGCGACCTGCCGCGACCTCAGCGGCAACTTGCAGATGACTTCTGTATAGAAGTCAATGCAAGTCGCCCCGAGGTCGCCCGAAAGTAGTACAGGAACCTTTTTTCTCGAGTCGCTCCTCTCAGAACGGTTCCATTGTACAGAACGGGGGCGACTTGTCAGATCGAGGCGAGGCAAGTCGTATCGCCTCGCATCGCCCGCAGTGTGAACCGGCTCTAAGAGTTCTCTTGACCAAAATGTAGATTATACTTATTACATTCCCATTCCCAAACCAAATAGTTGGGCTGAACGCTGCTTGGCCATTCACAGGAAGCTTTGTATTTTTATGGATGAAGCCAATCAAGGCTTCTTCTGATTGGCTGAAGGAATAAGATGGGGAGGTGGATGGTTTCCACATCTGCCAGTGAAAGCCTTGCATTCATAAAATACAGTGATTCCTGTGAGTAGCTGAGCGCTACTCAACTCAATTTTGTCCCGAGAACACAGCGCTGTATAGTGTTAGTGAAGGACATAGTGTGTGTGGACCAGCTTGGTCTGAATGAACTGATTAAAGTTAAATAAAAGCTGAAGTTGGACATGGCCCTCAAAAGAGAGTTGTTCTCAGAACCCTGTCCTCGTACAAAGTGGACCCTATCCTCTGGGCTCTTTATGATTGCAAAGGCAGACCTATTCCCAGGCATTCATTTAACAATCTACAATTTCTTTTGAGCCGTCTCCATTGTTATCAGTGGACACATTTGTCCATTGGGCCCTTAGAGAGAGGCTCAGGGGCTTGGCTTTGTCCACCTTAACCACTTAAGGACCAGGCCTCTTTTTCGGACTTGGTGTTTCCATGTTTAAAACAGTTTTTTTTGCTACAAAATTACTTAGAACCCCCAAACATTTTATATTGTTTTTTTTTCTAACACCCTAGAGAATAAAATGGCGGTCATTGAAATACTTTTTTTCACACCGTATTTGTGCAGCGGTCTTAGAAGCGCACTTTTTTTGGAAAAAATTCACTTTTTTGAATAAAAAAATAAGACAACAGTAAAATTAGCCCAATTTTTTTTTATACTGTGAAAGATAATGGTATGCCGAGTAAATTGATACCCAACATGTCACGCTTCAAAATTGCGCCCGCTCGTGGAATGGCGTCAAACTTTTAGCCTCAAAAATCTCCATAAGCGACATTTAAAAAATTCTACAGGTTGCATTTTTTGCGTTAGAGGAGGTCTAGGGCTAGAATTATTGCTCTCGCTCTACCGATCGCGGCGATACCTCACATATGTGGTTTGACCACCGTTTTCATATGCGGGCGCTACTCACGTATGCGCTCGCTTCTGTGCGCAAGCTTGTCGTAACGGGGTGTTTTTAAAAAAAATTTTTTTTCTTCTTATTTATTTTAATTTATTTAATTTTATTTTTACACTTTAAAAAATAAAAAAAATAAAATGGATCACTTTTATTCCTATTACAAGGAATGTAAACATCCCTTGTAATAGAAAAAACATGACAGGTCCTCTTAAATATGAGATCTGGGGTCAAAAGGTCCTCAGATCTCATATTTGGGCTAAAATGCAACAAAAAAAAAAAAAGAAAATCTGACATTTAAAAAAAAAAAATACCTTTAAGAGGTATGGGCGGAAGTGACGTTTTGACGTCGCTTCCGCCCTCCTATGGTATAGAGACGAGTGGGGGCCATCTTAGCCTCACTTGTCTCTATGCCCAGCCGACAGAAGGACCCGATCGCCTCCGCCGCTGCCGACGGCTCAGGTAAGCGGCGGAAGGTGCGGGAGGGCGGCAGGAGGGGGGGGTGGCACCTCTCCCGCCGCCGATAGCGGTGATCTCGCGGCGAATCCGCCGCTGAGACCACCGTTATCGTACAGCCGACCGCCGCCTGAAGAGATGGATATCTCGGTTGTGGCAGCAGCTGCTGCCGTTACCGAGATATCCCTCTTCAAAAAATGGACGTACATCGTCGTGCGGCGGTCGGCAAGTGGTTAATATGAATTATTTATACATGTGACAAGACTTTCTCTTTGAAGTCTATTAGTAGTTATTGGTAGGCAAACCTTTTCCAAGTAAGCAACCTCTACAAACCGTTAAGTACATTTTATTTGATATACAAACTTTGCCATGCTTCTTACTAAAAAGAAATCTATTTGATTAGTAAAATAAAATGTGCCCTAAAATCAAATCAGATGTCCCCTTTGTGGAATAGAGCGTGTGGGTTACATTGAGCCTCTTGGCAGCAGTACAGAATGGAATTAGATGGTGTTTCCTGAGAGGCGTCTTGGTTAGAATATTTCAGTTATTTGCGGACATTGCCTTTTCTAGCAGAAATAAAAGAACTGTGTTTCAGAGCATGGCCTACAAGGCTGCCCCGAGCTCTCATATTTTATTATATTTAACATGCATGTTATTTTTCTTTAGACTAGATCAGATTGGCAGTAGCATATACGGACATGTTGAAAGAGACAGGCTACACATTAGCGTATGGCGCTGGTCCACCTCTGCAGGCTGTAGATGAAATACACTCGCTGTTTGGCTGCCAGGAGCATGGCTTTCCTAAAAATAGTGTTTCTGCACTTGGTGTCCAGGGATTCCCAGCTGAGATCATTGTCTGTGTACAGTAGCTGAATGGTTTTCACTTCTGTACTAAAGAACTAGTAAACATACAGTGAATCCAAAAAGTATTCACAGCACTTCACGTTTTCCACTTTTTGTTATGTTACAGCCTTATTCCAAAATTGATTTAAATTCATTATTTTCCTCAAAATTCTACAAACAATACCCCGTAATGACAATATGAAATTGTAAGCAGCTGATTTCCTTTCCAGAAATCCAGATTGTAAACCCCCCCCTTAATTTGTTCATATCCAGAGCTCATTGAAGCGTCTGTGCCAAGGCCAAGTTTAGCAGTGTTAAGAGTTAACTTGATTCTAACATTCATTTATAGATTGTAAAAATCAAATTTTAGTTTTTTTTTTTCTATTGGCTGAAAAAATGGCAAACGTAAAAAAAATGTATATATCTATATCTATAATCAATTTTTTTTATTATGTTACACACACTGAATTAATGAATTTCTCGCACACACCCTTCAATTAACATATGGTGTGGTATGAACAGCTGCAGTACTTAGAGGGCTTTCACTGTGAAAAAAAAAATTAAAAGCCAGCAGCTACAAATACTACAGCTGCTGACTTTTAATAAATGGACACTCACCTGTCCCCAGATCCAACGATGTCGGCAGCCAAGGCCGATCGATCGCTCGGCTCTCGGCTGCTGCCGCCACCATTCTAGGTGAGGGAATCGGGAAGTGAAGCGTTGCGGCTTCACTTCCCGGTTCCCTACTGCGCATGCACGAGTCGCGCAGTAGGTATTGTCCACGCGGTCCCTGGGACCCGTGTGTGTCCTAGCAGACAGCGCGCAGGGATAGGAAGAGGCATAGACTCCCACGGGAAGTGGGTGTAAATACCTGTCTTTGACAGGTATCTGCACCCCCCCCCTCCCCCCTGAAAGGTGCCAATTGTGACACCGGAGGGGGGGGAGGGTTCCGATGAGCGGAAGTTCCACTTTAGGGTGGAACCCCACTTTAAAGTTCAAAAATAAACTTTCTAATTAACTATTAACCATGTTTTATCCCTAATCCTTTTTAATACTGTAATTGTACCATACAATCACAGTGTAAAACAGACAGATTTCAGGCTGCCATGGCATCTGCAGATCAAAGGACTTTTTTTTTTTTTTTTTTTTTTTTTTGTAAATGAAACTCCAGCCTGCATGTGATCACATGGTCAGAAACAGTCCTGATTGGCTCTTGATCATTAGTTGATCTGACAGCTAGCACTTTCCAGTGTGCAAAGAGGGTGTTGTAGATTATTGTTCGCCACTCCCTAAGCATTTTAAAGTAAGCATATTATAAAAAAATATTTTAGCCGAAACCATGTCAGAACAATCGGTATATTCAGAGATTTAGGCAGCTAAATTAAAAAGTAAATCTCCTCTTCCCCTGTAAAAGTTGCGCCCATCCCCCCCTTACAGTAGAACTAAATTTTTTTTTTTCAGTGCTGGTATTACATGCTGTAGACAAATCTAATGTATACAGAGCTTCAGCCTAGCTCCACTTGACCTGCATTATTCAGAGGGTGATGCAATAAAATGTAGGTCCCAGATGGCTGTCAATACTAATGTTTGCTATACACAAAAATTCACTGTACTTTTGCTGACTGCACAAATGTCAATCGAAAGTACTTCAAATATCTGCTTTTAACATTACAAATAGATCAAGGTGATAAACTGTTCTGCACGCAGTGACTAAATTCGAGTGCCACTTTTTCTTCCAAACTGAACTGTAATCACATCTGCAAAAATGTCTGGTTCTGAAGCTGCAAACATACCCCACTTTAAAATACCTGCCAATAACTATTCACTCACTTTTACTCTATGCTGATCTGGTAAAGCCACAGTTTACCATATCTTGTAATTAGTCAAATTGCTAGTGAACATTGAATAACCCTTTTGGCTTTTTCGCGATGGTGCCTAATTTGTTAGTTTTTCATAACTTGCTGCTGTTGTGAAATTCTCATCTATTTGATTTTAGATGCACAGCCAACGGATTGTGAGCGGGAAGTGTGGAACCAGGTCAACGCTGTCCTGCAGGACTCCGAGAGTATACTTATCGATCTGCAAGCATACAAAGGAGCGGGACAAGAAATACGAGATGTATGTCCTCCCACCAATTATGTGCAGTATAGTGTAACTGTAGCTGAAAGACAGATGCGCGTGTAACATGAATGCTTTCAGAAAGAGAGGTGCAGTAGCCCATAGCAGGCAATCACTATTTATCTTTCCTTGGTCCCACCACAGTGAGATGACGTTTTGGTTGTGATGGGTCACTACACAGGATGAGATTATCCAACTCTGCCTGATGGATTTCTAGTTTATTGTAGAATTGCTTTGAAGAATGCTGTAGGAGGATTGGGAAGTCAGAGATGGATGGACTGGAACCAGGCTAGAAGCTATAGCAGGGGGGGACCTTTTATAACTGGACTTCCCAGGAGACCTAAGAAGCCATGAAACATTTCAGGCACTTGATTAAATTAAAGTCTGTGTGCTAAAATTACATTTATAATGGAATGATATCAAAAACGACTCTATTTCAGTTTACAGTGCCTTTGATATACATATATCCTTTTTTACTCTTTTTTTTTTTTTTTTTTTTTTGTCATAGATTTACTGTATGTCTTTGGGAATTGATGTACATTTAAGAATCCACCCGATTTTCTACCTGTAATTATCACGTGTGTGGAAGACCCTTTAGAGCAGCCATTCTCAACTAGGGTTCCTCCAGAGGTTGCTAGGGGTTCCTTGAGCTGTGGCTGATGAACCACCTTTTTGATGGTGCCTACAGAGTTCGAGGTTCAGCATCACTTAGCAAAGCCAGCACCATGACATATATTTTTAGCTGTATTTAAGGGTGGCATTCTGAGCACCATTTTAAGGGGAACATTTTTCGTATTGACCACCAGTATAAAGGGCATTGTTCTATTGACCCCTGACAAATTGGTTTTAGGAAGGGTTCCTCGAGACCTGAAAATTATTTTTGGGATTCCTCTAGGGTTAAAAGGTTGAGAGAGTCTGCTTTAGAGACTATCTTAAGGCTAATGTTTTACATAGTGGTGATGTGTTAGAACCCCTCATAGGTTTTTATCACGTTTGGTGCTTTTGCTAGGTAGATTTCCTGTTTTGCTTTTCATACATCAGGGGACACAGAGCCATAGTAGTTACTATGTGGGTTATAGGCCACCTTTTAGGTGATGGACACTGGCATGCCCTATATTAAAAAGTGCACTCCCTATATAACCCCTTCCACTACAGGAAGGACTGCCAGTGTCTAAGGTGTTGGTCACGAGTAAAGATGTGCTGTGCTGAGCTCCACTGGAGCAATCCTTCCTGGGGCTAGCCATGCTGACCGGATCCATTCAAAGTGTCTTTTTGGCCGAATTTAATTTTACCTGGGCCTCGTATCCAAAGAAACAAGGTTTTGCTTGTAAATGCTTCTCTTTTTAGAGAGCTGGACCCTGGCATCCAGTACTTTTGGTAGTAAGGCCAATAATGTTTTACTGGCAGGGTGCTGTTACAGGTCCAGGTTAGCGGGTCCCCAGCTCCTGGATGACCATTGTCTTTGGGACTGAAAGAGAAGGAAAAACCCAAATTTACCAGAGCAGGAATAGTGAGATCTTTGGGAGCTGTCTGAGAGGATATACCCTCATTATGAAGAATTTTCACTCTTGTCTACAGAGGGGAAAGTAAAATGTCCCCAATGGGACAATTGCAGATTACAAAAAATTACAAGGCTAAACGCTTTCCTAACGATATACAAAATTAAAGAAATACCTTGGTTTCATATTCCCCTTACACCCTGGCTTCCAGCAGCTTCCCTAGATGAGAGATGACTCTCAGCCTTCCTTGCACTGTGCAGGAGTGCATTCTTGTAGAATTTAAAGAAAGCCAAGAGTTGTCACCCATATCTAGGTGAAAGGACTGAAAGTCGAAGTGTAAGGTTTTTTTTTTTTTTTTTTAGGGTATAAATTTGTGTTTATTTTTTTTATTGAGAGGCAGAGGACTAAGAAAATAAGCAGGCCTTACATTGTGATGCAGAATCCATTTTGATTACTTATCTGCTTTTTACTTTTCTGCAACTTGTTTTTTTTTTTCTCCTTAGGCTATTCAGAATCCAAATGACATCCAGTTGCAAGAGAAGGCCTGGAATTCAGTGTGTCCCCTGGTTGTCAGGCTGAAGCGGTTTTATGAGTTTTCGATAAGACTTGGTAAGTGTTTGTTTTTTTTTTTTTTTTTTATCTTGTAAGCAGGAGCTTGGAAAAGCTATCCCCTAACTCCTGGGTCTACACCTCAACTACCCTTGGTATTGGCTGTTCTGTCACTCTAGAATCATAACCATCAGAAGTATGAAAATTCTTAAAGGGTTAGCCCACCAAAGGCAATATACAGTATCTCACAAAAGTGAGTACACCCCTCACATTTTTGTAAATATTTTATTATCTTTTCATGTGACACTGAAGAAATGGTACTTTGCTACAAGTAGTAGAGTGTACAAGTAGAAAGTGTACAGCTTGTATAACAGTGTAAATTTGCTGTCCCCTCAAAATATCTCAACACAGCCATTAATGTCTAAACCGTGAAAATGTCCAAATTGGGCCCAATTAGCCATTTTCCCTCCCCGTTGTCATGTGACTCATGGGTGCTACAAGGTCTCAGGTGTGAATGGCGAGCAGGTGTGTTAAATTTGGTGTTAGAGCTCTCTCTCACATACTGGTCACTGGAAGTTCAAGATGGTACCTCAAGGCAAAGAACGCTGAGGATCTGAAAAAAAAATTGTTGCTCTACATAAAGATCGTTTAGGCTATAAGAAGATTGCCAAGACCCTGAAACTGAGCTGCAGCACAGTGGCTATGACCATACAGTGGTTTAACAGGACAGGTTCCACTCGGAACAGGCCATAAAATGGTTGACCAAAGAAATTGAGTGCACATGCTCAGCATCCTGTCCAGAGGTTTTCTTTAGGAAATGGACGTCTGTCAGTTCTCAGACTATACGTCGCACACTGCATCAAATTGGTCTGCGTGACTGTCGTCCCAGAAGGGTATGCACAAAGCCCTCAAACAGTTTGCTGAAGACAAGCAGACTAAGGGCATGGATTACTGGAACCATGTCCTGTGGTCTGTTGAGACCAAGATAAACTTATTTGGTTCAGATGGTGTGTGGGGGCATCTAGGTAAGGAGTACAAAGACAAGTGTGTCTTGCCTACAGTCAAGCATGGTTTGGGGCTGCATGAGTGCTGCCGGCACTGGGGCACTAAAGTTCATTGAGGGAATCATGAATCCCAACATGTACTTTGACCTACTGAAGCAGAGCATGATCCCAGAGACTGAGCCGCAGGGAAGTATTCCAGCATAACGACCCAAACACACACCTCCAAGATGACAACTGCCTTGCTAAAGAAGCTGAGGGTAAAGGTGATGGACTGTCTAAGCACCTCTCCAAATCTAAACCCTATTGGGCATCTGTGGGGCATCTTCCAACAGAAGTTGGAGCAGTGCAAGGTCTCTAACATCCACCAGCTCCGTGATGTCTTTGGGAGGAGTGGAAGATGACTCCAGGGTCCAACTTGTGAAGCTCTGGGGAACTCCATGCCCAAGAGGGTTAAATCGGTGCTAGAAAATAATGGTGGCCACGCAAAATATCAGCACTTTGGGCCCAGTTTAGACATTTTCACTTAGGGGTGTACTCACTTTTGTTGCCAGCGGTTTAGACATTTATGACATTTCTTCAGTGTTGTCTCATGAAAATATATAAAATATTTACAAAAATGTGAGGGGTGTACTCACTTTTGTTACATATTGTATTTATAGATGTGGACTGTGTCAGTCCCTGGATTCTTATGTCTTGGAGATTCCAATAGTGAGATCTCCCTGCTGTAACTGTTACTGCCTGTGTTGGAGTCTTTGGGTGTTCCCTTCCACCTTTGTGTGTTCAGAACTTCCTGTTGTATTCTCACAAGCCCTTAGTTAATTTATGTAATACTGTCACCTGGTTTAATGTTCCAGCATCTACCAATTACTGAACGCTTACATTTTGGTTGGTCTAGTCCTTTAGGTTTCTTTAATGTCTGTAGTTATAGAAGAAAAAAAAAAAACTATAGATGTGTTTGAGACTTTCTCACATGGTAGGAATGCTCCAGTGCTAAAGGTTGCAGATATTTATTGACACAAAACTGCCATTTTGTCTTATGGTAAAAAGGAGTGCATTCTAGCACCATTCTTCTAGTTCAGGGAGGTACACTTTTTTAGGTATAATAAAAAACAATTTGTTGACCGCACTTCAAAGTGTAGAAGAAATTGCGTGGTTTAGTAAAACATCAAGGTAACAATGATACAGACCTGTACCAGCAGTGATTGGCGCATTTCACGAGTCAAGTTTGCTTTGTCATAATCCAAGATACATCACTGAATGTAATATTTAAAATGGTACATATACAGCTGAAATCAGTGAGTGCTTGATTATACCGATTAACCCTCCTCTAGGGCTCCTGCAATGAATCATGCCAAGACCAAAGAAGACAAAACATACATGTTTACAAACAATATACAAATAGAAAAAAGAAAAAGCACTTTAATTTCTGTAGGGATTTTACCACTGATATAAGAACCATGTAAATGGTAGCAAACATTTAATAATCAATAGGTCATAGTACAATTACAGATATGTTCATGAACCAGTGGAAAACTGATATAAACAATCGCAACTAAAAATGATCATGCACAGGTATTTCAAATCAAGGTTGATTGTAAATAATTGTGGTACATTTGATTTTAAATACCTGTGCATGATCCTTTTTAGTTGTGATTGTTTGTTTATATCAGTTTTCCACTGGTTCATGAACATATCTGTAATTATTCTATGGCCTATTGATTATTAAATGTCAGGTGGACCTGAACGGTCCATCCATGTGAAAGGGGCCTAAGGGTTTACAACCACTTTAAGCACCAGGTAAAAACCTGCACAAATATTAAGACGCCTTGCAGGCCTTGTTCTTAAGAGTTAAACCCAGTAAGACAAGAATTATAGCCGCCTTATGTAATTGATTGGGAGTTGCTCCCAAAATGTTCCATGCTTGCCATATCCTAATTTATGGATGTTCTGTTAATAAGCAATAAAACATAACCTTTTTACAGACACAAAAAATGTTTTTCTTCCCACAATGGTGACCTATTTTTCTGTGTTACAGAAAGGGCTCTGAAGAGTTTATTAGAGTCTTTGACCTGCCCCCCCTACACCCCAACACAACACCTGGAGCGAGAGCAAGCTTTGGCTAAAGAATTTGCTGAAATTCTGCACTTTACTCTCCGCTTTGATGAACTGAAGGTAAGTGAAGCCTCTCTCCTTTTTATATCTTTTCTATCTTTTGCTGGGGAAAAAAAGGCTTGTAATTGTGTGTAATTTGCTTTTTAGATGCGGAATCCTGCAATCCAGAATGACTTCAGTTATTACAGGCGGACGATAAGTCGAAACAGGATAAATAACATGCATGTAAGTACCTGCTTAATAACATTTTCCTAATCCTCGATACCAGGCCTGGATTTTTTTTCTAGTCTAAGCCATATTAAAACTATATGCAAAATAACTACACATTCCACTTAAGGCAGCAGTACATGATTGTTGGATCACTTCTTAAAGTGGTTCTAAACCTTCATTTGAAAAAAAAATTATATATATTAAAAGACCAAACCTGTTATACTTGCCTGCTCTGCGCAGTGCTTTTGCACAGAGCAGCCCCGCTCTAGGGCCTTCTTCACGGGTGCCCCCATAGAAAGCTGCTTTCAATGGGGGCACCCGCGTGTGCTTGCTTCTGAGTCCCGATGCGGTGTCCCTTGATACAGACAGCATACCACAGCCAATGGCTCCCACAGCTATTAATTTGCCCGATGAGGTGAGAGCCGCTGTACTCATGAAGATCGCTGGATCAGGTTGGACTCAGGTAAGCTGGGGAAGCTGCGGCACAGAAAGTTTTTCACCTTAATGCACAGAGGACTTAAGGTTTTAGAACCACTTTAAGCACAGACTGTCGCATCAGCTGTCTCCGCAAAGGCAGAAAATGCCATTGTCCCACTCCTGGGAACAGTACAGGTTTTGTGAAAGTGTTCCTCTATCACACATTTCAAATTTGGCCAATGACAGCCTTCACTGCAAGCACATTTCAGCTGAGGTGATGTGATGGGTTCCCCTTCAATGACTTATTTTTTTTTTTTTTTTTTTTTCAGGGAAAAGCAATTCTCATCTTTCCATCACTCCCTTGACTTTTAGTGCCCTCATCGAAGAAATGGCTCAGTACTTCCAGATCTGGAGAAGCATGTTACTCTGGAATGAGTAACATTCTTCTCTATATACAGATATTCTGGGCCTGTTAGCACTGTCACAAAGGGAGACTACAGCCTAGTGTAAGCTGAGACTTGTGGGTATCCTGTACAATGTATACCTCTCGCAGCAGCATAACAGAATGACAGCAAAACAAAAGGCAGATATTTATTTGCATTTGCGGGGGTCTGCATTCAAAGCGGAACTAAACTCAATCTTGGCTCTGCAAACTAAAAATGACATTTTATTAATCTCTATGCAGAGTAAACTCACCAATCCGTCCATGTGGGGATGCTTTTGTATTCCAAGGAAATCACATTTATAAAGACTCTCCCCCCAGCATTCCTCCCTGCGACCACCTTCAGTAAGGGCAGATAATTCAGCTGTCATTCACTTTATTTCATGTGCCCTGTAATGATGCACTATAACAGCTTGTGTATGTTCACTTTAATCAAATTGAACTTTTTTTGTTTACATCTTGCCATTGTAACAGAATAAGTAGAATGTAGCCTACATTGCCTCTATGGCAAAGTGTAAGTAAAAAGACTAAGATGTGTAACAGTGCATTTCTGGTGGCCTAGTGTTTTATTATTCTATTGCTACTGCCTATGTACCAATGTCCGATGCTCAGCACACTTTATTTTTTAGTTTGAAAAGCTCCTTGTCACCTCTGAAAGGAAATTGTGCAAGATTAAAAAAAACAAAACAAAAAAACAATAATCTCCCATAAGTCTGTGGGCAGTACCGGCAGTGCCATGGCCTAGGCTGGGAATGGGTAGGTACAGAAAACGGGGGGTTGTTAAAATCTGCCCATCTTTACTATTTACTACTAGCTTGATATATAACAATAATAGACAATGTTTATCGAGAGAGTTTAGTTCCACTTGCCAACTGTATAACTTAAGTATACGGTGGCAAAGTGGCAGTGCTGCGCCGGATCACATACTAGACACTTCCAGGTTTGGAGGGGGTGGCTGGTCTGTGGGTACGGTGGACTCCATGTCCACTGGCACCTGACGATCGTCCAGCACAGAGGCAAAATTATGTTCTGCCTCTGTAAACAAGGCAGATCACTGCTCTGTCAGTAAGGAAGGCATGGATCCTGTATTCCTGAAAAGCAGGCACATGGATCCATGCCTTCCCATAGTAAAAGCACCTCCCACACTGTAAAAAAAAAAGAGCACTTGGCCCAGAGTTAACCCTTTGATTGCACCTGATGTCAACCCCTTCCCAACCAGTGTCATTAGTATAGTAACGGTGCATATTTTTAGTACTGATCACTGTATTAGCGTCACTCCCCAAAAAGTGTCAGTGTCCGACTGTCCACTCCAATATCACAGTCCCACTATAAGTTGCTGATCACTGTATTGCTAGTAAAAAAATAAAATAAAAAAAATAAAAATAAATATCCCTTAGTCTGTAGACGCTATAACTTTTGCGTAAACCAAAACATATATACGCTTATTGGGATTTTTTTTTTAACCAAAAAGATACGTAGCAGAATACAATTTTTTTTTTTTTTTTAGCGCAAAAAATAAAAACCGTGGAGGTCAAATACCACCAAATCTATCTGTGAGAAAAGGGACATACATTTCATTTGGACACAGTGTCGCATGACCGCACAATTTTCAAAGTACCATATCCCAAAAAATGGTCCAGTGATTGAAGGTGGTAAATCTTCAGGTCAAGGACAATATGATCTTTGGGGAAGTTGTCCTTTAATGAATTTCCCCCACCAGGTAACACACTTGAGCTCCAATTCAGTAATATTTGCTCTGAGAAACTACCCAGCGCCACACTGCTTTTGCAAAGAAAATCGCCGCCTCCTTGCGCCTGTGTGCTGCGGGCCTCATTCATTCCTGTGTAATAATTCTGCAGGACTGCTGGAAGCCAGCATGAGTATTTCTTTTAGGAACAAATATGGCCAATGCTTGCATGCACTGGAAGAAGAGAACCTGGTTGGACTTTTTTTTTTTTTTTTTTTTTTTTCCCGGTGGCAGGCAGGTGCAGGCAGCGAGCATTGTTGTTTGGGGCTGAAGTTTGCTACCCAGTTTGGGGGATTAAAGTTTGAATAGTCCTTTAAATTGAGCCTGTTGCTTTGCCCTGCATGCACAAATTTGCATATTTATTCCTTCATCAGTGTTTCTTTCTAGAGTAAGACTGTCCTTCATTTTTCCTTCCTATTGCAGCTCCTTTAATATTTTGGCTTTTTCTTCTTGTGTGTGCTCTGCAGCTAGACATTGAAAATGAAGTTAACAATGAAATGGCAAACAGGATGTCCTTATTCTATGCTGAAGCCACGCCAATGCTGAAAACACTTAGCAATGCCACTACCAGCTTTGTATCCGACGTAAGTCATCTCGGCACACATTTTAGCATTCGTTCTTTTTGTTTTCAGCTATTGTATTTTGTTTTTCTCTGCCTAAATTTATTTCTCTTTTGTAGAATAAAACATTACCCATTGAAAACACCACAGACTGTTTGAGTACAATGGCCAGTGTGTGTAAAGTAATGCTTGAAACACCGTAAGTCATTTCTCCTTGATCTTCTCAGCTGTATCACTGCCAGCATCGGATATTGTCACTTAGTCTTTTAACCTGGTGCACTGTGTATGTGGTGTACTTGTTTTTTTTTTTTTTATGCCTCATTATTTGCATGCCTTTGTTCATAATAAATTGTTTGCTAGGCGACGCAGCTTGAAAGGTTTATTATGCTTTATCAAAAAAAAATATTTTGTGGAAAAAATAAAGATTGCTTACAGTGATCCTAGAAGGTTGAGCACTTGAAATGTTCTGTGTTTAATATGAAAACAAATGATAAAAGATCTAAAAATGTGAGTCTACAGCTGAAAATATGCATAGATTTGACAGCCAAGGTTGTTAACCACTTGGCGCCCAAGCTATGTCATATGACTTTGTGGTGCTATATCTGAATGATGCCTGAGGTTACAGACATCATTCAGATATCTGCATTTTCAGCCGGCGATTCCCTGCACCATAAGAACGATCATAGCGGCTGTTCCTCCCGCCGCCCTCCAGTGCTTCTACCGACTCACCGCTTCCATCGGTGAGTCGGTCACAGGATCCGCTGGCCCCCGGTTGATATCATAGAGATTTCCGGCAGACCAGATGGTCCCCGGAGTCTCTGATCGTTCGGAGGCCGGGCGCGATGTTATGACTTCACGCCCGGCCTCTGAATTCAAATTAACGGCGCCGCTTTGGCTGGGAAGCCAGGATTATTTTATTTTTTTTGTTTTTTTTATTTATTTTTTTTATTTTAGGCTTCCCAGCCTAGAGGTCAGATGTGGGGTCTTATTGACCCCCATATCTCACTGTAAATAGGTCTGATCATGCCATATTCCTATTACAAGGGATGTTTACATTCCTTGTAATAGGAATAAAAGTAATCAAATTATTATTTTTTTTTTTTTAAAGTGTCAAACTAAAAAAATAAAATTATAAATAAAAAAGTTAAAGCGCCCCTGTCCCCGTGAGCTTGTACGCAGAAGCGAACGCATACGCAAGTCCCTCCCACATATGAAAACGGTGTTCAAACCACACATGTGAGGTATCGCAGCAAACGTTAGAGCAAGCGCAATAATTCTAGCCCTAGACCTCCTCTAACCCAAAACATGTAACCAGTAAAAAAAAAAATTTAAGCGTCGCCTATGGGGATTTTTAAATACCAACGCTTGGCGCCATTCCACAAGCACGTGCAATTTTGAAGCGTGACAGGTTGGGTATCTATTTTATTTTATCTTCCACTTTCACATTATGCAAAAAAATTGGGCTAACTTCTGAAAAAAAAAACGTGTTCGAAAAATTGCTGTGCAAATACCGTGCAAGATAAAAAGTTGCAACGACTGCCATTGTATTCTCTAGGGTCTTTGCTAAAAAAAAACATAATGCTTGGGGTTCTATGTAATTTTCTAGCAAAAAAATTATGAATTTTACATGTAGGAGAGAAATGTCAGAATTGGCCTGGATGCAAAGTGTTTAAACTACTTACTTATTTATTTTTATTTATTAAAGTGCAATTGGCCAAAAATTTCTTAAGAACACTGAGCAAGTGTCAGAACCTCTCTTAGGTTTTTATTGCCATCTGTGTCCCTATTGAGATTTTCTGCACTAAGGGTGGGTTCACACTGCAACACAGATTGGCTCACAGCAGGTGTCCGGTGTGTCCCCATTCACTGTTTCAGGTCCGATTTAAGGCTCAATTTCTGGCTGAATTCGGACCTGAAATGGACCAGCAGACATACATGACCCCTGTGCAATTCGCACAGGAGCCACCCTGGAGATGTGTGAACTGTCTCCATAGAGAGCCGGTCACAATCTCCTGACATGCAAATTGGATGTGCAGAAACCCACATCCAATTCACAATAGTGTGAACCCAGCCTAAGGGGCTAGTTTACACTAGCAGCAAGGACTGCCGCACCTCTGAAAATCAGTCCATACTAGGATCACTTTTCATTGATGTTTAACAGGAGGTGAGAAGGCAATATGTTGCCTCCTCGCCGCCTGCTTTAACTCCATAAATGCTGCACTACCATGTCACAGCCGTGTGCATTGCAGGGCAGTTGCAGCATGGCCCTATTCACTTGAATGCATCTTGTTCAGTTAGTAGTAGTGTCCGCCAAACGCGACACAGGGTATAATTCCTGCCACAAAGCAAAGCCTCACCCCCACTGCATGTATACACCCCTGGCAGCTGCCTTCACAACTTAAGGGGGTGCAGTAAAAACATGGATCAGCCACATGCCAACCGCAAGTGTAACCACGCCTCATACAGTCCTCATTGTCGTGGAGAGATTGGCTATATGCTATACATAATCAATCTCACCTGCGCCAACACGTGCCCTTTCAGCATAATGCATCTCTAAATAATCCGTCTCCCCCTTTCCCTAGTAAACAGACCTGACCATACTTGCGTCATAATCACTGCCGCTGAGCAGTTAACTGGTTTATTTTATGCAACAACAAAAGAAACGACAACACAAGGATTGATGGGCCCCAACAGCCAATCGCCTCCTCTATGCAAAATGACATCACAGGAATGACTATCTATAAAACGCACATCCTAGAATAAAATGTTCACATGGGTCTATATTGTAAAAATGTCCACAACATCATAATCTTTGCTTCAAAGAGACGAGATTTCTAATATTTTACTTCAAGAATAGAGGGGACAATCTGCACTGATGACAATTGTCAAGCAGGGATCCTATTTTAATAGTATTTGCAAGGGTCACCTGTCGTGCCTGCTGTATTTTTGGACAGTTTGGATGCGATTCAGCTAAGTGAAAGTCATTCTTCACTTGTTCCATATGTGAGCCTATAAAAAATTGAAGAGCGTAACTCGGCATGTAAATGTACTCTCTCATGACAGTCAATCCGATTACTGTAGAATGTAGTTGAATGGCGAAAAATGTGAACCTGCTCTAGTGACCACACTTCAGATCTGGTCATTAGTTTATACTTCATTATTGGATTATTTTATATTATCCCTTTTAGAAACAAAGTTTTTCTATTTTATAGTGACTTATTTTTGGAGGATGTTATTAAATCCACTCTCTCCTTTCCATTAACAGGGAGTACAGGAGTCGGTTCACCAGTGAAGACACTCTCATGTTTTGTATGAGGGTAATGGTTGGTGTAATAATCCTTTATGACCACGTTCATCCAGTTGGTGCTTTTTGCAAGACGTCAAAGATTGATGTAAGATTTTCTACCTATTGCAATCATGTTTGCGCAGGTTATCTTGGTATCTGGCTGCTGGTGACTCTAGTATACTGTAAAAATATGACCATTCGTTATTGGTAATCAAAAAGGAGCACCTGAACACATATAAAGAACTCCACTCTAGAGAAAGGGTAGGATGTTTTAGGCATGGAGTGTCTCAAATAACCTAATACAACAAATTAGGATTTATTTAGTTTTTGTTGCAATAGCAGACCTAATTGGTTATGAAATGCCGAGCGTCGCTATAGCCAACAGTGTGTGTGTGTATATGTATGTGTGTGTATATGTATGATAGCCTCCCATGGCTTTCGCTACCATTTATATGCTGATGACACCCAAATCTATCTCTCTACCCCTCAGCTCACCCCATCAGTCTCCTCACGCATCGCTGATCTACTAACAGACATATCAGCCTGGATGTCACACCACTTCCTCAAACTTAATCTATCTAAAACCGAGCTCTTAATATTTCCTCCCCCACGTACCCCTTCACCTGACTTCTCTGTCAAGATCAATGGCACATCTATCAGTCCATCCCCACATGCCAAGGTGCTAGGGGTAACCTTAGACTCCGAACTGTCCTTTCAGGCCCACATACAAGCCCTGTCCAAATCATGCCGCCTTAGCCTCCGCAACATTTCCAGAATACGCCCCTTTTTAACTAATGACACCACCACGCTTCTAATTCACTCCCTGGTCATCTCTCGCCTCGACTACTGCAACTCCCTCCTCGTTGGATTACCTTTACATAGGCTATCCCCCCTCCAGTCCATAATGAATGCCGCTGCCAGACTCATCCACCTTACCAGCCATTCAGTGTCCTCCACCCCTCTCTGCCAATCCCTGCACTGGCTTCCACTCACCCAATGAATAAAATTCAAAGTACTAACAATAATTTACAAAGCCATCCATAACTCTGCCCCCAGCTACATCACTGACCTGGTCCCAAAATACCAACCAAACCGCCCTCTTCGGTCATCTCAAGACCTCCTGCTCTCTAGCTCCCTTGTCCCCTCCTCCCATGCTCGCCTCCAGGATTTCTCCAGAGCTTCTCCCATCCTCTGGAACTCCCTACCCCAATCTGTCCGACTGTCCCCTAATCTATCCATCTTTAGACGATCCCTGAAAACCCTTCTCTTCAAAGAAGCCTATCCTGCTTCTAACTAACACTGTTTTACTTCCCCCATCAGCTCATCCCCCACAGCAATTACCTCCTGTATCAATTGCCCCTTCCTTTTTAGATTGTAAGCTCTAACGAGCAGGGCCCTCTTATTCCTCTTGTGCCAAATTGTAATGTAAATGTAATGTCTGCCCTTATGTTGTAAAGCGCTGAGCAAACTGTTGGCGCTATATAAAACCTGTATAATAATAATAATGTATGTGTGTATATGTATGTGTGTATATGTATGTGTATGTATGTATGTGTATGTATGTATGTATGTATGTATGTATGTATGTATGTATGTATTGTATTTATTCAAGGTTAGCTAGAGGTTAGAAAATACACACTGTTTAAGCCAGAGTTTTCTTTATTTCCCAAGAAAATAGGAATGCTAACACAAAATTAAAAGAAAATATTACAGAGCATATGAAACAAAACAACATTAAAGGGGTTGTAAAGGTAAATGTTTTTTCACCTTAATGCATTCTATGCATTAAGGTGAAAAAACATCTGACACTGCCTGCACCCCCAGCCCCCCCGTTTTACTTACCTCACCCCTCGAAAGTCCCACGCTCGTAACCCGACGTCCTTTCCACCGTTCAGCCTGGCCGCTGATTGGCTGGAGTGGATGGATGGAAAGCAGCACAGCCATTGGCTTGCGCTGCTGTCAATCACATCCACTGACGCGGGGGGCTACAGTGCGTGGCTATAGCCGCCGGTTGTATCACGGGAGCACGCCCGCAGATGCTTCTCACCATGCGAGGGAGCTCGCAGGAACGTGAGAAGCACCTGCGGGAGGAAGCAGAGACAGCCGCAGAGGGACCCCAGAAGAGCGGGTTCGGGGCCACTCTGTGCAAAACGTGGAGGTAAGTATAACCTGTTTGTTATTTAAAAAAAAAAATTCACTTTGCCATCCCTTTAATGATACTTTACCAAAGGTCGTCCTCTGGTCGGTATCTTCAGCTGGGCTCAATGGCAAAAAGTAGAAGTCATTTAAGCCAGTCAGTAATTTTAAAGCCCACTCAGACACCACCCACACAGCACCCACTGCCAGCCTATCTAGGATTCTGACAAATCAAAATCGCAGTCCTTCCTAACCAGTAGCCAACCAGCTCACGCAGATATATTGCGATAGGTTGCCTCTCCTGCCCAAACCAATGTACCTGTACCTTGGTCCGTGCAAGGAGGATAGCGGGCACCTGCCGTAGGAGCGTGCCCGTGGGTCCCACGGACTCTGTACGGTGAGGAGAGACAGAATGGGGAACTGCCTATGTAAACAAGGTGATTCCCCGTTCTGTCTAGTGACATGACATAGATCTACTGTTCCCAGTGATTGGGAACAGTGATCTGTCATGTTCCTGGCAGTCCATCCACCCTACAGTTAGAACACACCCAGGGAACTCACTTAACCCCTTGATTGCCCCCTAGTGTTAACCCCTTACCTGCCAGTGTTATTTTTAAATTGATCGGTGCATTTTTATAGTACTCATCAATGTAATAATGTCACTGGTCCCCAAAAAGTGTAATGTGTAGTCAGATTTGTCTGCCGCAATGTCACAGTCCCGCTAAAAATCGCAGATTGCTGCTATTACCATCATCTTAATGATGTGGTGCAATACAGGGGTGTCCATTCACTCACCATTAACCAGCTTTCAGATACAGAACCTGGAGGAAGGCCTTACTCACCCATATTACTCACCTAGTACATATGTCAAATTATACTAACACACAGATCCACCCATTACCAAAAAAATATATAGTGTGTGTGTGTGTGTTTGTATGTGTACATATGTGACCCACCAAATTAAGTAGCCCACTCCCAGCCTCCTATAACCCTTCATTGTATATATGGGTCAGGATTAGGCAGGCTTGCTCAATATGACCTTTTCTAATGCAATTTCTGCATGTATGCGGTACTTCGGGACTCTAAATTGGCAGCAAAGCCTCTCAACTTGCATAGATAAATGCGAGACCTTCCTATGTAAATGTCAGGTCCAACAACACATAACCTGAACCAATGACGAAACTGCAGCAATAATAATGGGTTTTATCAAAAAATTCTAAATATCGTTAGTCTTACTGAAATGTCCAAATATTACCTCCCACCAATACCCTCTAGCATCATTCTCTAGTTAATGCACTACCTCCTTTATTTTATTCCGATCATGGTAGATGACCATAGTAGCATTGGCGCACTCTTGCTGCAGCGTCATAAGGTTCTCATCCCAATCTGTCAACCATTCCTGTAACTTTCTTCCTTCCCATAGCCAGATTCAGGGCTCTCGGACTAACGGGGCGGTTATAGTTGACATCCACAGACAGATTGGCAATATGCAGTACCACATAATTCCACCTCTGTGTCTGGATTTCAGAGACATTGCCCAGGATACACCATCCCAAATAATACACCGGAAAGCCGGTGTTTCCTTCCCAGCAGTGTTTTCCCCATCCAGAACAGAAAGTGAAGCATCTTCCCAGCATTTCTTGTTCACCACTGCGTACTGACCTGGCATACAAATACCTCCAACAAAGGATGATGTCAACCTGTCTCCACCTTCCATCCTCTGATAAAATGTGGATAATTTAGCCTCAGATTACACAGAGCAGCGATCTCCTGTGTCCCCGGCATGCACAGCCACACCTCTTGGCCCCGGTTTGGGCCACTATTCTTTCTATCATGTGAGCAGGGCTAGGAGACGGGACTGTAAGTGACTGAGTGCTGAGTACACAGGCGATCGGGGTCTCTGTGTAATCCAACACTGGCGAGGCTGCAGGTGGGCACTGAACCGGCTGCATTGATGAGCAATTTAGAGGCTGCAGATGGGCACTGAACAGGGTGCATTGATGTACAATTTAGTGGCTGCAAATTGGTACTGAGCAGGGTGCATTGATGGGCAGTGGTGAGACTGCAGGTGGGCATTGGTGAGGCTGCATCAATAGGCTGTGACCCTTATTTTGCTTCAAAGTTCTTTATTTAAAATGTACCTTTTTTTTTTTTTTTTTTTTTTTTCTGACACTTCCCTCTAAAAATGAAGGTGTGTTATACACCGATAAATATGGTAATTCCAGCCAGTCAGTACTTTTAAAGCCCACTCAGACACCACCCACTGCCAGTCTATCTAGGATTCTGACAAATCAAAATTGATAAGAGGCAGTCCTCCTTAATATGTTATTCTTCTCTCCGTCCCCTAGGAAGCATGCTGTAGTGACCACTAGGGGCAGCATTTGTCCACGAATCACCGCTATTTGACCCAGGTCAAATCTTAAGTGACAGCTGGATCTTCTGGATCTCAGGCCATCGGTTATCTTAGCAGCAGTTGCTTTTTGAAGCTTTTGTTTGTAGTCATGATAATCAGGCACTTCAATCTTTATTACACCTGGTGGTTTGATGCAAAGCTCTACTCCCATTCTCCCCCACCAGGAGGCATGCTTCAGTTACAAAGCCCTGATGGAATGCCGTTACACCAGGTTTATCCCGGCTGCCCACAACAGTGCTGAGGCTAGGTGTAATCTGATATCATAGTTCAGAAACGGCTTACGTTAGGACAAAAAACATGTTGCTTTCCAGCAACCAGCAACTGAAACTTTTGACCATGTCTTAAATTTTTTTTAGATTGATTTTTTGTTTTCAATTTGTTTTTTTGCAGAAATATTCTGATGTACCCATAGTAGTAGCTATTGCATGTATACTTTTTTGTTTGCTTGTAAAATGTGTGAGGATTTTAACATTTGGATGATTCCATTTTCTACATTTCCGACAGATGAAAGGATGTATAAAAGTATTAAAAGAACAACCCCCAGATTCCGTGGAAGGACTTTTAAATGCACTCAGGTATGATTTATATTTTAAATCTGTAATATGTATGAGGACTTAGACATCTCTTTTCTTTACACACCCTGCGTTTTTAAAGCAATCTGGCATGGGATATATTACCTCTAAGTGTTTCCCAGTCCTTTTAAAGGCCTACCTCACTTCCTCTGTTCATGCCCATTGTCCACTAAATGCTATGTGTGTCCCCACAACCCCATAAAGTAGCACACCCTCATATTTAGCCACAGCATTGCCCAGCAGAGGTGTCTATGCTCCGATTCCTCCAGTGGACTGTTTTGTAAGACACAATGGCAAAGGAGCTCAGATCTATTTTTTACAAGCCTGCCATCTATACAGAAACAAGGTGAATGGAGAAAGCCCTGCTTCTGTCAAAATGCACTGATCAGTGGTGATTAAAAAAAAAAAAGGACTTCTGTTGAGTGGGGGAACCAACACAATAATTGATATTCAGCTGAACATTCGTTCAGTGTATGGGCAGCCTGAGAATCCTTTGCTAGAAACGTTGGATCAATGCAGTAGACATAATGCACAAGTGCTTAACTAAATACTATGTACACTGGATCTTTCTGCCAGGGTTGGCAAAAAAATCCAGCTTAAAAAAAGCTTGTTTTGGTCCCTACTTGTGCATGTTCACAGATATGTTTTTAGAAACACATGTTCATAAACTCATTCTTTTGGCTATAATATTCATTCTAGCCACTGGAATGCATTTAGATGCATTTGTGCATAAATTATGCTGCAAAGAGTCTCCCCAAATGCAGACTTTGGTTATTTTGTATGCCTCTAAATGCTAAAATTTGCATGGACGCATTAGCCAACATAGGGCTGAGATCAGAGGCAGGTTTCTAAATTGAGAGAAATATGGGGACTAACGTTGCTGACCCCACCTGATCCAGTCACTGATCTGAACAGAATATGTAAATTGGGAGCTCTGACCACACTTGCTGCATGTTTTGTTTGCAATAGAGCAAATGGGAACCTGCCTATCTGCGATTACCTGCCTCTGAAACCACTGCCTGACAGTTGGCTCTTTGCCCTACGTGCTGTAAGAGCACTGTAGGGGCACTCATTACTCTCTGTACATTTTAAGCCATCCTTGCGGTAATAAACAAAAATGCCATTGACTCAGCACAAGTCAGTGTGCTTATCAACAAAAGGGCAAAGTCAGAGTTTCAACAATTTTCAAGATTTTTGTTGCATATATTTGCAAATATGTGATGGCATGCTGCCTCTTCACTGCACCTGTGCCAAGTGTGGTCTCCAAAGCCCACCATAGACAGATCAAAATTCATCCAGTTTAGCAGGAACCTGACAAACTTTGATTAGCCTATGGGCACCCAACTTTAGTACTCCCGCTGTCAGAATACAATAACTGGGGAGAAGGCACAAGCGCCATACTAAGTGTAGCATATATTTAATTTATTGCCAAGAACAAGAGTATTACTCACAAGGGTAAAAGCATAAAGCACTGTAGATCATCCCCATCAGTGGTGTGGTGTGTCATGATGGCCTTCTGCGGCTGTTTTCTCAGAGGGACGCTTTTGATGGATTACAGCACTTCCTGGAGGCGTGAAACGCACAGGCTGCGACTCGTGACGTCACTAATGGAGCTTGTGCTTTCTCCCCAGTTACTCCAAGCTGCTTCTTGCTTGTACACTGAGCTGCCACCCAAGTGAGCCCATCTATGGTATGGCAGATGGGGTGAGCACCACTCCAAAAGCTGTTCTGCTGCCAAAAAATCCTGGGTGCCTGCCTGGGCCTGCAAAACCCACGTGCAGGTAGAAAGAGATGGCACTTTCCGGAGAATAAAAACGACTTCTTTTATTATGCAAAAATAGAAATGCTTGTGCAAGGATTTAGCTCAGGAGTGTGAAAGGTGTCTACTAACCCTCCGTAGGTTGAGTGTGTGTGGCATGTCTCGTTCCTTTTTTCTTTTTGCATAATAAAAGGAGCTGTTTTTATTCTCCTGGAAGTGCCGCCATTGCTTTCTTTTCTAGCCCATCTATGGACATTTTTGGACTGTTCTATAGAGTTTTAACTTCTTTATTGATTGCATTGGGAACCCCTGAGATACACCAGCACATACCATTTTGTACCAATGTTCAGAATACAAAAACGCAGCAGGAGAGATTACCCAGTCAACACTGACTTTGTTGGAGAAATCAAGCAATTTTCTTTCCTTCAACCCGTGGTTAAATGAAAAAAAAATTGCAGTAAGCATGGCCTGCCTTATTCTTGTCTAAGAGCGCTTCAATCTTGGGACATATACAGTATATCAATGAATAGCTCCTCAAATTGGTATGCAAACCCTGACAATGCCATTGACAGTGTTTTGCTGTGTCTGTTTGGCAAGTGCATACCAGAAATCAGAGCTGTCTTGCCTCTTGTGGAGGCAGGAACGCGGGAGGGCTTAAGTAGTTTAGCAAAAGACAACTAGGCGAGGCTGACACCACTCAGTCCACAAAAAAAAGGTGGTGTATGGTCAGCCCATAACAGGAAATTCCTATCCAAGGGCATGTCTGGCATCCAATAGGTATTCTTCTGTACTTGTTGGTTCTTTGTAAAGTACAGGGAAATGCACATGTGCTGCAGAGATGTACTACATGTGTTTTTTGTTTTACTATTGCCCTTATATTCACTTTATCAGTGCAGAGGCCCAACAGAAGTGCAGTCTCTTAATGGCAAGTGAGGACCTCCATTGTTTAACTGCATCAAACCACCTAGCAAAGTAAAAGTGGCACCACTTTATTACTAGCAAGTGCTGCATTTTTATTTGCTGCGTTTTCCTTTATCTTGCACAGGTGCTTTAAATTAGAGTTAATGGCTTGGTAATTTGGACAGCTATATTATCTAAGAGAAATTCCCAGAACATGGTCTGTTGGGGGTACTTGAGCACAGGGTTGAGATGTTTATACTTATTATTAGCTGGCTCTGGTTCAGTCAAATGGTCCCCTGTGTCAGCCAGCGGAAGCTGCAGTGGAGAGAAGAGAGTACTCTGACAATGGCTGGAAATGCCTGGGAGCAGTGACGTCATCCATAGGCTCCCATGGCCTATCTATTGTTGGTGGTCTCTCTTCTCCCATGCAGCCCCTGCGTACCGACACAGGTGAGCCAGATTGCTTGACCAAAGTAGAGCAGCTGAAAATAGGTAAGAGTATACAGCTTTCTTAAACAGGTTGGTTATTATAAGACCCCTTTCACACCAGGGCATTTTGCAGGCGCTATAGCATTAGCAATAGCGCCTGCAATCCGCCCTAAAGAAGTTGCACCATTGTGTGCAGCGTGAAAGCCCCGAGGGCTTTCACACTACAGCGGTGCGCTGGCAGGACGTCAGAAAAAAGTCCTGCCAGCAGCTTCTTTGGAGCGGTGAAGGAGCGGTGTGTTTACCGCTGCTCCCCATTGAAATCAATGGGGCAGTGTTGTAATGCCGCTGGCAAAACGCCGCTATTGCGGGGGGTCGCTATTCGCGGCTGCTAGCGGGGGGTAAAAGCGCTCCGCTAGCGGCCGAAATGCGCCGCAAATCCGGCGGTGTGGTGTGAAAGGGGTCTAAGTGTTAGGAGTGGGGAGGTAGCGTTTTTAAGGCTAGTTAAGTTTAGCCTGACATTCTGATTTAAAGCTGAACTAAACCCATTGATTTAATAGTTTCAAAAAACAAACCTTTCCAGCAGGTGTCAGGAATGTAAATGCCACGTTGGTTATGCTCTCAACGAACTTTCAAACCATCAGATAGCTGGTGTCATAACTGATCTTCAACTGCCATGGTGCTGCACATGTGATCAGAGGTCAAGATGGCAGCTTCCTTGGCTGAAAAGGATAGGAGGGTTTAGTTCCACTTTTTAATGTTGCTCAATTAAAAAAAATAAAAATAAAATTAAAACGTTAATATGGGCTTCAATGACCAATAACACTTATCGGAGGATGGGATTTATCACTGGTTTGTGCCTGTTGCAGTTGGCAAGATTCACAAATTGGTGACAAAATCTAACAGTCTATTATGTCTGTTTGAATACTCCATCCTGTGCTCTATCACTGTTAATGATAATAGCAAGCATTTACACATTTGGTAATCATTCTCTAGACAGTTATAGATCATTTGAAAACTGCATTTTACATTTTCCAAATGTTACCTTTTAGGTATGCATTTGCATTTCTTTTTCATCTTTTTATTTGTCACATTGCAGGTTTACCACAAAGCACCTGAACGATGAATCAACTTCTAAACAGGTCCGGGCGATGCTTCAGTAAAGTCCTGCGCTTGAAGGGGATTCTTTTACTGACCTCAGAAGATGTATATGTTTACATAATTTAATACAGATTGATGTTAATACTTATGTGTATTTACATAGTCATTACCCCCTTGTCACTGAACCTTAGGCTTGTATCCCTGTCCCTAACCTATCCGGTGCCAGTGCTGCCCTCAGCGGTTTCACCAAAATGCTCTGAGGACTTTTCAGACACCCACCGGGTGATTAATCTGACTGACTTAGCACAATTTTTGCAATTACATGCTGTTATTATATTTGACTTGCGAATTGAACTTTTTTTTTTATTTTACCAAAGTGCTTAAACCATACTTTAAATTGGTGTGAATTGATTGATTGTATCTGCTATTGTGTTTTATTCATCAGTTTGTCCAAAAATGCAGTTTAGGCACTGTTATTTTTATTATGTGTTGGGTATCTGGGCACAGGCAGTGGAAGTCCTTGTTTAATATGCCGAGGCTGGAGAAATGGAAAAGCAAACAAAGTGGAGATATTTGTGTACTGGGGACTTTAGAGGCATGACCTAATGACTTTGTGCAAACAGGTATGGTGTTCTGTAACCCCTAGTCAACAAGAACTGTTCAGCCTACATGTGCCTAAGGGACCTGTACCAAATAGGTACCTGTACCAAATAGGTACCCCTAGATGTGCCGCTCAGGTCACTGGAGCTCGTTACGGCATGGTCAGATAAATGATGATCACCCTGCAGACACAGCTTGGCACCATTATCTTTCTTAAGTTTGAGCACAGAATGGGTGTCATTGTTTTTCAACCTTTTTTCAGTCAAAATCAAAGTCTTTAGAATTATGGACACCCTATTCTAAAATGTAAAAAAAAAATATTCTAATAGTTTTACATAATGCGGCAGCATCGACAAACGTAGGACAACCGACATTAGAGTTCTTTTTATTCTTCCAAAGCAAATACACTTTTGCACACTGGTGCTGACTAGTATTCCAGTGTTTTTCCTCTCTCGGGTTCTCTCTATCAATCAGCTGACCCCAGTGTTGAGGTAGAGGGTCAAACAAGGATGCCATCACTAGTTGTTAGGACACTGGTGGCTGGAGGGTTGAAATGGTTCACATTAAAAATCTGTGGCTTTTTGTGTAACTAAAAGGCAGCCTTGATCCACCTGTTGGCTTGTATACATTATTGGCAATTTTTAGGTATTTTACAAAGGCACCCTGGTTGAAAATTGCTGGTTTATAGGGAAGCATGCCTATTTATTTTTTGACTACCAATGTCATGCACGAAAACTACAAGCAGCTTCACCCATCCATGGTGATAAATGAGGCTGTGTCTGGTGCAGCAAAGCCCGGCTAGCTGCTTAGCTTCACCACTCATCTGCGCAAGCCTTTTATTAAAAGATAAACGTGCCAAGTCCTGCAGGATTCATATTTCCATGCTGTCACTTTAACAGAGTCCTTCTCAAAAGGTCTGTTATTTACCTTTTTGTTGAAAAAGCCTAGAAGCCTCTCGTTTGTCCATTCCCAGGAGTTTAGCACCCAAAAAGCCTTTCTAGTATCTCTCGAACACCGGTGATATGACATTGCATTGGTCGGGAGTGACTTTAATTCCATAAAAACTACTTAACACATGCAGCTGAAGAGTTGAGCATGAAGACTGCAGTTAACAATACAAATAAGTTGTGGATGAGTAGTAATGTTAAAGCTGATCTCCATCTTTAACGTCCTTTTAAAATAGATCATTTGGACCAAGCTGGCTCAAACTACTTATTGCAATACCAGATACACCTGTTTTATGCACTGTGTTAAGTGTATGTAGCCTTAGCTACATACAGTATACAGTGCTGTGTTCCGGCAGTGGGATGGGAACTTCCACAAAATCAGATCACACTTGAGCGCCGCTCAGCCAGCCACTGGAAGCTTTGTATTCTATTGAATGTAAAGCTTCTTCTGATTGGCTGAGTCAGAGATTGAGATGTCATCTGTTCGCCTCTACTTCAGCCAAGCAAAACATACTTATAGTGGTATGATTTTAAAGCGTTTTGTATTGCTTGGAATTTAAATAGTACAGCATTTGTGGTAGAATATTTAGTGCAGTCCAGGGCAAAATGTATTGGACCCAAGGTTACCATAAAGAATCTCTGCATTAAATTGTGGTATATCAGAAAACAAAAACAGACTGGTTAGTACAGTAATAACGTACTTGTATATGAGAAATGTTCATTCCAGTTCTGGCATCCAGATCTATAAAGCTGACCTCCCAGGAGATTTAAAAATATATATATATATATACAGCAGTGTATTTACTAAATAAAAGAAACTGAATTTTTTCAAAAAGGATAAGTTCGCCTTTTGAAGCATGTAATACTGTATGTTCCACCCATATTTAGGGGGTATTGTGCTCCTATTGCACTTGTCACCAGCGCTCCCTGCAATGTAACAGTGGACGGGGGATCTTCTCCCCTCACTCGCTGTCACTTTTTGAAAACCACATGGCTGTGTGGTGTTTCCCCCACACAGCCGAGTCTTTCGTTTACAGAGCTCTGCGAATGAAAAAACTACAAGTACCGTCTTCCACCACTGTAGACTTGCATGTAATCAGACTGTGAGCATGCTGTTTGTGGTTCATTCATTTTTCCTCCTAGTTTTGTAACTGCAAGCCCATACAGGCTAGAAAGCTAGAGGAAGAGTGCAGAAGCTTAACATTGAACCTGTGATTTGCTGGTGGCGGGTGCAATGCTTTGCAGGCTCCATGGAAGAAGAAAAAAGAGCAACAAAATGGAATTTTTTTTTTACTTGCAAAAAATATTATCCTTTTTAAAGCATCTAATGTTTTCTACTTCATATCAGTCTCAGCCTCCCTGTAGAGCAGAACTCAGCCGGGTTATATGAAGGCTACCAATGGAAACCAAACAGTTTACATATCTGCTGGCACTGATCATGCTAATAAGAGAAGGGGGTGCTCCATGGTTTAATCGGCAAGCTGTGGCATGTCCAGTGTAAAGGAGAAGTACCATAATTCTGCCTCCATCTGAGTTAAATGGAGGGTCCTCTTTAACTCTAAAACTGTAAACTGACAAAATTGGATTCTATGGATTACGACACATTGCTCTTAGCACGATTATTCAATCACGTGTGGTTTCCGCCATTCACTTCTCATTCTCCAAAACATTGGCTTCTCTTTATTATTATTTTTAAATCGTTTCTTTGATGGCCAGTTCTGAACGTAAGGTTGGCTGATTGTGGACCATTGCTGCTAACAGACGCTTATTTGACATTGTATTCCGTTTCAAAGCATGAGTTAACACTCCATATACAGTATAAAGAGAATCACAGATCTTATATATTCTATATATCTATGAAGTCCCTTTAGAATTTTATAGACTTCCTGTTTGCTACTCCATTGCAGTACCAAATAAAATGAATTGTTGTACATGTTCCTGATTTTTTTATTTTGCTTAAATGACCTGTGTTGCTGCTGCTGCTAAAAAAAAAAAAAAAAAAAAAATTTTCATACATCTTAAGGGGGCAGTCATCCCAAAAATAAACAAACAGATACAGTAAGTATAGAAAATAATCACCGCCCTTTTTAAAATCAGTTTGTTGCTTTGCAGCCTGAAATTAAGACACACGCATTTCTTTTTTTTTGTCTTATCCAGCTGTATTTACTAGTGCAACTTCTAAAAAAATATTGTGTGTGTTTGTATGTGTATATATTTGAGACAGACAGAGCTTTCTTTTGGTGGTATTTAATCACCCCTGGGTTTTTTTTTTTTTTTGTTAAACGAAAAAAGACTTAAAATTTTGAAAAGTTATTCTTCGTTCTTGTCATTTTTCTTCTTCACTGATGGGCATTGCTGATGGGCACTGACAGATGACACCGTTGGCTGCATTGATAATCAGAACACTGTGTAGATGTTCCCTGTGTGTATTGCCCCTTTATCGTATGACAGTGTGTAAGGAGAGGATCGCTGTTTATTACACTGTGATTAGACACAGCTTGTCACATGGTAAAGAGCTGCTGTGATTGGCTCTTTACCCCGATATGTGATTAGCTGCGTCTGAAGAGCTTAGCGATAAGATCACCGCCGATGATGCCCTCCTGGCAATGTGCGATCATGCTGTAGCTGTCGTTTGGCTATAGTGCGGTCGTGAAGAGGTTAAATCTGAACTCCCAGTTATGGTTTTTATTGCATAGCTAAATTGGTCCAGCTCGGAACAATTTACAGTATATATGCTTATTCCACACCTGTGGAAGCAGAGAATCACTGTAGTAGTCTCTATTAAGCCTCATACACACGATCGGGCTTTGTACAAACTTTCCTGTGGATTGTTGCACAAAGGGCATCGGCCGTGAACTTGTATTGCATACACACAGCAGGACTTTTTCAGCCAACTTTCACCAAATCACGTGTTTTTTCTGCTCTTTACCGCCACCTTTGGTCATCTTCTGTATTGTCTGATCATTTGCATTGGTTCTGAGCATGCATGTTTATACTTTGTACAAAAGTACTATGGTTTTCTGTACACACGATCAGACTTTGCTCCATTGGACTTTTGTTGCTGGAATGTTTCTGTTCGCACACCCAACAAAAGTCCAATGAAAACTGAAAAAGTTTGTCCGATGGATCGTACACACAGTCGGATGTTGCCTTTATTATTATTATTATACAGGATTTATATAGCACCGACAGTTTATGCAGTGCTTTACAACATTAGGATAGACATGACATTACAACAGGGCTCGACAAAACCCGGGCGCCAGGTCGCATTGGCGACTAGAAATAGCGACCTCGCGCCTGGGGCAGAACAGCTGGGGGTATCCTGTCTCTGTGGACCCCCCCAGCGTGATCGCGTCGGGCCGTTCCGCCGGCGGCCGAAAATTTAGGCCTTCTGCGGTCCTATGATTCCTTATGGAATCTGGCGCCCTCTTGTGGTCGCCGTTGGTATGACAAACCAGCAATGCTAATGAAGCTTCCTCTGTTTTATATTACCTGCCTCTTCTTCCCTTTATTTAGAACCCCCTAAACATTATATATATTTTTTATTCTAACACCCTAGAGAATAAAATGGTGGTTGTTGCAATACTGTCTGTCACACCGTATTTGTGCAGCGGACTTACAAGCGCACTTTTGTTGGGAAAAATAATTTAGTTAATAAAAAAATAAGACAACAGTAAAGTTAGCCCAATTATTTTTTATATTGTGAAAGATAATGTTACGCCGAGTAAATTGATACCCAACATGTCACGCTTCAAAATTGCACCCGCTCATGGAATGGCGACAAACTTTTACCCTTTAAAATCTCCATAGGCGACGTTTAAAAAAATTCTACAGGTTGCACGTTTTGAGTTAGAGGAGGTCTGGGGCTAGAATTATTGCTCTCGCTCTACCGATCACGGCGCTACCTCCTATGTGTGGTTCGAACACCGATTTTTATATGCGGGCAGGACAGGGCGCATTTAAAAATTGTTATTTTTTCTTCTTATTTTAACTTTTTTTTTTTTTTTTCCACTGTTCTTTTAAAAAAAATGTTGTGTCACTTTTATTCTTATTACAAGGACTGTAAAAATTCCTTGTAATAGAAAAAGCATGACAGGTCCTCTTAAATATGAGATCTGGGGTCAGAGAGACCTCGGATCTCATATTTACACTAAAATGCAATTGAAAAAAAAATTGTCATTTGAAAAAAAAAAAATAAAAATGTCCCTCTAAGAGCTATGGGCAATGACTTGGAGACGGGGGGGGGGGGGGCTGCGACGGCGCTGCTATCTTCCCCTCACTCGTCTCCATGTCAGGCCAGGGACACGTCCGGATCGCCGTCACGGACCTGGCTCCTAACTTTTTAAGCTGGCTCCTAGATTCCAAGCAAATTTGTCAACCCCTGCATTACAATACAATTCAAGACGGGGAATCAGAGGGCCCTGCTCGTTAGTTTACAATCTAGGAGGGAGGGTCAAGTTATACAAAAAGGTAATAGCTGTGGGGGATGAGCTAATGGAGAAAATAGTGCAGGTGTTAGATGGAGGCAGGATAGGCTTCTCTGAAGAGGAAAGTTTTCAGGGATCGCCTAAAAGTGGATACATTTGGAGACAGTCTGACAGATTGGGGGAGTGAGTTCCAGAGGATGGGCGAGGCTCAGGAGAAGTCCTGGAGATCTTGGGAGGAGCGAAGTGGGCGATTAGGTTGGTATTTTGAGACTAGGCTAGTGATGTAGCTGGGGGCAGAGTTGTGAATGGCTTTGTAAGTAAGTTCGTATTTTTTGCATTTAATTAGTTGAGCAAGTGGCAGCCAATGGAGGGATTGGCAGAGAGGGGTAGCAGATGCTGTGCGGTTTGTAAGGTTGGATGAGTCTGGCAGCAGCATTCATGATGGACTGAAGGGGGGGGCAGGATACTCTATTTATTTAAAGGTGAGCCAATGAGGAGGGAGTTGCAGTAGTCAAGGCGAGAGATAATCAGGGAGTGAATCAGGAGCTTTGTGGTTTCATTGGTTAGAAAGGGACGTAGTTTAGAGATGTTTCGGAGGTTGAGGTGGCAAGCTTTGGAAAGTGATGGATTTCGGGCTGAAAGGAGAGTTCAGAGTCCAGGATAACACCTAGCACCCTGATATGTGGGGATGGGTGGATGGTTGTGCCATTGCTCTTGACAGAGAAGTCAGGGGAAGGGGTGCATGGGGGAGGAAATATTATAAGTTTGGTTTTGGACAAGTGAAGTGTTGTGACAACCATACAGATATGTCTGTTAGTAAGTTGGTGATGCCTAAGGAGACTGATGGAGTGAGTTGAAGGGTGGAGAGATAGATTTGTGTGTCGTCAGCGTAGAATTGATATTGAAAGCCATGAGTGGCTATCAGCTGACCCAGGGAAGAGGTGTAGATTGAAAATAAGAGGTCCAAGAACAGAACCTTGGGGGACTTCGACAGAGAAGGGAAGAGGAGTGAAGGAAGTAGAATTGTAAGCGACACTGAAGGTGCATTGGGATAGGTAGGATGAGAGCCACTGAAGAGCACGGAGACCAAGGGAGTAAAGTTTTTTTTTGAGGAGGAGGAGAGGGTGGTCAACCGTGTCAAAGGCAGCTGAAAGGTCCAGAAGTAGGAGTACAGAATAGTATCCGTTGGTTTTTGCAGTTCCAAGGTCATTTGAGTTTTAAAAGAGCAGTTTCTGTTGAGTGCGAAATCCAGATTGAAGGGGATCAAGAAGGTTGTTTTTAATGAGGTAACCTTGCCTTAAAACAACTCATTTGCATGTGTGTGTCAAAAAGTCACATCCTGTGTATGGTCCTTTACAGTGATCACTGTGGTCTTCTGGGTCCTGTGCTCTGCATAGCTGCCTTTCTGCATAATGAACATGGGGTCACTCACTTGACACGGCCACCATTCATGGGTCAACTTTGTTTTTTCAGTGACTACAAGGGGGTTGTTTTAGTAAAGGCAAGTAGACAGGTCACTTTGCAAGTGCAGTTGCATTCATTTTCCCCAGAGCTTAGTAAATGTGGTAAAGAGCTGCTGGTTTCCATCATCCAATCATGTGCAAGCAAAAATTATATTTTTTCATTTATTTTACTTGCACCTGATTTGGTATTCTTTACAAAGTGATGCTTTGCCACATTCACGTTTAACAATGAAAATGGGTGCAAGTTAACTTGAACAGTGCAGTCTATTTGCATTTAGTAAATCAATCCCAAGGTGTTCGCTAATTAGACAAGGTGGAGAGGCGAAGTGGTAATGTCATAATCTCCATCTTGTCCAATCAGACAATACTTTGTATTAATTGAAAGGATACAAATAGCTCCAAGTAATATAGTGCTTCTCTACTTCCACAGTGGTCCCAAAGGTATGGAGTGTGTAGACAAGATGTCTCCCATTATTATAGCCTATCTCCAGGAATACTATGACTTTAAATAGTTTGTGTAGGCCAAGCTGCCCTAATCAAACTTATTTCCTTTACTAATTGATTAGCTCCATACAGTATACAGCTCTGTGCTTTGGTAGATGTATGGGGACTTCCCATCTTCTTCCCAGAACAAAATCACTGTTCAGCTCATTGGTGCACATGAGAAGCAAAGGCTGGCCCATGTAGTCTGATCCAACTGTACTGTAACCTCTGTAACTCAAACTGCTGGAAAGGTTAATGCTGGTTCTGATAGAAAAGTGTCAGAACACACTGTGCATCCCAGTTTGTTTTGCATGGGGCTGTGTAGCCTCAAACGAGTCAGGTTGCCCATGCTGACCCGTGTCCACAGCCAAATGCGCCTACAGTGGGCACATGAGCATCAGAACTGGACCATAGAACAGTAGCAGAAGGTGGCCTGATCTGATGAATCATGCTTTCTTTTCTGTCATGTGGATGGGTGGGTGTGTGTACTTACCTGCTAAAGAGATGGCACCAGGATGCAGCATGGGAAGGAGGCAGTGTGAGGCTTTGGGCAACGTTCTGCTGAGAAAGCTTGGTTCCTGCTATTCATGTGGATGTTAGTTGACATTTACCACCTACCTAAACATTGTTGCTGACCAAGTATACCCCTTTATGAAATGGTATTAACTGATGGCAATGGCCTCTTTCAGAAGCATAATGTGCCCTGCCAGACTGCAAAAATTGTTCAAAAATGGTTTAAGGGACACAACAATGAGTTTGAGGTGTTGACTTTGCTTCAAAATTCTCCAGATCTCAATCTAATCAAACATCTGTGGAATGTATTGGGAAAACAAGAATAATCCATAGAGGCCCCACCTCGCAACTTAAAGGATCTGCTACTGACGGCTAGGCGCCAGATACCTCAGCATACCTTCAGAGGTCTAGAGGCATCCATGCCTCGATGGGTAAGGGCTGTTTTGGTGACAAAAGGGGGACCTACTTATTAGGTTTGGAATCATAAGGTTATGGCTGGCCAGCGTATTTAGCAATTTATACATTGAATGTAGGGTTGGGCATTGCTGTATGGTGGACACCTGGAATGCAAATGTTGTTTTGTGTTTGTTTTGTTTTTTTGTACAATTTAGGCGTGCTTTATTGAGAACAAGAACAGCACAGAACAATCCTCTATACAATATACAGTGTCATACATATCTGACAATTAAAAAGAGACTAATAGAAACACAACCATACAATGCAGTGGAGCATATACAATGTACGTCTACAAAAAGGACAGTGACATTCCCAGCACAAATGCATCACATGTGTGGTAAAGCCTTGTGACCTATTGGTCTACCAAAAGAAGTGGCCATCTGAGCAAGGGATTATGAAGTTGCAAAGAGAAAGACAGAAGGGCAAACAAGAATAATGGGAAGGAGGGGAGGAGAGGAAAGAAGGAACTAAGGAGAGAATATGTGTGTGATCCTTAACTCGAGCACTCAACCACATTTTGTCATACTTCCAGGGACAAGTGATGTTGTACATCGGTAGGGTCACATCCACAATAACTTACCAGGAGAACACTGGGAGGGGGGGAGTCGATGAGGTCCACTCTGGGAGGATAAAATAAGAGATAAACAATTTGGCATGGTTGGAATGCTGAGCATCTTCATGAATTTCCAGAAGGGCCCACCCCAGGGAAGTAGGGAGTGGCAGCTGTAACCTGAGACTAATCAATTCAAGAACTGCAAACCAGAAGAGCATGCAATGCTCGGACAGTCCCAGAACATATGAAGATAAGGCCCTGGGTTAACAGCATCGGGGACACATTGGGTCACGTTCCGTGTACATCCGATGGAGCCTCATGGGAACGTAGTATAGCCTTTGCAGAAATTTGGATACATTTATCCTTGGAAGAAATTAAGGATTTAGGACCACCTTCCAAACAGTCCTCCCAGCTCTCCCTATCCAGGGAACGAATATCATCTCTCCACATCTACCACATACACTAAAGCTTAGTAATCAGTATTAACCATTTGCCTACTGGGCACTTTTACGCCCTCCCTGCCCAGGCCAATTTTCAGCTTTCGCACTTTGAATGACAATTGCGTGGTCATGCAACACTACCCAAATGACATTTGTAGCAATTTTTTCACACAAATATAACTTTCTTTTGGTGGTATTTAATCATCACAGAGTTTTTTATTTTTCCTAAACAAATTAAAACTGAAAATTTTGAAGAAAAAAAACGTTTTCATAGTTTTTTATAAAATTTAGCAAACAGGTCATTTTTCTCCTTCACTGATGTGTGCCGAATAAGTTACACTGATGGGCACCTGTCAATCAATGCCTGATTCCAAAAAACAATCGAGAGATAAAGGCAGCATTGTCAAGTGATAGTTGAAGGTTTGGTTAGATCAATCAGTTGAGGCGGCACTGGTAGGCAGCACAGATAGTTGGCACTGGTGGGCACTGTTGGGACTGCACTGATAAGCAGGACACTAATAGAGTCCTGATTATCAGTGTACATGTCCATTTTAAACAAGCCGGTTATCGGCTCTCTTCTGCTCTCCTCATGTTGTCAGTACACAATCACAGGGCGTGTGGCAGGCGCGATCACAGGATGCCGTCATATGATCGCATCCCAGAACTAGGCTGGCAAGTGGCTAAGGAACACCCCATATAGAGTAGAAAGGGGTTTGTCAAGATCACAGAGGGAGCAACTCTTCAATCGGATCAGCATGGAGGAGGTGCATCTGGGGGAACTGGGTGCTAACAGTGGGGCAATTTGCAAATCGGAATTGCATCCAAACTGCCAGGTGGAACTTACCACCTGATTGTTGCTATTCCCCTAAGCCAGGGGTGTCCAAACTTTTTTCAAAGAGGGCCAGATTTGATGAAGTGAACATGCATGAGGGCTGACCATTTTGTCTGACATTCTTTGAACCATTAAAATTCGGTTGTTCAAGCACTAATACACTGCCCAACAAGAATTCTCTTGCCTTTGCCGCGCTCGTTCCCGACATACAGATGAATGCTCTGCTCTTTAGGGGTACCGTTAATTCTTAATGGTACCCCACACATTGGAAAACGTGGAGTGCTTTTGGTGCAGTGCAATTAAAAAAAAAAAAAAAAGCTCAGGGACTTCTTTCCCTGCATTTTTGTGGGTAGGGAAGCTCATTGAAATGCATGGGCTGCCCTACACGCAGCACGCAGATGTGAACCAAGGGCTTATTGGAGGGGCAGTAAAACCACATGGTTAAGCTGTTTTTACCACCCCCAACTTCTCCCCCTTTAGCTGCAGAGGGAGCAGCTGGGGGTGTACCCAGGGTGAATGGGCCTGCACTGCAACTACCCCGCAACTGTGTGGATTGCACAGTTGTGGTTTAGTGATGCTGCATTTAAAACGGATGGTGAGGAGGCAACATAATGCTTCTTTACCACCTTTCAAATTCCTCTGAAAAGCAATCTGTGTATGGATTGCTTTTCAGAGGAGCAGCAGTTCTGGCTGCTATCACACACACAAGCCCCAGAAACGCAGTTATGATGGTACAAGAATGGGGGGGGGGGGGGGGGGGTCTGGATTAAAAGTAACACACAGACACATAGACATACACACACATACAGACATACATGCACACACACACACCCAGACATATATGCATACATACATGCACAAACATACATACAGACACACATGCATACAGACACATAAATCCTTTTTAAAACGAATCTAGCTTGTAGCATAGTACAGTACCTTTCCAGCTTCCTCATTCAGCCGGGTACTGCAATGTAGGGGGAAGCAGAGAGCACAGCACACTCCTCTGCACTTTACTTTCACTTTTGAAGCCGACGGAACTTCTCACAGTGCCGGTGTTCTGCCATATAGTGTCCGTCCATCATATAGTCCATCATATAGTGTCCGCGTATGCGCAGTACGGAGCAGACAAAGCTTCGGAAAATCTCCGAAGCTGAATGGCGCCTGCGTCGGCAGTGGTGGCGGGTGTCGTGATTGATGATGAATTTATTTCAGGGGAGGTTTTTGTTTTGTTTTTTTAATAGAGGAATTGTCAAAAACTGCCTACTGTAATTTTTTACGCTACACCTTTTTTGGGTGAATGAGTAGGGGTACTATGTACCCCATACTCATTCACATAGGAGAGAGGTGGGATCTGGAGGCCCCCTTGTTAAAGCAATGTGGGCTGAGATTTTTTATACTATTTTTAATTCTCATTCTTAATGCTACAGGAATTTTTTTAGCCCCCAATAAAGTTTTATCCAGTTATTTGTAGACTAAAATTCATACTGTAATTTGGCATACTATCAATAATTTTTTTTTTCCAAGAAACTCTTTCTAATGCAATAAATTGTTCAGCAAACCAAATTTCATTCTTACATTCTTGAATGCTCACTTTTCAAATAAACTTTTCAATGCTTAAGATTTTTTTTTCTGATTCTTTTGCATAGACGATTTATAAAGCAACGTTGTCAAATATAATAAACATAATAAAAAGGCTCAACCAATCAATGTACCAGGAAACAATACATTCCGTTCCTTCCAAAATGGTGTCTCCCCATTTTCTAGAACCTTGGAGAAGGTTCTAGATGCAGTCGGGTGGAGATGGAGTGCTGAGGAGGCTGTCGTGGCCCTTGAGGGTGCCCCCTAGTCTGGGGGTGGGGGTGGTGACCTTAGGCCTGAGGCTTAAGTGCTGGAAGGATCCCCCCAACACACAGAAAACTCTTCCTGGAGCCATGAGAGCAAGGAGAGGACAGCACAGGGGCAGGTCAGCACCCCCTGGAGATCTCCTAAGAGTTAGCCTGGTGGGTTGGTGAGTGTCAGTCTGGAGGACTGTGGGGAGAGGTTAGCCTGGAAGGGCTAGCGAAAGGGGCAGCTGCAGCCAGGCAGTTTGGCAGGGCCTGAAGAGGTGGTGCTGGGATCAGTGACCGCAGAGAGGAAGTGCTGGGAAAATGTAAGCTGTGTCACCTATCCAGTCTTCAAGTATAGAGGCTGCGAGTACCTGTTTGTAATGGGCCTTTGCTACCAAATTACAACAAGGTAACACAGCTGGGTGTCCTGGAGGAAGAAGAGAAGCTGTATATAGGAGAAGTTGTCCCTTAAGTCAAGTGGGCATCCCAACATTTCCAATCCCTATCCAAGTTCATATCCCTCAATAAAACAAACAAACCAAAGTCACAGGCTGTTTGCTGACTCTGGAGCGCCTGTGGAAATTCGGTATGCCTGGCTGTGCAGGGTGGGAGATCCCAGTGTACTTGGGGCATCTTAGGGGGTGCGCTACACAAGGGTTCATATAAATGCTGCTTTGTCATAGCTTTTGCCTTTTATCAGGAAAAAAAAAGTCATGACAACCCCTACTGAACTTTCAAATTTAATTAGCTAAATAAATTTTAGGTGCGTCAAAGTGTGCTAAGTCTTAGGCAGTGTTCTAAGTCAGGCCTTACAGCCTGCTGTAGAGAAGGACCCTTGTTCTCTGTGTGGAAGCAGTGATTCCTCTGCCAAGGCCTGACATTGGCTCATGTTGCAATAACACAGCCAAGCACTGTCCATGATATTTGCACTAACAGTTAAATTTTCAGGACAAGCTTTTGGCGATTACTCCCTTTTTCTATGTTCTAAGGGATACTGCTAGGACCTTACAAGAAGGTATAACCTAAAAGCTTGTCCTGAAAATGTAACTGTTAGTGCAAATATTAAAAGTATCATGGACAGTACTCAGCTGTGTTGTTGGAAGTATCACTTTAAAGGCTCTTACACACTTGTTAAAGCCATTGTCATCCCTCTGAAAAGTGATCAACATAGATTGTTTTTTCAAAGAGCAGTTGACAGGTGGCTGAGAGGCTATGTTTCACCTCTTCACTGTCTATTTTAACCCTGAAAAGCTTGCAGCACCACAGTGAAACCGTGTTCATTACATGCAGTGTGGCAGGAGTGGTACTGCCCTCCGAATTCAATATAGATTATCATTTTTGCAGCAGCCACGGCATATGCACAACCCCATCTGGCACTCGTTTTAGCTTAAGGGAGGTGCTAAAACCATAGCTCAACCGCTTAAGCTGGCCCTACATTATACAATTTTCTTATTCAATTTCCTTTAGATTTACCTTCAACTATGTAGTGCAAGGGCCTGCCTGATTGCATACAAATTGAAAGTTTTAGCTCATATTATATGACTGGGTAAATCTAAAGGAAAATTATATAATGTATGGCCAGCCTTAGTTTTACTACAGCCTGTGTAAATGATCCCAAACACAAAGAACGCAGGTAACTCAATGGATAGACTTTTCTTCTTAGCATAGCTACTCCATTTGCCAAAAAATTGAGATTAGCTTTGCCTCTCTCACTTCCTAAACCTCCCTCTTGATCAACGAGTCCGCCTACAGTGTCGCATTTACAAACTAACAATAAGGCTTGGAAGATGAAGGGGTAGGACTCGGGAGCCAGCTTTGCTTTTACCAGAAATGCATTTTTTTAATCATTTACACTTTATACTGCTCAGCGTTGTGATAGGTTTGTCAATGGTAAAGCTAATCGACAATCACATACATGGGTAATTCAGGGATAGTATTACATCAATGTGCCAGCAATTAAAAAAATATCTTGTCAAAGTACTTTTTAATAGCAGTGGTGACCACTTCCTTTGCGTTTTACCCTTAGTATTTCAGAGGCTCTAGGTGTGCTGAACTGGCACCGCAATATCACTTTCAGCGATCCCAAAGCATATTTCCAGACATGTTTCCTTTGGAAGAGGTGGTCAAACTGTCCCAGCATGTCTACATACTGTTGCAGTCCATGAAGGAAGGTAACAACATTGCCTTAAACTCTGCAGATGACTTTCCATTTTATCACCCGTCTGAAGGAAATTATGTCAGCTTTGCAATCCTAGCAGAATGGTAAGTTTACTAGAAAATACAAGAGGCAAATTTGTTTTAATGCTTTAGAAATTACTCATGGGTATGAAAAGAGAAGTATATATGGGTTTACCCAACAAAAAAAAAATTATACTTACCTAGGTGGTTGCAGCATCGGATCTGTCCCTCGCCACCTCTACACTGAGAACTGAGTAATCAAACTCTGCTGATCGCTCAGTTCTCCTCTCCACTCTGAGCAAAGAGCCTTGACTGTCAGTTACTGTCTCTCTGCTCTTCCTCTCTAGTACTCACTGGGGGGCTAGGCTGAGGAGGGGGTGGGCGGGGCTGACTCAGGTTCTCAGCGGATCGCCTGAACTGGCTGAGTGTCAGCTGCAAATGGCTCACAGGATTTGAAAAGGAGGGCCATAAAAGCTTCAGCCATACTTCTCCTTTAACTATTTAGATTATAGAAAATACTGTTTTTGCCTGGACACTAGATTGCCAAAATATGTGGACATCTCACCATCATACCTACTATATGGCCACACATACATGGACACCCCTCCAAATGATTGGGTTTAGGTGTTTTCAATAAAGGGTACTGTTAATGCTACATTATACAAATGCATTTGAGACAATTCCAGCCTTGTGGCATTAGATTGATAAAGGCCATTTTCTGTTCCAGCATAGCTGTACCCCTGTGCACATAGCCAGCTCTATAAAGACATGGTTTGATAAGTTTAGTGTGAAGGAACTCTGGTGGCCTGTACAGAGATCTGACCTCAACCCTCTTTAACACTTCTAGGATGAATTAGAATGTTGATTGTGAGCCAGGTCTTCTTGTTCAACATCAGTACCTGACTTTGCAAATGCACTTCTGGCTGAATAGGCACAAAGGCCAACAGAAAAGCTCCAGAATCTTGTGAAAAGCCTACGCAGAAGAGTGGAGGTCAATGTGGCAGAAAATAAAGCTGGGGGGAGGGGGCAATTCTGTAGTTATTCTTGGAATGGGATGTCCAACAAACTCATATAGGTGAGATGGTCAGGTGTCCACAAACATTTGGCCATATAGTGTACATTTTAAAAGTTTTCTTTTTGATTCTTTATTTAAGAGGTTCACCAAGATATACAGAAAATAAAGTTATATTATATAGCCAGAACTTCAACGTATAATACTGGTATTGTATATTGAAATGCGCATATTTGAAAAGATCACAAACAAAATAACATTACTTAGTAGTCAGTGATCCAAAAGCTTAACTGCCCATGGGGTTAGCGTCAGCTTCTAAGATAGAGTGTTCAGTGAAACATATTTACAAATTTTGATGAGCCAGCAAAATAGCTGGGGGCCAATGAATAAATAACTTTGCTATTGATTTCTTTATATTATAAAAAGAAAATACTTTACAGATTAGCCAGTACAACAGTTTTTTAGACAATCCCTCTAAATCTGACTTAGCAACTTTGACAGAAGACTTTGGTTATTCCTTTTGCCTACCCATTGTGCTGAAATTTACTAGTTTCTATAAACTTGCTGGCCTGGTACCTTTCATACATTTGTTATGGAGAGGCTGAAATATTTACGAATTGTGAACTGGCCATGTCACACAAAGAGCGGAACTGTTCATCTTATAAATACCTCCATCAGCCTGCTTCCAATTCCTTTCCTTTGACGTTAACTCACAACATATGCATTCTGGAAGCCAATACCAGTGTGGTCATAAAACAACACCCTCTGTTTCTATTTTATATACCTTCAGGATGGGGCTGGTACATTACTGCTGACACTGAAAGGCTAATCAGGCAGCTACACATTCTTGCCGTTTGTCTCCACCTTTCACAGCTTTTAAAGAATGTAAGAATGCTTGTATAATTGTACCTTCCACGGTTTTTTTTTCTTTCATTATTTAAAACTTTGTTTATGTTAAAAGCTACAGGACACATGCATCAGGTCTCATACAAAACATGCTATTGCAGAATTTGAGAAATTAAAAAGGTTGAGCCACCAAACCTCACCGTTCAGTCATGAGATGGTGGGTTGCATCGCTCACCAGAGAAATTGGGTGCCAATTAATGCCCAAATTCCCTCTACGTGGCAGACATACTTGAATTTTCAGATGAACATCAGGAACTCTGTTGATGGTATTTACGGCCAAACTTCAGTTAATGCAGTTATGCATTTAAACTAACCTAATAATAAAATAACTATATACAACTACTATACATACAGTGCCTTGCGAAAGTATTCGGCCCCTTTGAACTTTTCAACCTTTTGCCACATTTCAGGCTTCAAACATAAAGATATAAAATTTTTATTTTTTGTGAAGAATCACCAACAAGTGGGACACAATTGTGAAGTGGAACGAAATCTATTGGATTTTTGAAACTTTTTTAACTAATAAAAAAATGAAAAGTGGGGCGTGCAAAATTATTCGGCCCCCTTGCGTTAATACTTTGTAGAGCCACCTTTTGCTGCGATTACAGCTGCAAGTCGCTTGGGGTATGTCTCTATCAGTTTTGCACATCGAGAGACTGAAGTTCTTGCCCATTCTTCCTTGCAAAACAGCTCGAGCTCAGTGAGGTTGGATGGAGCGTGTTTGTGAACAGCAGTTTTCAGCTCTTTCCACAGATTCTCGATTGAATTCAGGTCTGGACTTTGACTTGGCCATTCTAACACCTGGATACGTTTATTTGTGAACCATTCCTTTGTAGATTTTGCTGTATGTTTGGGATCATTGTCTTGTTGAAAGATAAATCTCCGTCCCAGTTTCAGGTCTTTTGCAGACTCCAACAGGTTTTCATCTAGAATGGTCCTGTATTTGGCTGCATCCATCTTCCCCTCAATTTTAACCATCTTCCCTGTCCCTGCTGAAGAAAAGCAGGCCCAAACCATGATGCTGCCACCACCATGTTTGACAGTGGGGATGGTGTGTTGAGGGTGATGAGCTGTGTTGCTTTTACGCCAAACATATCGTTTTGCATTGTGGGCAAAAAGTTGGATTTTGGTTTCATCTGACCAGAGCACCTTCTTCCACATGTTTGGTGTGTCTCCCAGGTGGCTTGTGGCAAACTTTAGACAAGACTTTTTATGGATATCTTTGAGAAATGGCTTTCTTCTTGCCACTCTGCCATAAAGGCCAGATTTGTGCAGTGTACGACTGATTGTTGTCCTATGGACAGACTCTCCCACCTCAGCTGTAGTTCTCTGCAGTTCATCCAGAGTGATCATGGGCCTCTTGGCTGCATCTCTGATCAGTCTTCTCCTTGTCTGAGCTGAAAGTTTAGAGGGACGGCCAGGTCTTGGTAGATTTGCAGTGGTCTGATACTCCTTCCATTTCAAAATGATCGCTTGCACAGTGCTCCTTGGGATGTTTAAAGCTTGGGAAATCTTTTTGTATCCAAATCCGGCTTTAAACTTCTCCACAACAGTATTATGGACCTGCCTGGTGTGTTCCTTGGTCTTCATGATGCTCTCTGCGCTTTCAACAGAACCCTGAGACTATCACAGAGCAGGAGCATTTATACAAAGACTTGATTACACACAGGTGGATTCTATTTATAACCATCAGTCATTTAGGACAACATTGGATCATTCAGAGATCCTCGCTGAACTTCTGGAGTGAGTTTGCTGCACTGAAAGTAAAGGGGCCGAATAATTTTGCACGCACCACTTTTCAGTTTTTTATTTGCTAAAAAAGTTTAAAATATCCAATAGATTTCGTTCCACTTCACAATTGTGTCCCACTTGTTGGTGATTCTTCACAAAAAATAAAAATGTTATATCTTTATGTTTGAAGCCTGAAATGTGGCAAAAGGTTGAAAAGTTCAAGGGGGCCGAATACTTTTGCAAGGCACTGTATATATATATATATATATATATATATAGCCAAAAGTATTGGCACCCTTTCTATCAGATAATGCACCACTTCCCCAGAAAATTGTTGCAATTAGAATTGTTTAAGCATTCTCCTGTTTATTTCTTTTGTTTGTATTGATATGACACAAAAAAAGTGGCGAAACAAAAAGCCAAATCTGACACATTTCACGCAAAACTCCAAAAATGGACTGGACAAAATTATTGGTACCTTCTCAAAATTGTAAGGAATAATTGCATTCCATGCTTGTGATGCTTCTGTAATTTGTAATTAAACTCACCTGTATCAATTAATAATTAACCGACAACCAGTTAAAATGGTGAAAAATTTACTCAAATGTTCTGTTTTGTGTCTCTGTGTGCTACACAGAGCATGGAGAAGAGAAAGAGCAGCAAAGAGCTGCCTGAGGATTTATGAGCAAAGATTGTGGAAAAGCATGGTCAATCTCAAAGTTACAAGTCCATCTCCAGAGATCTTAATGTTCCTGTGTCCACTGTGCATAACGTTATCACAACTCATGGCACTATAGCTAATATCCTTGGACCTGGACAAAAAAGAAGAATTGATCAAAGAGTTCACAAAACTTACCTGAGGAAGCCAAAATACTTTTGCAAGAATGGAGAGCTGAAACAAAATTACCGCTTTTTGGTAAAGCCCGTCATACTACTGTTTTCAGGGAAAAAAAAGAGGTCTTTAAAGAAAAGAATACAGCCCCTATAGTCAAACATGTTGGAGGTTCACTGATGTTTTTGGGTTGCTTTGCTGCTTTAGACACAGGACGCCTTGGCCGTAGGGCACGGTATCAGAAAGTTGGGTCTCCATGAGAGGTCATGGGTCTTACAGCAAGACAATGACCCAAACCACAAATCAAAAGGCACCCGGAAATGGTTTTAGAGTAGCGCTGGAGAGTACTGAACTGGCCAGCAATGAGCACAGATCTAAATCCCATAGAGCACCTGTGGTCAGATCTCAAAACAACAGTTAAGAAAAGGGACCCTTCAAATCTGAGAGACCTGGAGCAGTTGGATAAAGAAGAGCGGTCCAAAATTCAAGTAGATAAGTAAGAATCTCATTGATGGTTACAGGAAGCGATTGATTTCAGTTTTTTTTCTATGGGGTGTGCTACCAAATATTAACTTGAGGTTGCCAATCATTTTTTTCAGTCGATTTTTTTAGTTTTTCTTGGAATGTGTCAGATTTGGCTTTTTGTTTCTCCACTTTTTTTGTGTCATACCAAAAAAAACAAGAAATAAAGATGAGAATGCCTAAACATTTGTAATTGCAAAACTTTTCTGAGTGAAGTGGTACATTATCCGATAGAAATGCAGGGGTGCCAATATTTTTGGCCATGACTGTAACTGAATTAAACTTTATTTACCTGCAGAACGCAGACTAGGAGAGGAAGGGGGGACATTAGTCGCCAATCAGGTGTCCTGCATGCATATGGAATCAAATGGATGCTGATACAAATCCTTTGGCAGGTAAAACAGCTCTGATAAACTGTTAAGTATTACAACTATGTCTTTAGCTGTTTGCCTGGAATCCGGCTTTAAAGTCTAAATTCACCTTTTCTTTTTTTTCTAAAATCCAGCTTCCCTATGTCCCAGTATACCATTAATATACCTCTATTATACAATTTCCTTTAGCTTAACAAAACTATGGAATAGACAGACCCACCTGTCTATCCATTCACTCTGTATCCAATCAGATAGGCCCTTGCACTACATCAAGGGTGGGCAACCCGTGGTCCCAGAGAGTTTAGTCGGCGTCTTGGGCCCATCTGGAGGGACGCTGGGGATGCCATGCAAACATAGCAGCTGTGGCAGCTTACATTGGCAGGCCAAGTAAATGCATGTGTGGAGAGATGCTGGGGATGCCGTGCAAACCTAGTTGATGGGTGCAGCGTGTGTGTGCTAATGAGGTCAACTGGTAACCTGCTTCCTGTGTCTTATTGGCTCTCACATCCTAAATCTACAAACTAGGAAATCATGCCGTTTTCTATTAACACAGCAGGGGCTAAGGTAAGGCCTTGTTCTAAAAATCAAAGAAAGCTTTTATTTTTCTGCAACCGAGGTACATTAATGGTATATTGATACATAAGGGAGCTGGAAATCCTGTGCATGGGAGCAAAGTTTGACCTCCCATCCTTCCTTTTTGGGCAGACCACCTCCCCTCTTGCTGCACACTTGTCTGTGGAGTCTGTCTGTGGAGTCCTGTGCAAAATGGCAAAGGACGTTTCAAAGTCGCAGCTCATTGCTGCAGTGCAAATGCACCCTGCAGTTTGGGACTTTTCTCACCCTTGACATGCGGACCGTGTATCCAAAAGGAACAACTGGAATCAGATCTTCCACAGTCTAACGAAGGACGGGGATGAAATGAGCCACAGGCTGAAGAAAGATCAAAGTAAGTTTATATGCGTGCATGAATGTAATGTTTTTATGTGTATGTTGTATGAAGTTGCAAAAATGCTTAATAAGTCCCTTTTTTTGTCAATTGAGGCTTTGCAGACTTGATGGAAGTCACTAGTTTTACCAAATAAGGAGAGAAGTGAAATATAAACTTCTTGCGGAGCGCAGTGGAGCACCTTCAATTATTTGGCCGCACACCTTAGCAAAAGAGCTTATTTTTTTAAGACACTCCATGGAGTCGAGAGTGTAAGTCATTTTTATTGCAGGGAGGGGCTAGTGGGGTGATGTAGCATTGGTATTGAGTGTATTTTTATGTAATATTGTTTATGTGCATTTTTTAAAAGATTTTTTTTTTACTAATTTACATATTTCTTAAAATATTTAAAATAATCAATATTTAAAAATTTTTCAAACAAATTATTATTTTTTATTACGTGTTAAAATTTGTATATTTAGTTTTAAAATTTAGTTGAATTTAATATTTTTTAAAAAATGTTCACATTTGTTTTACGTTTTTAAAATATGTATTGAGATGTTATTACTTTTTTAAATATTTGAAAATATTCAACAAATATTTTGAACATTTTTTAAAAAAATAAAATTTTCAATTTATTACAATTTTTAGAGCATTATTTTGTCCATTTTTAAAAATATTATGTAATTTTTCACATTTTAGTTTACCTTTATTAGAACCACATCCAACTGGAATGCTGATACAGAGGCCAATGAGGAGGATGATCAGAGGGAAGGAAGTGTTGCACAGGCGACTGTTTCCCAAAATCTTTGCACATTGTCCCCACCGTCAGAAGTTGGGAGTATGGATCTGTCAAATGAGCAGATATATTTTGTAATCTTATCTATCTGTCTACTATCTATCCATCCATCTATCCCTTTTGTAAAAATCAATTATCTGCTTTTTTCTTCATAGGAAAATCCAGTTCGCAATGCACACTCTTCCATTGGTGGTCCTGGATGTGGTAATCGTCGGCAGCGTGAACCAGGCAATACCTATTCTGAAATAGTGCCTGGTCCCTCTTCCAATGCTCCTCCTGGTCCACCAATGTACTACTCCACCAATGTCTCAGGTCCCTCTTCCACTGCTCCTCCTGGGCCACCCATGTACCACTCCACCAACGTGCCAAGCTTATCTTCTAGCAGCCCTCACACTGGTCAAGGTTCCCATTCTGCCTACTCATACAATGTGTCAGGTCTCTCCTCCTATTTACAAAATATGCCTCCTGCAAGCATGCCTTCCCCACCTAAACACCAGGGACATCGATTTGTCACCACTGATCCCTCCAATTCACCACACCAGGAATCACAGAGTGAATATACTGTTTATGAACGTTCATGATTTCTTTTGAGTAAATTTGTGTTTTTTGAACACGTCGCCCATTTTATTGACATTGGGTAAAAAGTCATTGGCCAGTTGATGGTCAGTTGTTATATTGGCTAACGGGTTTGACCTTTTTTTTTTTTTTTTTTTCAAACGTTCTTTAATTAAACGTATTAACCACTTCAATACAGGGCATTTATACACCTTCCTTACCAGACCAATTTTTAGCTTTCAGCGCTCTCACACTTTGAATGCCAGTTACTCAATCATGCAACACTATGCCCAAACAAAATTTTTATCATTTTTTTCATACAAATAGAGCTTTCTTTTGGTGGTATTTAATCACCACTGGGTTTTTTATTTTTTGCGACATAAGTGAAAAAAGAGTGAAAATTTTGAAAAAAAACACTTTTTTTTAGTTTCTATGATAAAATTTTGCAAATAAGTAATTTTTGTTCATAAATTTGGCCCAAAATGTATACGGCTACATCTCTTTGGTAAAAATAAACCAAAGTAGTGGATATTATTTAGTCTCTTTGAAAGTTATAGAGTCTACAAGCTATGGTGCAAATCATTGAAAATTGATCACATTTGATCATACCTGATGTACTGACGGCCTATCTAATTTCTTGAGGCTCTGAAATGTCAGGAAAGTACAAATACCCCCCAAATGACCCCTTTTTAAAAAGTAGACAGTCCAAGGTATTTAGTAAGAGGCATGGTGAGTTTTTTGAAGTTGTAATTTTTTCCAACAATTCTTGGGAAAAAGAAGAATGTTTTTTTTTTTTCTTTTTAAATTGTCATAATATCAAGTTATTTCTCATACACAGCATATGCATACTTCCAATTACACCCCAAAATACATTCTGAAACTCTTCCCAAGTATGGCAATACCACATGTGTGGGACTTTTACACAGCCTGGCCATATACAGAGGTCCAACATGGAAGTGGTACCTTCAGGCGTTCTAGGAGCACAAATGACACATCTCATTTCGTTCCTACCTATCACACTTTTGAAGGTCCTGGAGCACCAGGACAATGGAGTTACCCATAAAATGACCCCATTTTGGAAAGCAAACACCCCAATGTGTATTCTATGAGGCAAGGGCTGCAAAAAGGTACTAGGGTACTCTGACAGGCTGATGACGGGTACTCTGTTACTCCGACGGGCTGGTGACAGGTACTCCGTTACTCCAACAGGCTGGTGACAGGTACTCGGGTACTCCAACGGGCTGGTGACAGGTACTCGAGTACTCCGACAGGCTGGTGACAGGTACTCGGGTACTCCGACGGGCTGGTGACAGGTACTCGGGTACTCAGACAGGCTGGTGACAGGTACTCTGTTACTCCGACGGGCTGGTGACAGGTACTCCATTACTCAGACGGGCTGGTGACAGGTACTCGGGTATTCTGATGGGCTGCTAACAGGTACTCGGGTACTCCGATGGGCTAGTGACAGGCATTTGGGTACTCAGATGAACTGTGACAGTTATTCAGACTGTGACAGGTACTCAGATGAACTGTGACGGGTACTCAGGTACTCAGATGGGCTGTGACAGGTACTCAGGTACACGGGTACTCAGATGGGCTGTAACAGGTACTCAGGTACTCGGGTACTCAGATGGACTGTGACAGGTACTCAGATGGACTGTGACAGGTACTCAGGTACTCGGGTACTCAGATGGGCTGTGACAGGTACTCAGGTACTCAGGTACTCGGGTACTCAGATGGGCTGTGACAGGTACTCGGGTACTCAGATGGGCTGGGACAGGAACTCAGGTACTCATATGGGCTGGGACAGGTACTCAGGTACTCAGATGGGCTGGGACAGGTACTCGGGTACTCAGATGGGCTGACAGGTGCTCAGGTACTCGGGTACTCAAATGGGCTGACAGGTACTCAGATACTCGGGTACTCAGATGGGCTGACAGGTACTCAGGTACTCAGATGGTTTGGGACAGGTACTCGGGTACTCAGATGGGCTGGGACAGGTACTCAGGTACTCAGATGGGCTGGGACAGGTACTCGGGTACTCAGATGGGCTGACAGGTACTCAGATGGGCTGGGACAGGTACTCGGGTACTCAGATGGGCTGGGACAGGTACTCGGGTACTCAGGTGGGCTGGGACAGGTACTTGGGTACTCAGATGGTCTGGGACAGGTACTCGGGTACTCAGATGGGCTGGGACAGGTACTCAGGTACTCAGATGGGCTGTGATGGGTGGTGACAGGTCCTCTTTATTGGGGGGGTAATCAGTGTGTGATTGGTGTACACTAGGTGGTAACGTGATGTTACCGCAATCTCCTCCTCACACACGATCAGTGTGTGAGGAGGAGAACCCGGTAACATCTCGTTACCGCGGTTTGTTTACATTCTGTGACCGGCTGTGATTGGACATGGTCCAAGGGACACACCTTAGCCACGATTGCCGCGCTGCGGGCCCCCGGGGGCCCGCAGGAGCGGCGAAATACCGACGCCGTCATATGACGTCCACCCAAAATGGGAGATCCCATCTGTGGCCGTCATATGACTATGGCCAGGTATTGAAGTGGTTAAAGAAGTAATTTGTTAAGATCATACTATTTGGTTGTATTATTTTCCATTTCCAAATAAAAAAAATGTCGTCATTTTCTTGCCACATAGACTGCAGCCACTGACTTTGCCAGAAATATGATCACTGGCAAAATAAGGAAATGTTAAAAAAAGAAGTAAAAAGATCAGAATTTAAGTTCACTGAACTTTATTGAAATTAAAAAAAAAAATGCAATATTTTTAATCTATGAGAACATTCAAGGTAAGTGTCAAGTAAAAGGCTAGTATCAAGAAAAATGAAACTAGATATATTGGTCTTGCCAGGCCAAACTGCCAGCAGGGGAGAAGTTTGGGCAAACTGATTTATGATGTTCATAATTCTAGCAGTGCTGTGCAAGTCTATGAATTGAATATCACGTGTTTTGGTTTGAGGGTGCAGGTTCTGTGGAGACTCTCTCACTAACAATTAAAAAGTTATGCAGCACGCAGCATGCTAGGGTGACTTTTATAGTGTTCTCCACATCAATCTGAATGGCGGAGAGAAGTACAAGCCACTTTGCTGTACATACTCCAAAGGCTCACTCCACAACATGCCTGGCTTGGCTTAGTCTATAGTTACAAATTCTCTGCCGGTAAGTCCATTTCCACTATATGGGTGCATTAGATGTTCTACAAAGCCAAAAGCTTCATCGGCTATCATCACTAGTGGAAGACTGGGCTCCGTAGTGCCCGGAAGTGGTCTACAAGAAGGAATCCCTAGCTGTCCTTTGTGTAGTCAACGACCCAATGCAGGCTCCCATAATATTCGGGCATCCCCTGACTCCCGTAGGCCCCCACATCAACAAATGTGAAGAGCACATTTGCATTCGCCAATGCCAGAAGTACAACTGAAAAGTACTTTTTGTAGTTGAAATAAAGTGACCCGGAGTTGGGTGTTTTTTTCACTCGGACATGCTTTCCATCTAGAGCTCCTATAGAATTTGGAAACTGTCTTTTCACAAAATTCCTTAGCCACCTGTTCCAACATTTTTTCAGTTGGCTCAGGCATCATATCATTATTTATCTCCTCCCACAGAGCAAGGCAGGTCTCCCAGGTCACTTTTGCCACCATGCTTACATCCATCAGAAAGTAGTGATGTAGCGAGGCAAACGTTTGTCCTGTGGCCAGCAACCTACAAATAAATTACAAAATATTGTGAATAACATTTTTACATGTAGCGGCGGCTCCTGAAGAGCATGCGCTATGCGTTTTTTCTAAAATTAAAGTTGCCTAAACTGCAGTTTGGTTTGGGTGTAATTATCTAAATTGGGCCTCAGCATCAGTCTGACTGGACTGTGAGATGTTCAGCCTGGCCACAGGGGGCACTGTCTCTTCTGGCAGGCATGGAACTATGGTCTGGTCAGGCACTTAAGTTAAGTTAAGTTACTTACAGCGAGAGTGCCCCTCCCAGCCCAGTGGGAGGGGCGCTCTCGCTGTGCTTCTGGGAGAGGGTACATAAGATGCGGATGTCACGTAGGTACAGTCCAGTATGATGTGTTGACCGGGGTTACGGTCCAGTATGATGTGTTGATTACATCGTCCTGGTGCTCCTGACCAGCTCCCAGGAAGGCTATGTCTTGGGGTGCGGATCCACCCGACTTTAATGTCTTGAAGCTGGTTAGCCCAAGGCAAGGAAACTAAAGGAGGATTCTGAGGTGGTTGGGTGCCATCTCCTGTTCGGGAGAGACCCAGTGTACTTCGAGCATTCCAGGGGAGGACTCTTTAGAAGAACACCACGTACGGATTGGTTTTCTTAACAAGAGCCTGAAAGGACTGAAGTAACCGAGAGAATCCGGTCTTGTGGATATCGCCTTAATTATTAGGTGTGCAAGAAACTTTGTGGATGGAAACAAACTTCCCACATCCCTAATAAGCTGAATACAGAACCAATTTTTCCCGCTAGTGGGAATTTAATTAGGCAGTAGTATCCAAAGTTTGTAACAAAGTATAAATTTTATTGCATAAAAAAACAAAAAAACAAAAAAACAAAGAAAAATCACATAAATAACAATAAGAACATAAGGATGCACAATGATTACTAGAGGATGCACAAAAACTACAGTGTTCATATACCAACATTCCCTAACATGTCTGTATATGGACACTGTAGTTTTTTGTGCATCCTCTAGTAATCATCGTGCATCCCTATGTTCGTATTGTTATTTATGTGATTTTTCTTTGTTTTTTTTTTATCCAATAAAATGTATACTTTGTTACAAACTTTGCAGACTACTGCCTAATTAAAGTCCCACTAGAGGAAAAAATTGGTTTTGTGGATATCGCCAAGCAGGCTGAAAGATCCAGGTATCCTACAAGTGTTTCAAGTTTAGTTCCCCTACATGTTCTGCAACAACGTCTGTGGCAAAGACTTTGTTCCTGAGTAGGCACCAAGTTGGCTGCTAGGCCTTGTGAGAGAGGGACTGTCCAACTTGAGTGATCATCCAGCTGCGAATGGCTATTCTCTGGATGCAGTCAAAGTAAGCAAGTTCTTTAACGTTTTTTGGACTTTGACACTCATGCCGCATACACACGATCGGACTATCCGGCGGACTTAGTACGGTGAACCTAGTCTGGCGGAACACCCGCCAGACTTTGCAGTGGAGGTCCGCCGGACTTTCCGAACGAGCAGACCTGCCCGCACACGTCCGGACTTTTTCGGTGGACAAACCGCCGGACTATGAACTGAATTGAACGGACTTGCCCACACACGGAAGAAAGTCCGTTCATTTTGAGCGCGGCTCCAGGTAGATGGAACTAGCAAAGTTGGTCAATATCGCCACGTCCATGGGTGAGATTGACACCTTACTAGCCCCGTCACCTGGTATGGACTTAAAGGGGAAGCCCTATGCTGAAAAAACTGCGTGGGGGTCCCCCCCAAAGTCCATATCAGACCCTTATCCAAGCACACAGCCCGGCCGGTCAGGAAAAGGGGTGGGGACGAGCGAGCGCCCCCCTCCTGAGCCATACCAGGCCATGTGCCTTCAACATGGGGGGGTGCTTTGGGGAAGGGGGCCCCCCACCCAAAGCACCTTGTCCCCATGTTGATGAGGACAAGGGCCTCTTCCCGACAACCCTGGTCGTTGGTTGTCGGGTCTGCGGGCGGGGGGCTTGTTGGAATCCGGGAACCCCCTTTAATAAGGGGGCCTCCAGATACCGGCCCCCCACCCTATGTGAATGAGTGTTGGGGTACCATGTACCCCTACCCATTCACCTGGTCAAAAAAGCGTAAAGAAAAAAACACAACACATGTTTTTAAAATAATTTATTGCACAGCTCCAGTGGTCTTCCGTCTTGGGAGGTCTTCTCGCCGGACTCCTCCGCTATCTTCTGCTCTCTTGCTAGCTCTTTTACTAGCCCGGAGGAGCCCAGCTTTCTTCTTCGTCGCTGCTGTTCGGGGGTCTTCTTCCGACTTCGGGGGTCTTGTCACCCTCTTCAGTTCTTCTTGCCGGCCCTCCGCTTTCTTCTTCCAGCTCTTTTACTAGCGGTGGCCTGGTCTTCTGTCACCGATGCCTCTTCTTACGACTTTGGGGGTCTTGTCCCCCTCTTCGGTTCTTCTTGCCGGGCCTCTGCTATCTTCCTATAGTTCTTTTACTAGCAGTGGCCCGGTCTTCTGCTGCCGTCGCCTTCTCTTCTTCTCTTCTTCTTCCTTGAGATGTTGACTCAACGCTCTCTCAAGGACGCGTTGTGTGGCCACTTATATAGGGACAAGGGGTGGGGTCACCGGGTGATGTCACATGGTGACCCGCCCCTTATGATGTCACAGTCCCAGCATCCCCGGGATATCATAAGGGGTGGGGACATCACCCGGTGACCCCGCCCCTTGTCCCTATATAAGTCGCCGCACAACGCGTCCCTGTCATTGCGGCTGTGACTAAAATAATGACATACCTGAGTGTCACCAGGAGACGTTCCTCAGGAGACACGCTCATCCTCATCTAGGTGTCCATTCGAGTAAGATGTGGTCACAGCCTCTCTAGAACATTGTCAAATATGCCAACAGACATCCTTGTAAAGTTAAAAAACTTTTCAGGATAGTTATGCAACTGAATGTATAGGTTGGTGAAATATTCTGAAGATATGCATTGGTCCTTCAACGGATGGGTCCAGTACCGCCGAACTCTGGTCCTCTCATGCAATTCTCTCAGTCTTCTGATCTGATGCAACAAAATCAGGAAGAGTATTTCCTGCATTGTATTCAGGGCTGGATCCATAGTGAACGCAGCTAGCAACAGTAGACAGCTCCCTGCTAAAGACAGTGCTCTCCTAAAATGGCTCCTAGGGTTACATTACATTTTTCCAATGCATTGTGGGAGTTTAGGAATGCATTGTGGGAGTTTGGGAGTGTCCTTAGTTTTATTTATTTTTTAAAACGCCCAAAAACACTGACGCTAAAAAACCCGCATAAACATGATTACAAAACGCTGATGAAAGCGCGTCTTTCAAACAGCATTTTTCTGCCAGCATTCCGATGTCCAGAAGAGTTTTTGGAACGTCCAGTGTGCATGGAGCCTAAGTCCAGTAACCTTAGCTCTACCCCTAGTAACAGATATACAGTAGCTTTCAGTTATGATCTAGCAAAAAATGCAAATCCTGTCAATAACATACTTCCTGTATCTGAATAGCTACTTCATTTTTTCACTGTCTATGGAAGAAGCCATGGATGTAACGCTAGGCTGTTCCCCTGATATGGACTACAAACATGTCCCTATCCCTTCATCTGACATGCAATTCTCATATCTAGCTAAGCAATTCCAAATACACTATATTGCCAAACGTATTGGGACATCCTTCCAAATCATTGGATTCAGGTGTATCAATCACATCTATTGCCACAAGTGTATACAATAAAGCACCTGCTTCTACAAACATATGTGAAACAATGGGTCCCTCTCAGGAGCTCAGTGAATTCAAGCTTGGTAGGTTGCCACCTGTGTAATAAATATTCCATGGTCAACTATTAGTGATATTATAACAAAGCAACTCAGCCACAAAGTTGTAGGCCACGTAAAATGATAGAGCAGGGTCAGCGTATGCTGAAGAGCACAGTGCACAGTCCCGACCATCAACCCAATAGAACACCTTTGGGATGAATTAGAGCAGAGACTGCGAGCCAGGTCTTTCTTGTCCAACATAAGTAGCTGACCTCACAAATGTGCTTCTGGAATAATGGTCAAACGTTCCCATGGACACACTCCTAAACCTTGTGGACAGCCTTCCCAGAAGGCCAACTCAATATTGAACCTTGCGGACTAAGACTGGGATGCAATTAAAGTTCATGTGCATGTAAAGGCAGACGTTCAAATACTTTTAGCAATATAGTGTATACCACAGTGGCTATGTGGTTGGACGCTTATGCAGGATGGAAATCATGTTTTTCATTTCTAACAGAAGGACTGCTAGTGTGGATACTCTTACCAAGCGTGTGTTTCTTTCCACCAATTGCTGTGGTTGTCTCCAAACATCAAAGAATAAACATGTAAATTCACTACTATCCATCCAATCTGACCCTTGAGTAAGTTTGACTAGAAAAAAACATTAGAATATAATCTACATCAGAAGCCCAGACTGAGAATTATTTTATATTATTCACAAAGAGCTATGTATGATATTGAAATCATATAGAAATGAAGTGGATAGACAGGCTTTGGCCCGCTGAAGTAATGATGTCAGTTGTACCATTCATGAGTTTAGAATTTTTTAGGAAACAAGAAAAAAATTCCACAAATTCACTGATTTCTTTACTACAAGCACCAAGAGAAGACCCCAGGAATTCTTCACTTATCTCACTCACTGCTAATGGATTCAGAATTAGGAATGATGGAAGAAATTAGTGGAGCGCCCCTGATTACAGGGCAGTCATCTAATTACATTATGAACAGATGGCACCAATCAGCTCGTCTGCCTGAATTAGCTTTCCTAACCATTGAGACTTTCAATACAGTAGTGTGTCTCTTCCTTCCATTAATATAGGTAGAGATGCCAGTCAACAGTTTTCTGTGATCAAAGAGTTCTCTAGCCAGTACAAGCTGGAAATTCTGTCCAGACAGACATGCAGGACCTTCAGACAGACCTTTTTAACATTTAAGAATGCTTTGCATTTACAACTACACCAGGAAGTGTTTGAACATGCAGTGCTCTCTGTCAGGAAACCAGACTTCTGGTTGACTTTAAAGATGTTCTCCACTTCCAATGATAATTCCTACTTTTGCTACCCCCACCCCACTGCTGATCGGTAGGGCATTCCCAAGTGGAACCCTTGGAAGTTTGCTGGTCTATTAGCTCTGCTGTGTTGCACAGGTGAAATCTAGACTAGGAAACTCTTTTGAGAGCAGTAGATTTCTCAGGACAGCCTGAAAGTGAGCAGCTTCATGTGTGGCATCAGAGCTGTTCAGTGGCTCTGATACAAAAAAAGTTATTTAACTGGTTCCCGACCAGCGCACGCCGATGTACGTCGGCAGAATGGCACGGGCAGGCATATTGGCGTACAGTTACGTCCAATCTTTAACCATCTCAATACAGTGCACTTACACCCCCTTCCTGACCAGACCAATTTTCAGCTTTCAGCACTCTCACAGTTTGAATGACAATTACTCAGTCGTGCAACACTGTACCCATATGAAACTTGCGTCCTTTTTTCCACACAAATAGAGCTTTCTTTTAGTGGTATTTAATCACTAGTGTTTTTTTACATTTTTTGTGCTATAAATAAAATAAAACGTAAATTTTGTGAAAAAAATGCCTTTTTCTTTGTTTGTCATAAATTAGAGAGAGCCACCCTGCACCGCAACCACCAGAGAGCGCCACGCTGCACCGCACCACCAGAGAGAGAGCGCCACGCTGCACCGCACCACCAGAGAGAGAGTGCCACGCTGCACCGCACCACCAGAGAGAGCGCCACGCTGCACTGCACCACCAGAGAGAGAGCGCCACCCTGCACCGCACCACCAGAGAGAGAGTGCCACGCTGCACGGCACCATCAGAGAGAGCGCTACACTGCACCACACCACCAGAGAGAGCGCCACGCTGCACCGCACCACCAGAGAAGGAGCGCCACACTGCACCTCACCACCAGAGAGAGCCACACTGTACCGCACCACCAGAGAGATAGAGCCATGCTGTTCCTGCACCAACAGAGAGAGAACCACGCTGCACCGCACCACCAAAAAGAGAGCATTTCAGTGTCACTGGGCAGTGTGGGCACAATAGGAGACAGACAGTACTAGCGTTGTATGGCCACAATAGGACTGGGACACTGTAATATAAAGGGGACTGCACTGTAAAGGGGCACTGTAATCATTGCAGTGCCCCTTTACAGTGCAGGTCCCTTTATATCACCGTGTCCCTGCACATTACAGTGTGGAGGACCGACACCAGCCACCCCCGCGAATGTCTACCAAATCCCCCCCCCTCCCGATCCCTGGAAAAGTTGGCTGCCCAGTTTAAAATGCCTGGGCCTATTTTTTTTCCCAGTCTGGGCCTGGTAGTAGACCAACGTCAAAACTCATATCCAAAATATGGTTAACAACTAAGAAAATAATGGGGTATAAGGGAGTTACGGAATTTTCACCCATCTGGGATAATAAAAATCTGCAAGAACTTCTTAATATAGGAAAAAATAAGCAGTGGGAGAAACACGGATTATGCCAGGTAACCCAATTGTTCGAGGTAAATACCTTAAAATCATTCATGGAGCTGAGACAGGAATATGGGATACCAAATAAGGTATTTTTCAGCTATTTACAGATGTGCTCTAGGTAAACAGTTTAACAACGGCATCCCAGAATGGTGCCATATTCCCCTTCTCCAAAGACTAATTAAAGCTGCATCTAATAAGGGTTTAATATCAACAGTCTACTTGCAAATAATGGGTAAAAAGAATAAGAACGAAAGCTTACTCAATAATAAAATCAGATGGGAAGGGGACGTGGGAGAAATTACAGCAGAGCAATGGGCAAGGATCCTAGAGTTTGGACCGTTGGTTTTGGTCTCCCCCTTGCAAAGAGTATGCCACATGTTTCTTCTGTATAGAGCTTATTACACCCCCAAGCAAATGTACATGTTTGGCCGCTGTCCAGATGATAAGTGCCCCAGATGTATCGAGACAGGGGACCTAATACACATGCTCTGAAGATGTCCAAAGCTGCATCGATATTGGGCAGAGATCGTGAAAACAATTAATAACATGTTCAGAGTAAACCTCGAACTGGAACCCAGAGCATGCGTATTGGGCTATATTGGTAAGGAGACCGACCCAACATGTTCATTGTTAGCGGTACCAAGGAGCCTGTACCAGGCAAGAAAACTGATTGCACAAAATTGGCAATCACAGACTCCCCCGTCTCCAGAAGACTAGGAGAGAACTATGAATAAATTAGTATGGATAGAAAAAGCTATTCTAACTAAACAAGGGAATTATGGCAAGTTTGTTAAAATATGGAACCCCTGGCTTCAAAGAATGAACGTCGCTGGGTAGGAGATAGTCCCTGGGTAGGTTACATAGATTAAACAAATAGTATGGTCCTGGAGAACAGGAAAAGAAAAGAAAGGGAAGGGGAGAGAAGAGGATGAGAAAAATTATATGAATTACGTGTATAAGAATGGTTGTTAATAATGGCAAATATGAGACTTCTTGAAATGACATTCTGTATGTTTTAAAGATTATTTGTATCGAATAAAAATAAACATTTAAAAAATAAAAAAACCATGGTAACGCATAGTAACCTATCCAATAAACTTGTGCTAAGGTTAAAAAAAAAAGAAAAAAAAAAAAAGAAAACACTATGTCTGGCGCAAACCCAACACATCCCATCACCCAAAGAACACCATCCCCACACTAAAACATGGTGATGGCAGCATTATGCTGTGGGGATGTTTTTTCAGCAGTTGGGAACTGGGAAACTGGTCAGAGTTGAGGGAAAGATGGATGGTGCTAAATACAGGGATATTCTTGAGCAAAACCCTTACCACTCTGTGTGTGATTTGAGGCTAGGACGGAGGTTCACCTTCCAGCAGGACAATGACCCCAAACACACTGCTAAAGCAACACTTGAGTGGTTTAAGGGGAAACATGTAAATGTGTTGGAATGGCCTAGTCAATGTCCAGACCTAAATCCAATAGAAAATCTGCGGTCAGACCTAAAGATTGCTGTTCACAAGCGCAAACCATCTAACTTGAAGGAGCTGGAGCAGTTTTGCAAGGAGGATTGGGCAAAAATCCAAGTGGTAAGATGTGGCAAGCTCATAGAGACTTATCCAAAGCGACTTGGAGCTGTGATAGCCGCAAAAGGTGGCTCTACAAAGTATTGACTTTAGGGGGGTGAATAGTTATGCACATTGACTTTTTCTGTTATTTTGTCCTAATTGTTGTTTGCTTCACAATAAAAAATCAAAAAAATCTTCAAAGTTGTGGGCATGTTCTGTAAATTAAATTATGCAAATCCTCAAACAATCCATGTTAATTCCAGGTTGTAAGGCAACAAAACATGAAAAATGCCAAGGGGGGGGGGGGGGGGGTGAACACTTTTGCAAGGCACTGTATATTGATGCAAGGAAATGTACCGTATATACTCGAGTATAAGCCGAGATTTTCAGCCTCTTTTTTGAGGCTGAAAGTGCCCCCCTCGGCTTATACTCGAGTCATCGCTGTCTGTCTGCCCGATCAGCGTGTCGAGCAGACAGACAGCGGCCATTCTAGGATTCAAAGGCCGCGCCTCCGTCTCCGCCTTCGCCTGTGATAGGCGGAACACTGAATTTCCCAGCAGTCTGTGTTCCGCCTATCACGGACGTCCTCTCATCCTCGTCCGTAGTATGAGGATGAGCGGACGTCCATGATAGGCGGACCACTGACTGCTGGGAAATTGAGTGTTCCGCCTATCACGGACATCCGATAGGCGGAACACTCAATTTCCCAGCAGTCAGTGGGAAATTGAGTGTTCCGCCTATCACCGACGGAGGCGCGGCTTTTGAATCCTAGAATGGCCACCGACGAAGAGCTGCGGGACGGGCCGGGACGCAGGCCGGGACGGGACGCAGGCCGGGACGGGACGCAGGCCGGGACGGGACGCAGGCCGGGACGGACACAGGCCGGGACGGACACAGGCTGGACGGACACAGGCAGGCTGGACACAGGTAGGCTGCACGGACACACACACACACACACACACACACACACACACACACACACACACACACACACACACACACACACACACGGATGCATGCACACACAGGGATGGATGGACACACACGGATGCATGGACACACACACACACACACACACACACACACACACGGATGCATGCACACACACAGGGATGGATGGACACACACACACACGGATGCATGGACACACACGGATGCATGGACACACACACACACACACGGATGCATGGACACACACACACACGGATGCATGGACACACACAGGGATGGACGACACACAGGGATGGACAGGCATGTCTCACCCTCGGCTTATACACGAGTCAATAATTTTTTCCAGTTTTTTGGGGGTAAATTGGGGACCTCGGCTTATATTCGGGTCGGCCTATACTCGAGTATATACGGTAATAATGCCTTTCAGCTGCTGACACCAATCACATTCCCATATGTTGTGTTTAAATATTGTGCTGTGCTGTGTAAATAACGCTACAAAATATTGCAAACTAAATATTCAAACATGCTATCAATCCATAAAGTGCAAGTGAAAAAATAAATAAATAAATGTTGTGTCCCACTATGTAAGCTTCAATATAACACAATGAATAAAAAACAATTCCAATTCATATGGTGCAACTACAAAAGAATATATAAAAAATATAGAATATTTAAATATGTGCTATAAATATTTCAGTGCAATAAATCAATGTGAACAAATTTTACACATAAAAAAATAAAATCCTTAAATGATCGATCGATCTATATATAGTGTTTCCAAAGAAAATCCAAGGATGGATGGTGCTATATATGTGCTATAAATATTCAAGTGCAATAAATCAATGTGAACACATTTTCAAAATTCAATTCTTAACCACTTGCCAACTGGCTCACACGATATACATCGGCAGAAGGGCACGTACAGGCATATTAACGTACCTGTATGTTGCCCTTTAAGACGCGGCATTGTGGGTGTGCGGGCATGCCCGCCGCGAGCTCCGTAGAGTGTGATTGCGGGTCCCGCTGACTCGATGTCCGTGGGGATACCCATGATTGTCTCACGGAGAGGAAGAACAGGGAAATGCTAATGTAAACAAGTATTTCCCCATTCTTCCTAGTGACAGGACACTGATCACAGCTCCCTGTGATCGGGAGCAGTGATAAGTATTGTGACACACGTAGCCCATCCCCCCACAGTTAGAACACATCCCTAGGACACACTTAACCCCTTCAGTGCCCCCCCCAGTGGTTAACCCCTTCACATTTACAAAGTAATCAATGCATTTTTAATCACACTGTTTGCTGTATAAATGTGAATGGTCCCAAAATAGCGCCAAAGGTGTCTGATCTGTCCACCATAATGTCGCAGTCACGATAAAAATTGCTGATTGCTGCCACTACTAGTAAAAAAAAAAATATTAATAAAAATGCCATAAAACTATCCCCTATTGTGTGGACGCTATAACTTTTGCGCAAACCAATCAAACCAAAACTCAATAGAGTTTTTTTCAAAATTGTTGCTCTTTTTTTGGTCATAGCGCAAAAAAAAACTGCAGAGGTGATCAAGCACCACCAAAAGAAAGCTCTATTTGGGGGGAAAAAAGGACGTTAATTTTGTTAGGAAGCCACGTCACATGACCACGCAAACGATGCAGTGCCGAATCGCAAAAAGTGCTCTGGTCTTTGGCCAGCCAAATGGCCAGGGGCTGAAGTGGTTAAACGATTGATCGATCTATATATAGTGCTTCCAAAAAAACTTCCTCAGTGCCTTGTGATAGTGATTCAGAATTAAACTCTTGGTGACTTTTCACACATGCCCCCCTACCCCCTTGTGTGATTCTGCTCACCTCAGGGGATGTGACCGCACAGGTAAATTTGGTCAGACAACAGTAGAACCATCATTGGGCTCAAGGTTAATGGGCTCTGTGTATCCTCAGGCGCTTCCATATGGTTGCCCCCCAGGATCATATATATAAAAAATAGGCTAGATAGTGTGATAACGTTTTAACTCCAAATTTATTATATAAAATATGTCAATGTACTCATATGCTGTAGGTGCTACCAGCGCACCACTCTATATATAGCGTGAACAAAAACGAATCTCCCAATCCAGGAGGAAAAGGTTCTGTGTCTCTAGCAGCCGTGTTCAGAGATCAGCATCTCAGTTGACTCCTCCACCTTACTAGCCCCTCCCTTACGTGTATTAGACACAGGGCTTATCACGTGTCTTCATCAGGGGGAATCTCTGATCTACCTGAAGTTTAGCTTTAAATAAGTTAATTTACCAATTCCTGTTATCAATATAATAACTAATACAAGGCAGTTTCTGTCTGCACATTGTGCTGCATTTGTAATCATCTGTTATAATTTGAATTTTTGTATGTTCCAAGGTACATTGGAGGGCAGCATCTCCAGTCTAATATAACTATCTTTTTCTACTGTTAGCTGGCATATGAGACTGTTCAATATGGAAATGCTTACCAACAATGATAAACTGCCTAGTAATGGTACACATCGCATTAAAGTGAATTCAGTCAATCTGATCAAAAATATTTTTAATGTATTCAAATAACATTCTCAATGGATGTGCATGCTGCAACTTTGCATGCTTTTTGTTCTTCCTTAAAGAGAACCTGTAGTGTGGACGCTGTGCCCAAAATAGGCAAGGAGATGATAAAGGATGCCAGTATTGCTTGTGCTCTATCTGGAGCTAATCTTTTCCCCATAACTAGTATAAACGCACCTTGTTCCACGCCATGCCTCTGTGTTGAGGTGGCCATTTTGGTAGATGCAAGGCTTTTCCTCCTTATTCCAGAGATGGCCCCCAGATATTTGATACATTTTTCAGAGAACTGAGGATTTGAAGTTTACTACAAGACAGCAAACCTTCACTTTTTGAGTTCAGATCAACTTTGAAGTGATTCTGTGATTTCTTTTATTCAGGAGAAATCAATCGGTTCAATTTTAATGTTTGTTTCTGCATGTAATTAATTAAATTAAAAGCCCGGACTAGAACTAAGGCCAACCATAGACTGTTTGAATCTTGTCCTGGTTTAGCAGGAACCAGCTGATCTGGTAGGCTTAAAGTTGATTGATTAATACAAGTAAGATGTTCCCATCCAACCTAAAAAATTTAAAATACAGGACCATCAATCAAACAACTCAAACCACTTGAATAAACTCAATCCACTTAATGTGAAATAACATTTAGAATTTCATATTGAAAATAAAAGGTCCATGTAAAATAGTCCTTTTATGAAACCCCAACCACTGTGTCTTCTAATGAAAAAGTGCTCAAATGGTTTCTTCAATTCATGCTCCACCACTGTGTATACAAGATGGACCAGCAATATACAATAGGTGTGCCTTGAGGTACTCCCATTTTCTAGTAGCAGTAGGGGAGGTCTACACACGTAATGCCTTATAGAAGTGAACCAGTCACTGACCTCTCAAAATCTTTTTCTCACTCCCCAGCAGCCTAGGCCCAGAAAAGATAACAAATTCCATTTTTAATAAGAAGTAAAAAAAGATAAAAACAGTTGTGCACTTACATTCCATATTGCGCAGCACCAATATAAACAGCCTGGTTTACAATAAATCCCGCAAGCCACTCGGACAAGCTGGCATTTCAACGATCAGATGTGCTAACAAAACCCATCAGGAAGTGACGTCACGGATGGCGGTTGCACAGCCTGAATGCATTTTGCATACCAGGGCCAATTTTACTCACATTTGTTCAAATACAACTAGCTAGCTGAATGTTACATACGATTGTCGCTAGCAGCTGGTATAGCCACTAGCAATAATCACTGTCTTCTCCCAGTGGGGACAGCTTCCCCTGCCCCTCTGCCAAGAGAATAGAGTGGCTCTGCCATATGGATTCCCTGTCAACACTCTCTGTCCGTGGTTGCAGGAAAGAATTTAGTTCCATTTATGGCTGGCTTTACTATGCTTAACCACTTAAGGACCGCCTCACGTAGGCGTAGGCAGAATGGCACGGCTGGGCACAAGCACGTACAAGCACGTACCTGTATGTTGTATGTATGTATGTTGCTTTTTAAGTGCCCAGCCATGGGTCGGGAGCGTGCCACCAGAGGCGCGTTCCCAACCGGGTCCTGAGCTCCGTGACTGTGGCCGCGTGTCCCACGATCGGGTCACAGAGCTGAAGAACGAGGAGAGGTCTGTGTAAACAAACCTCTCCCCGTGCTTCCTACTGTGGCTGGCACTGATCATCTGTTCCCTTTTATAGGGAAAGACGATCAGTGATGTCACATGCCAGGCCACGCCCCCTACAATAAAAAAACACATAACGTCATACATAACACTTACACTGCCCCCTAGTGGTTAACCCCTTCACTGCCAGTGTCATTTACAGAGGAATCAGTGCATTTAAATAGTACTGATTGCTGTATAAATGACAATGGTCCCAAAAATGTGTCAAAAATGTCCGATGAGTCCACCATAATGTCGCAGTCCCAATAAAAATCTCTGATCGCCGCCATTACTAGTAAAAAAAAATATTAATAAAAATGCTATAAAACTATCCACTATTTTGTAAACGCTATAACTTTTGCGCAAACCAATCAATAATCGACAATTGCAATTTTTTTTACCAAAAATATGTAGAAGAATACGTATCGGCCTAAACTGAGGAAAAAAAAATTTTTTATATATTTTTTGGGGATATTTATTATAGCAAAAAGTAAAAAATATTGCATTTTTTTCAAAATTGTCGCTCTATTTTTGTTTATAGTGCAAAAAATAAAAACCACAGAGGTGATCAAATACCACCAAAAGAAGGCTCTATTTGTAGGAAAAAAAGGATGCCAATTTTGTTTGGGAGCCACGTCGCACGACTGCGCAATTGTCAGTTAAAGTGACGCAGTGCCAAATCGCAAAAAGGGGCTTGGTCCTTTGGCTGCAAATTCGTCCGAGGCTTAAGTAGTTAAAATGCTCCCACCCATTTTCTAACTCCTGTATAAACTACTCTGTAAAAAGAAGATGGGTTCTTCAAAAAATTCCTGCATTTTTTTGTAACGTTATTATATATAAAAGTGTGGAAACACTTTGAAGACCCCTTGTACTTATTCAGTCACTCCAGTCACGTGATCTCCTCAGTATCCAGCTTCAGGGGAGAGGAGAGAGTGTCCACAATGACTGCAATGCCTGTGCAGTTGCATCACCCATAGGCTTACTATAGGCCATCTGTTGTCGGCTGTCCCTCCACTACCCTGAAGCCAGCCGCTGGAAGCCGATCATTACTGGCCCGGAGTGGCCTGAGGATGGGTAAGTATAAGCATCTTCCTTCTACAGGGTAGTTAGTATAGGTGTTAGAAGGGGGTTGGGAGCATTTTTTAGCTTAGTCCTAGCCTGGACTTCTACTTTAATTTCCCCTCATTCCCTTACTGCTTCATTCAACTGCAGAAATAGGTACAGTGGGGATCGAAAGTTTGGGCACCCTAGGTAAAAATGTGTATTAATGTGCATAACGAAGCCAAGGAAAAATTGAAAAATCTCCAAATGGCATCAAATTACGGATTAGACATTCTTATAATATGTCAAAAAAAGTTAGATTTTATTTCCATCATTTACACTTTCAAAATTACAGAAAACAAAAAAATGGCATCTGCAAAAGTTTGGGCACCCTGCAGAGTTAATATCTTGTACTGCCCCCTTTGGCAAGTATCACAGCTTGTAAACTCTTTTTGTAGCCAGCCAAGAGTCTTTCAATTCTTGTTTGAGGTATCTTTGCCCATGTTTTCTTACAAAAGTGTTCCAGTTCTTTGAGATTTCTGGGCTGTCTGTCACTCACTGCTCTTTTAAGGTCTATCCATAGATTTTCAATAACGTTGAGGCCAGGAGATTGTGAAGGCCATGGCAAAACCTTCAGTTTACACCTCTTGATGTAATCCCCCGTGGATTTTGAGGTGTGTTTAGGATCATTATCCATTTGTAGAAGCCATCCTCTCTTTAACTTCAGCTTTTTCACAGATGGCATCAAGTTACCATGCAAAATTTGCTGAAATTTTATTGAATCCATTTTTCCTTCTACTCGTGAAATGTTCCCTGTGCCACTGGCTGCAATACAACCCCAAAGCATGATTGATCCATTCCCATGCTTAACAGTTGGACAGAGGTTCTTTTCATTAAATTCTGTGCCCTTTCTTCTCCAAACGTACCTTTGCTTATTCCGGCCAAAAAGTTATATTTTAACCTCATCGGTCCACAGAACTTGTTTCCAAAATGCCTCAGGCTTGTCTATATGTTCATTTGCAAAGTTCAAACGCTGATTTTTGTGGTGAGGACGTAGAAGAGGTTTTCTTCTGATGACTCTTCCACGAAGACCATATTTGTACAAGTATCTCTTTATAGTGGAATAGTGTACCACAACTCCAGTGTCTGCCAGATCTTTCTGGAGGGATCGAGCAGTCAAACATGGGTTTTTGAATTGCTTTTCTCACAATCCTGCAAGCTGTTCTGTCTGATATTTTTCTTGGTCTTCCAGATCTTGCTTTAACTTCCACTGTTCCTGATGACTGCCATTTCTTAATTGTATTCCGAACAGAGGAGATTGACATCTGAAAAAGCTATCTTCTTATAGCCTTCTCCAGCTTTGTGAGCGTCAGCTATTTTCAGTTTCAGTTTTCTAGACAACTGCTTAGAAGAACCCATGGTACTGATTGTTGGGGCAAGGTCAGATGAGTCTGGCCATTTAAAACCTTTGAGATTGACATCACCTGGTCTTCCCAGATGATGATTGAGAACAATCCATGACACTGGCAGGTCTCAGCTTTGCAAAGGGGGCAGTGCATGCTATAAATTCTGCAGGATGCCCAAACTTTTGCAGACGCCATTTTTTTGTTTTCTGTAATTTTGAAAGTGTAAATGATGGAAATAAAATTGAACTTTTTTGACATATTATAAGAATGTCTAATCTGTAATTTGATGCCATTTGGAGATTTTTTCCATCTTTCCTTGGCTTCGTTATGCACATTAATACACATTTTTACCTGGGGTGCCCAAACTTTCGATCCCCACTGTAAAAAGTCCTGGTAAATTATGTTGTACATACAGTTAAGGACTCTCTTCCTGTCCCCATGTGACTGGGTACCTGAGTGAACATGAGCTTTGTCACATGAGTGGAACCTCAGTATATGCTCCCTCGTACTCAGAAATAGCCGATATTTTACTTTGCTTCCTTGGGTGAATGGAGCTAGAGTGGGGCATAGCAAAGACAAGAATAAATAGCAGTAAGAGCTGGCATTAAAGTCAAACTACTGCTTTGCACTGCAAAAGCAAAATACAGGATCACTTTAAGGTACCATAGACAGAAGAAGACGATGCCTAATCCAGCCATGTTTGCATGTGGACTATTAATGTAAAAATAGAGCTTGGATGGATCTTCTGCTCTCATGGTGACTGGATCACCAATACATGTTGGTTAGTCCTCTAAAGGGTAACCCTCAGAAATATCCCAGCATCCTTCACAGCCCAGAGTAGAACCAGGCAGAGCCATTGCTGCAGTGTTGTTGGGTTTATAGTAAAGACATCGCTCCAGCTCCCTCTAACTTAGCTTGAGGCAAACCTCAGCTGCATGAAATAGTAACTGATCTGTCATTTATTCATAAAGAAGATAATTCCTCAGAGGGATGAGTATAAAAATAAAGGAGCTGAATAAAAATATTTAATGACTCTTGGTACACTAAGAAAAGAACACAAAATATGAAAAAAAAGATAAAGGCTTTTGGGGAAAAACTGCCGCTTCTTGTCCTTTTAAAGATTTAGGATGTCTGCATTTGTGATAGTGCAGCACAAAGCTTGTATGGCAAACTGCTTGAGATCACAGAGGAAGATGTGAGGAGATGGTGTGTGAATACTTAAACGCTCTCTTGTCAGTAGGAGTTAACATAATCTGATTCAAACAAAAAAAAAATCCTATATTATATATGTGATAGTTATTTAGAAGTGCTTTCTTTTTATGCATTTATGTTGCTTTGCGTCTTCTCGTTTTCTTGCTTTCAACTCTGTTGTATTTGCATACAGCTGTCAAAAAGCAGGTGACAGACTGTGAAGATGCTATCGAGGTTAGAAAGAAGTAGATTTGCTTGCAGTGCTTTCTTGCATATATTGCGTTGGTAGAAAAATGTTTATTGGTTTATTATGCTTGTTTTAGCACAAAAACAAGTTTATATTAAGGAATAAAGGCTAAAATAAGGTTTAGCTTTTATAGGTAAAACTGAGTTATGGGTTGTTTTAGCATTAGAGTTGAAGATTAGGTTAAGTGTTAAGGTGTCAGTGAAAGGGTTAGTTCACCTTTCCAAAAACATCCTACTTACAAATGACTCCTACTTACAAACGGAGGAAGACGACAGGAAGTGAGAGGAAATCTACTCCTTGGAAGGGAAATTCACTGCTGTAAGGCTCCTTTCACACTGTCGGACCGTTCAAGTCGGCCTGTCAGTTTTGACGGTGGACCTGAACAGGCGCTTCACGCTAGTCTATGGAGTGACGGATGTCAGCAGTGACATGTCTGCTGACATCTGACCCTGTCCAATCCGCTAAATGCAGACGGATGGCCCTACATTCAGTTACGTCACTGGCGGATCAGGTGAGATCGGATGAATCTGATCTCTCCATAGAAACCAGCGTCGCTCGACAAGCCCCTCCCCACTCAGTGAGCAGAGAGGGACCTATCATCTGCCGGCTCAGCGGAGATCAACAGAGAGATTTCCCGCTGAGCTGGCGGACAGAGGTGGACTCCGTGGAAGCAGAAGCTCCTCGTGAGAATGAGGCCTAAGAGTTACTATGGGGAAAAGGTTTCTCCACTGACACTTTATCACCAAGGCTTGTTTCCACAAGAACCCAAAACTTTCAAAATCCAATTGTCATTGGGACAGAAAGTGAGGGGAAATCTTCTGAACAGGGGCACAGACAGCAAAACAAATGTTACAGGGGTGATTACCCTTTCCTATGCTATCTAAAAAGCTTAAAAATCATTTTTTGGGCTGGAGCTACACTTAAAAAATGTACCTGTTCTGACTTACAAACAGATTCAACATAAGAACAAATGCCCCCCATGAACACACTAGTCACAGGTTAGTAATAATATTTCAGCACATACATGTGGTCGCCTGAATCCTGCAGACTACCATTGCATTATCTGTGATATTCTAAAAATTTAAAGAAAACGCAAGTATAAAAGTAACAACAAAAACAAAACACAAAAAACTGTACTGTAACATTAGAATAGTTCTTTTAATACCTATTTGTGAGATTTTCACTGATGAGGTCAATCAATATCAGGAAATTTTGACATCCAAGGTGCCCAATGGTTATTGAATGATTTTAGATTATTAGTTTGGATGGCAAAGTATTTTTCATAGGAGTGTTGAGTTTTAACCCTGCGTACCAATTCCTCAGTGTTAGGGGATAGGGTGGTTTTCCATTTGGCTGTAAGAGTTAATCGGACAGTGATAAGACTATGTGTTATAATACTAAATTGGAATGGGATTGTGTCTATAGATAGATTAAGTAGAGCTAAATGAGGGGTAGGTTTAATATTTAATCCAGTTACTGAGATTATTAGTTTGAAGATTGCTTACAAAAAGCTACATATATTTTTGCAATCCCATAGTATGTTCAGAGAGAAAGATTAAAGATAGTCTTGCTGGGGTGAGATATGATCTATGAAGAATTTTAAGCATTTGATCCCAGTGATCGGTGTACTGGGAATGGTGAAAACTAGATTGGATGGCAGTTTGCCACTGTTTGGGGGAGTGTACTGATTCAAGTTCTTTTTCCCAATTAGGCATATTAGATGTCTTTACAATATTATTATTATTTTGAAGTAGGAAGTAGAACCAGGATAAGCCTTTTGGTATATCGTATTGGGTCCTCAGGTACTGCCATAAGCCCTTTTGCATTTTGTAGTGTAAATCTGAGTGGGTGGCATGGAAATGCTTTAGTTGGATCAGGGCGTATGAGGTGGGTTTTGGTTGTTTCCATAGTAGTTCTTTATATGTCATTATATTATCTTGTAGCCAAGGGTGGATTCTAAGATTAGGAATCAAATATTCATACATCTGCAGAGGTATTTTCTCTTGGCGTGATTTAGAGTGAGGGTCAATCAGCATATTACGTTTTTCCCAAGCTGATAGGGTTGCTGCTATAAAAGGAAAGTTTGGGCATATTATTTGATTATTCGTCAGTTTGGCTATTAGTAGGAAAGGTAAGTCCCTATTGTTCAATATGGCTTTCTCAATTTACATCCAGAGTTTTTCGGACTCCGGTTCAAACCACGCTTTCATTCTAATTCATCATTTTTCTTTCATTCATTCTTCTGCCATGTAATAGCTACAGAGTAATGGGAAGCCGGCCCCCCCTTTATGTCTGTATCTCCGGACAACTGAGAATGATATTCCATTTTACCTTTCCAATTAAATTGTCTGAAGAGTTTATTTGTTGTATTAAAGAAGGCCTCAGGTATACTGATTGGAATAGTTCTAAAAAAGTAAATGATTTTGGGCAAAAGAAGCATTTTTAAGGCCGCTATTCTTCCTAGCCAGGAAAATTCGTAAGTGGAAAAATGGTTCAGATCCCTTTTTTTAGTTTCCAACAGAGGTGGAAAATTTATTTCAAAAGGTGGAGGATGTAGGAGTTGCTATTTTAATTCCCAGATATGGGATGGATTGAGACATCCATAGAAATGGGAATTTTTGTTTTAGTTGGGTTATTTATTTAAAACCCCCTTTCATGCACTCTTTCTTCCCTGTCACAGAAGCTCTGAGCTCAGTGACGCTGCAACAGAGAATTTAGTGGACCGCACATGTGCAGGGGTTTGAGAGCTCACTCCTGTGATGTTGGGGGTGAGCATTAGTGACTGGGAGCATCTTAGCAACATCCTAACAATAAGGCACAACGGGATGATGTCACCTCTGGGAATTTTCCAGCCAGGCTTTGGGAGGTACATAAATGGTCTACAGCTATAGCACGGGCATTATCCAACTTTGGTCCAAGCTGGACAGTTTATTTTCATCTGAAGGTGCCCCTTACCTGCATAGTCAGTTTTTATTTTGGTGAAATAACCCTTTAGGTAAACCCATAAATATATATGGCTGATGGTCAGCAAGTCTTGTTGGCCCACACTTGAAGTACCACCACTGCACCTCTAGAAAATAAACCAAAGTGCCCTGCTGCCAATTTAATGATGTAAAATGTTAACTGTATTTTTATGGTAGTAAAAAATAGTGATAGTGAAAAATAAGTGGTGCTAAATTACACACATGCGTATTAAACTCCAATAGTGTAAAAATCATTAACCTAAAAATTAGAATAACTTCATGAACAATACAGTTTAAAATATCACTGTAAAGAAAATAACAATAATCAGTGCAACAATGGGATGATTATAATTATCAGTGTAACAATATCACCCTGTGACAAGTGAAAATTAACTAAAATTCAACTTAAAAGTCCATAAGCATAATCAGGTTCATCCAGAAAATAACTGATTCAGTGTAAACTTTTCTGATCTTCCAACACACCAATAAGTACTAGCGATTCCGCTCCCTTTGGATGACATACTCACCAGATATTTATGCCTTAGCCCTTGTACACACTGTACACACGGTCAGACATTCCGACTGAAAATGTCCGATCGGATCGTGTTGTCGGATAATCCGACTGTGTGTGGGCTCCATCGGACTGTTTCCGTCGGAATATCTGACGGACAAAGTTTTATAGCTGGGCTATAAATCTTTCCGACAACATGATCCGATTGGACTTTGTCCTATTGTGTGTAGAGAATTCCGATCGGACAAAGTGCCATGCATGCTCAGATCAAATTCCTAGACCAAAGCTATTGGCTACTAGCCTGAACGTAGTCCCGTCGTAACTAAATAACATCATCACGTTATGTACGATCGGATTTTCCAACAACTTTGTCCGACCGTGTGTATGCAACACAAGTTTCGGACAAAATCCGACGGATTTTGTTGTCGGAATGTCCGACCGTGTGTACAAGGGCTTACACTCTCGTGATCTGATCTCCATTATCCGGCTGCAAGCATGTGTACAGGATCTCTCCACATGAAAATAAAAGGTGCTCCAAATAGTGTAATATTGTAAAACTAGTTTAATAAAACAAAGTGAAAAAAAATTACACTCACATCACATCACTTCAAAGCCAGCAGGTAAAATCACAGCAAAAAGCTCTTGGTTAAAACATCTGTTGTGGTATATAGTGTGGTCACAGCAGACCCGAGGTGTATGGCTAACAAATTACTCTCACCTGCTCCTCTTAGCTCAAACTGTCACTCCCTGATCTGGTGTGCAGCGTGAAGTGCTTACAGATGATTGCCGTTTAGCCACGCCCCCGACATGTTTAATCATACAGACTTATTCATGGGATTCCCATAAATAGCCCATTCTAATCAAATATTGTACTCATACCAACCCAGAGGCTTACCTACCTGTCCTTAACAACTGAGGTCTCCTCCCCATAGGCTTGAATGGGCAGTAATTCAACACTAGGGTATGGCCCTATTCAAGTCTTCTGTATGGGGATTCACTGGGGGAGGTCATTGCTGTCACAGAAAGTTAAATAGGCAACTACATGTATTTTAGGTCAGATTAGGTTAGGGGCTAGCTAGGAAAGGTGGGCTAATTTTTTTCAAATGTGTCCATGAATAGAGAGGCAACAATACTCAAAAGTACTGACATTTCCTGCATTTCCATTCCCCCTTGGCCTGCTACCAGACTGTCTGAGACATACCCAGATACAGCGCTCAGTGGCTGAGCAGCCAATCAAGTAGCCAGAATGCTTGTCATGTGGGATGGGGGAGGGGGGAACATACATTGTGTGTTTCAACTTGTTCAGTCATTTGAAATTAACATAGGGGTTTAGGTAGGTCTGGTGGTTGACTAGGGCAATGGAAAGTACTGGAAAGGTACAATGTTATAGACTTCCTATTGTCCTTCATATAAAGTTAATCTGTTACCTTCCCCAGTGGTTTTCATGAATTGTGTGGGAATTTAAATAAAGAGAAAGTACCCAAAATTAGATTACACCCTTTAAATGTAATATTAATTATTCCAAATTCTCAACCCTCAGTATTTCCCACATACTATCAACATGGCTATGTCTACCTTCCCAGTCTCTTAAACCTCCAACTCTAGTAAATACTTAAGTAAAAAGGTCACTTAGCTCCCATGTGCTTCCACTGTGGAGACTCTCATAAATTTACAAGAGCTAGGAATGCAGAAATATTGGGGTGCATTGGAGCGGCTCTGCAGCTTATGCATGTATTTGCAAATGTGTGCTACCGGAACACCTCTTTTTAACCACTAGGCATCCGCGATATAGGCGATAGACGGCTACAGCATGGACTCCAATTGCTGGGAGGGCATCCCTGGACGTCCTCCTGTTTACTTCTGCGATGCGCGTGCCCGCGGGCATGCATCTGGGAAATTCTGTGTTGGCCCTGTCCCTTGGACTCAGCCAATCACAGATCGTGCTAAATGGACAATCACAGCTGCCATTTAAAACTCCATCTGAGTGTCCAATGAGAGATGATCTCATATGAGATCATCTCTCATTGCCGGCTCTCCCTCCTCACACAGAGACAGCATGTGAGCAGGGAGAGCGAACGGCTGCAGAGTCAGTGTAAGAAAAAAAAAAAGGGAAATAAACATGTCATCAGTGCCACGTATTAGTGCCATCTGTCATCAGTGCCACGTATTAGTGCCACCTGTCATCAGTGCCACGTGTCATCAGTGCCATGTATTAGTGCCATCTGTCATAAGTGCCACATCAGTGTCACATCTAATCAGTGCCATCTGTCATCAGTGCCACGTCAGTATCACGTGTCATTGTCCTGGTGCTCCAGGGCCTTTAAAAGTGTAATAGGTAGTCAACAAGTTATATGTGTAATTTATGCTCCTAGAACACGTGACGGTGCTCCCTGCATGTTGGGCCTCTCTAAGTGGCTAGGCTGTGAAAAAGTACCACACATGTGGTATCATAAAACTCAGGAGGAGTAGAGGAATGTATTTTGGGGTGTCATTTGTGGTATACACATGCCATGTGAGAGAAATAACCTATTACAATGACAATTGTGTGGGGAAAAAAAATCTTAATTTTGCAAAGAATTGTGGGAAAAAATGACAACATCAAAAACCTCACTATGCATCTTACTAAATACCTTGGAATGTCTACTTTCAAAAAAGGGGTAGGTATTTGTACTTTCCTGGCTTGTTCGGGTTGCAAGAAATGAGATAGGCCACCAGTACATCAGGTATGATCAATTTTTTATGATTTGCACCACAGCTTTTAGACTCTATAACTTTCACACAGACCAAATAATATCCACTAATTTGGGTTATTTTTACCAAAGATATGTAGCAGTATAAATTGTGGCCAAAATTTATGAAGAAAAATTTATAATTTGCAAAATTTTATCACAGAAACGAAGAAAAACGAAGAAAAATGCATTCTTTTTAAAATTTTTGGTCTTTTTTCATTTATAGCGCAAAATAATAATAAAACACTCAGAAGTGATCAAATACCACCAAAAGAAACTTCTATTTGTATGAAAAAAAGGACAAAAAATCATTTGGGTACAGTATTACATGACTAATTGTCATTCAAATTGTGAGAGCACTGAAAGCTAAATATTGCTCTGGTCATGAGGGGGGTTTAAGTGCCCAGTTGTCAAGTAATTAATGCAAACTGTTAGACAGGATAATTTGGTTGGTTGCAGACTGGTTGGCAAGTTGAGCTGGGAATTTTCTCTGGTTTTGTCTTTCGTGAGTTGCCCTTCTATTTATGTTTTGCTGTGAAGGCCAGTTATAGATAGGGGCAGGGGCCATTTTGTTTGTTACTGATGTTATACTGGTGAGGGAACACACTGGAAACCTTTGCTGCCATTGTGCTATGTGCTAGGTGTCCAGTGTGCCCCTGTGCCTTTAAGGAGGGGTGCGCTACCTCCGGCTCACCTGTGCTCCATCTATCCATTAAAATGCATGTGCTTCCACTTTGGAGACTCTCATAAATTTGCAAGAGTTAGGACTGCAGAAATATCAAGGGGTGTCTTGGAGCTTACCATTGGGCTTGACTGGGCTCAAGCCCATGGGCCCCGCCCAATAGGGGGCCCCGCTGAGATACATAGCCGAGTGTAGCCGAGTGTACTCGGCTCGGCTCACAGTCACGCCCAGTCCCACCCTATGATGGACATAACACAGGGACTGGATCCATCACAGTTTGTTACGGAAGTGATGTTCCGTCGCCGCCATCTTGCTACACCCCACACTCATCCACAGTAAGGATACACTAAGAAGGGGTAAAGCGGACATGTTGTTACACCCACCGGAGTTTTGCATTTTAGACGTATTTATAACATTAAAGTTAGCTTATAGTGAAATACAGTACTTACAACTCTGTCTGACTACTTAGATGTTGAATTTTAAAGCAGCAAACTTCTGTCAGCTTAGCAAACCTGTGAGATGAGCAGGGTTGTTGCTGCTTTTAAAATTCAAGATCTACGTAGTCAGACGGAGTTCTAAGTCCTGTATTTCACTATATAAACTGACTTTACTGTTATAAATACGTGTAAAATGCAAAACTCTGGTGGGTGTAACAACATGTCCGCTTTACCCCTTTTTAGTGTATCCTAATTGTGGACGAGTGTGGGGGTGTACCAAGATGATGGTGACGGAACGTTACTTCCGTAGCAAACTGCGATGGATCGCCAAATATGTCGTAGAGAGGACCCGAGAGCTGCCAAGATATACAGGACTCTGTATCTCGGCGGAGCCATTTTTAAACTAAAAGACTGCAATGACAAGGCTGCAAATGACAAGGCTACGCTGACAAGGCTGCAATGACACTGTACAAGGCTGCAGATGGATGGGCAAGGCTGCAGATGGACACTGATAAGGCTGCATTGATGGGCATTTAAATGTAATTTTTTTCCTTAAACGTCCGTCCTAAAAGTTTTTTTCCTTAAAATTCCCTCCTAAACTTGGGGTGCGTGTTATACACTGACACGCGTTATACGCTGATAAATATGGTAATGTATAGAAGGTAGGGCCCGAAAGTGACTCAAGCCCAGTGGCCCCCACCACCCTAAGCCCCCGTACACACGGTCGGACATTCCGGCAACCAAATGCGTCGGATTAATTCCGACGGATTTAGTCCGCAAGAGGTCCGGAAGTGATGTTGCATACACACAGTCGGACTAAGTTGTCTGAAGTTCCGGTTGCCAAGAACGCGGTGACTTAAGCCACGTACGACGGGACTAGAAAAAGGAAGTTCAGCACCACGTCCAGCACCCTTTGGGCTCCTTCTGCTGATCTCGTGTTTATTGTGTGTTAGTAGAAGTTTGGTGAGAGACGATTCTCGCTTTTCAGATTTGTGCTCTTCAGTTTCTGCTTGTCTTTGCGTATCTGATTATCAGTGCGTGTAGTCAGTAAGCATTTGTTTCTCATTGTGGACTATATCTTGGTATAGTATGCTTTGATTTGCATTGCTTATTGTCTGTTTGCTTCTGCTTTTCAGGTCATTCTTTCAGGGATTGCTGTTTATCAGTGCTTTCTGTTGTCCGTTCTGACCAGCCGACCGTTTTAAACCATGTTTCGTGTACGTACTCATCGTAGAGTTTGTGCTGTGCAGGGGCTTGGTGTTGGGCTTTTAGCTTTCACACAAGCCCGGTCCATGAACAGGGAGAGGAGGCGTTTGTGGAACAAGAATTGGTTGCGCCAGCGTGACCAGTTCTCGCACATGCCTTTGCTCCATGAGATCCGGGAGAATAATCCTGATGATTTCAGAAATTATCTCCGGGTGACGGACCCCGTTTTTCACCATCTGCTGGCTTTGCTGTCCCCTTATAGCCATCACTCCGGAGCAGAGGCTCATCACCACGTTGCGCTACTTGGCGACAGGGAGAAGCCTTCAGAACCTCAAGTTCCCCACAGGCACCCCCCCCCCCCAGGCTCTGGGGATCATTATTCCAGAGACCTGTTCTGCCATCATTCAGGTCCTGCAGAAGGACTATATGAAGGTAAGTTTTATCTTTTAACATCACCTTCTATGTATTTAATGATTGCTAATGTCTTGGATTTCTTTACTCATTTCCTAATTACCATGATTGCAATATGCTCTAATTCATATGCTCTGCCTCTTTGTCCTCATGCATGCTGGAAGCTTTTCAAGTTCCTTTTTTGTCCTTCATGCATATTTGCCTTCACTAACTTCCCCACCATGCTCTTCTGGGCCCATAAACCCATACTCTAGTCACTTAGCAATGTCTTTTGTCAGCTCCATAGTATTGCTTTCCCCTAAACACCCCCTAAAATGTCTACAAATGTTATGTGTGTGCTTCAATTCATGCAGAGTGACATTTTTTTTTGGGTTAGGCCAAACTCATTAGGAACACCCCTCCCCCCAACTGCTATGTCAGCTGATAGTAATCCTCTATCTGTTGACTTTACCAAACCCAATACACACTCTACCTACCTTTTTGATGGTCGCATTTATGGAAGAATTCACCAAAGCATGTAGTGCAAGGGCCTGCCTCAATACTTTCAAATGCTATATTTTTTTTCTCCTATTATTATCTTGATAGGTAATAGCAGAATGTCAAAATTTGCTTCCATTTTTTTGTAGTTTTGGTATTATGACACTTCTTACCTGTCCGGTGGGCTGCCAATATTGTAAGTAAGGAGGGGCTGCCCAAAGTATCACACATTATTTAGGCATTCAGCTCTCAATCAAGTGGAGAGGGTTACCTGTCCAAAACATCCCCCCCCTCATTTTTTGCAAGGGCCCATCAGATGGGGGGATGGGGGGGATGGGGGGTGATGACTCTGATAAGGGGACCTGATACTTTAGGCTTTAAATACTCATTTCCCAAAATGTTATACTGATCTTGGCCAAAAATGTTGGTGTCTAATCTGCTTGCAATGTTGATGTGCAAAATTACTAATTTTTTGTCTTGTTTCACTCCACAGTTTCCTTCAACGCCACAGGAATAGCAGACTGTGGCCTCCCACTTTGCCAATCGTTGGGACTTTCCCAATTGTGGAGGTGCAATTGATGGGAAACACGTCCGCATTGTCCCACCCCCCAACTCAGGGTCCTACTATTATAATTACAAGGGGTTTAATAGTATTGTGATGTTGACGTTGGTGTCAGCGACCTATGACTTCCTGTATGTGGACGTGGGGCAAAATGTCCGGATGTCGGATGGTGGAGTGTTCTCACAGACGGAATTCTACTGGCGTCTCTAGAGTGGCAGTCTGGGCTTGCCACCCCCAGAGGAGAATCAGGAAGGACTCCCGTTTGTCTTTGTCGCGGATGAGGCGTTTGCCCTGGCAAACCATCTGATGCGGCCTTTCCCGATGAGGACCCTCACCCCGGATCAGAGGATGTTTAATTTCCGGCTGGCCAGAGCCAGAAGAGTTGTGGAGAACACTTTTGGAATATTGGCCAGCCGGTTCCGCCTTTTTTTAATGCCAATCCACATGGCTGAATATAAAATCAATCACATAGTGCTTGCCTGCTGTGTTCTGCACAATTTCTTGAAAAGATATTCAGCAAACTATGTGGTCTCAGTTGGCCCAGATGTAGACTTGCCAGAAAATGACAATCTCACGGCCCTTGAAGCTGCTCGTCCTGGCTTGCCCCCCCAAAGCACACGCGAGGTCCGAACCCAATACATGGAGTACTTTTTGGGTAGGTGGGCTATTGATATGCCAGACAATGTCTGAGAGGCATTTTTGTAATAAATTTTTCTTTGAAACTACAATAATCTTTGTTTTCATTTACTGCTTGGCTTGGTTTTAGGTGTCTCATAGGTAAATTTTTTATTTTTGTTGTTGTGCCTTTTTCTACAACAGTGCAAACCCAAGTTCTGAGCGAGATGAGGGGACAGTCTCTTCTTCAGATAATCTTATTATGTTGTGGGTCTGCTACACAAACACCTTGTTTTTGTTAACTAATGTATGTAGTGCATTACTGACCAAAATCTTGCTCATTTTCCGCACCATGGCAGAAATATGTGGGGTCAGGAAAATGGCATGATTGGAAAAATGTACACATCACTGTGGGTGTTTTTTACTAAAGGCACATCCACTATGCACTACAAGTGCACTGCAAAAGTATACCTGAAACTGCACTTGGAGTGCAAAGTGGAGTTGTCTTTAGTAAATAACACCCATTGTCACCGAAAACAACAATTTTACTCCAAATACTGCTTTTGTGCATTGAAAAAGGAAGCCACACATTTTTGATAATTTAACTTTTTAATCAAAGCACATTCACATGTGCGTTTAGAAAAGTGTTTTACAACAAACCAACATATTGGGTGCATCAAAAACATTATTTAAGGTAATTTTTTTGTAACTTGGCATTAGTGTGCAAACAGGCATGTATAAAAGCGTAACATACAGAACACAGGAACTTACAAAGTTCAACTTTGAAAAGTGAAGACAATATCAGACATGAATATGTACAAACTGGGCTGATATTGCCTTCATCGCATGGGGTGTCACCCCTGGAAAAGCCAAATTTGGAAGATGCACACAGTGTATCAACATGTGCTATCTCCCATCATGGGGGATCAATGTACATGTTTTGGGGCTGCAACCCCTTCATCTCAGCCACTTTCCATAAAACACGTACATTCATCCCCCATGATGGGAGGTAGGGCATGTTGACACACTGTGTGCATCTTGCAATTTTGGCTTTTTGTAAAATACAAAATTTGTTGTTTCAAAACACAAAAATAAAACCCTAGCTAGTTTGGGGTGTTTCACACTCTCCCCAAAACATCAATGATGTTCTTCATTTTATTTTGAACATCATTGATGTTTTGCTGTATTTTTTCTAAATCCCAATTGCACCCCATTATCTCCCCAATCAGGATCTGGGCACTTTCACTGGTAAAATGTGATTCTTCTTCCACATCACCTACAAAAAAAGCAAAAAAAACCACCATGTATTATAAATATGACAACATTCATTGATGAGCTTACCGGAAGCTGTGGTCTCCGACACTCACCTGTTGTGGTGACAATTTGTCTAACTTCAACGATCTCTCCTTCCTCCTCCTCCTCTGCTTCTGGTGTTGGAATTTTGCCTTCTTTGGGAGGTGTGGGGTCCCTGGTGTCCTCAGACTTCCCGAATCTTCTCTCCCCTATGAGAATGTAAAAAAGGAATAATTAGCACACAGAGGGCAGAAATAGGAATATGAAACATTGCATGGAAGTGTCGTACAATTGTGTTTTTTGGCCGAGTTCAAAGGTGAGAACATTATTGTGGACACTTTCTTAAGCTGGAATACTTACCTGCAGTGTGAAGAAATGTAGTGAAGTGTAATTTGTGAAAACATTGTGTTGGGAGTGGGCAAACAAACGATGTTTCTTACGAATGATTGAAACCATGGACTTGAAAGTGGCCATTTTAAACTGTACAACATGAAATCAAAGCACATGGAGCAGTATGCAAGTAATAATAATCATATGAACACACGACAACTACTTACTTTTTTTAAGAACACACTTGATCCTTCTGTACTGATCGTGCTCCCTCAGTTTCAGGTCTGACCAGCGTTTTCTCAGTTGATCCTTGGATCGTCGTACCCCAAAATTCTTCTGAAGACTCTTCACAACTTTAGTCATGATCTTGGCCTTTCTGATATTTGGGTTTGGGTAAGGTCCATACTTGCCATCATAGTCGGTCCTCTTCAATATGTCCACCATCTCCAACATCTATCTAAAAGATATATTTGAGGCCTTAAATCTTCTCCTCCAGGATCGGGATGTTTCAGGCTCCGGGCTTTCCTCGCCCTCCTCCTCGTTAGTGGAACTCTGATTGCACACCTGTGTTCTCTCCGCCTTACGCTCTCCCCACTGCGCCGAAAGAGAAGGGGTGGGGAATAGTCTAGAAAGAACGTCAGGGGCGGGCGGAGTTTCACGCATGCACACTGTATATAAAACGCAACACGCGTGTGTCGTACGTACGATCTGTCAACAGAGTGAGGAGCTGATGCGAAGGTACAATTTTGAACTAAGTACATCACTAGACTAGACTACTTCTATCTAGGCCTATGTTGGGACAAGATTAGGAGGGTTTATCATGGCATTATTAGTATTTTAGGGTTTGTCTTGTGTTGTGTCTTGCAGACAAGATGGATCCCTTACAAAACGCCAATTTTACGGGGCTATTCATTAAACTGTTCAGGGAGCTGCCCAGCCTGTGGCAGATGAACAACCCATTTTATAATGACCAAAGAAAGAGGAAGGCAGCTCTGGAGAAACGTCTTGCTTTGGTGCGGTTCATGGTCCCCACGGCAGGCATGACCTATGTGATGTTTAAAATTGGTGCCATGAAGAGTACATATGTCAGGGAGAGAAAGAAGCACCTGTAGTCCCTGAGATCAGGAGATCCAGATGCCATTTATTACCCCAGGATGGTGTACTTCGAGAGGCTGCATTTTCTGGTAGACCAGGGGGTACCCAGGCCACCACTCTCCAGTCTTCCTTCAAGGCTTCCTTCATCCCCAGCTGAGGCTTCCAACGTCCAACCTGGGCCTTCCAGGCAGCAACATGTGAAGGGGCCCAGCTTGAGACAGGTATAGCATTGTTGAACATATTTCTTGTCGTACATTTAATGATGTTAACTAGATGTTATTATTGATCAGTAAGTTGTGATTTAACCAAGTGGTTTACATCTCAATAGACAGTAGTGAGCAAAAATGTTTGGGCCAAGAATGAAAAATGCTAGGCTCAGAACAGTCATGAGCACAAAATGGTGTGATTGATGAGCAAAAAACTAAAACTATGTCCCATTTTCATACACAGGAAGACCTCAGCCGGGGGGAGGCTGTGGCAAGTGGCAGCTGGGAGGTCGACAATCGCCCTCCTTCTCCTCCTCCTGCCACAACTACAGGAGCCCAGCCACAGCCTGGAAGGAAGCCTGGAGGGAAGTGCCCAAGGAAGATGAGAGAGTGATGGCCTGGGTTCAGTCTGGTCTTACAGAAGATGCAGCCTCTTGAAGAACCACATCCTGGGGACATAGATGGCATCTGCTCTTCCTGATCTTTAGGACTTCTGGACCAGACTTCTCTCCCTGAGATATGTACTCCTCAGGCCACCAATTTTGCATTTTCGAATTAGTTCATGTCTGCCCTGGGGGCCAAAGGCTTCGCCAAATTGACAAGTTTCTCCAGCGCTGCCTTCCTCTTTAGTTGTTTGACACCTAAATAAAGTTTTTTTTTTTTTGAAGAAATAGTTGCGTATGTGTTTTACTTCAAAAAGTAGAGTTTATTTGTGAGCAGGCAGGTACATTTCAAAAATACAAAGTGAAATTAATAACAAGGGGCACAAACGCCAAACAACCTCCTGTAGATTAAAAAAGAAAAACAAAATACAAAAAAGATAATAATGGTGTTGTGCTAAGTTGAAACCCAAAACACACCCAAAAAAATGCAAAGATGAGCAAACTGTCAAAAAAAAGGAGATGTTGATGAAAAAAACCAACCACAAAATTTTAAAACTAAAGCAACAAAAAAAGATTTTGTAGATGTGACGATTTAAAATATTGTATTGCTGAAATGAGTAAAAAGATTCAAGAAATACGTTCGGGAGAAGTGTGTGTGACTATGAGCATCAAAAGAAGTTCATTCTTGCAGCATTGTAAAGAACAAGAGAATGCGCTTCATGAAAGAATTTTTAACATTGCAGCGTGACGAATGTGCTATATCGATTACGAGCAGTAGTTTTACCTGAGCGAGCGCTTCCATGTCCGAATTTGATTGTGAGCATGCGTGCCACCTTGTCCGTCGGAGTAGGCTACACATGATCGGACTATGTCCGATCGGAGCATGTTGTCGGAAAATTTTATAGACAAGTTGGAAAACTTGGTCCGTCGGATACTCCGATGGAAACAGTCCGATGGCGACCACACACAGTCGGATTATACGACAACACGGTCCGATCGGACACCTTCCGTCAGAATGTCCGACCGCGTGTACAAGTGCTAAGTCCTGCCCTGTACGCATGTATTTGCAAATGTGTGCTAACATTGTTCTACAATGCCTTTTTCAGGTCAAATTGGGACTTTAATAAGTCTCTGCCCTTTTTGCCTATTAATTTTTTTGGGGAAAGTGCAAATCTTTTTTTTTTTTCTTTTTTTGTGGGGGAAGAATGAGAAACCGCCTTTCTATTGTTCATAATATTTTCATGTCATTGTGTGGCTTTTTTGGGCAGTAAATATTTTAGTTCAGTGAATTGTTTGCTTTTTTAAGTGGAAAAATTAAGATGCAGAGGAGCAGCACTTTCTACTGTTCTGTGCCTTTTTGAATAATTGCAGAAGTGCTTTGGAGAAAATGCCCCTTCTTGGCCAGTGGATCTACTGGATCCATGTAGTCTTTACTTTCTGGGATGGTCAACCTTTTGCTATTAATCAGTGCTACCTGAAACACTGGGAGGACAGTTTTCAAAATATTTGAAGGGCTTTAATAGGAAGGCTGGACATTATTAGGTTGAACTTAGGCCTTTCAAATATTATATCTTGCCAGGAAGTTTTATGCAAGAACAGAGAGAGAACTTGGAAAAGGTTAAACCCAGTGGGAGATCTCTGACCTGACAGGGCTTAACTGAAATGATTTACTAAGGCAAGAAAGCACTATGCAGCAACTACAGTTACTAGAGCAGAAGTTATAGTACAATAGTTGCGAAACAATGCTATACTATACAGTATAATACAGTTCTGAATCTAAGGAAAATGGGTGGGAAAAAAGGCCCAAGGTTAGGTTATCCACTGCAGTTGTCTGTGAGTGTGATCTGTCTAGTAGGAAAATATAGAGGTTAGTGTATTTTCAAACAGTCATTTAATGTGTGTGATTCATGTAAAGTTTATTTTAATCTAAATCAGACTATGGAAAAATTAAGGTTAATTTCTGTAGGTAATCCTAAAGCAAAGTTTCAGGCAAGACACTAATTATGCATATGTGATCTGTGTTACCTTCCTGGAGATTTGTTATACTGGATACAGCAATCCTGGCCAAACCTTTGTTGTAGTTGCATAGCTTAGTCCAGAATATAGCCTTAGTAGATATAATCTTTATAGAGGGTCTCATGCTTGTTGTGAGATGGACAACAAGCAGATACAATAGCTAAGGCTTACATCATGGGTGCTCAACTTGTGGCCCTCCAGCTGTTTTGCGGAACTACAAGTCCCATGAGGCATTTCATAACTAATAGTTACATGCATGACTCCCAAAGGAAGAAGCCAGATGGGAATTGTAGTTCTGCAACAGTTGGAGGGCCACAGGTTGAGCACCCATGGCTTACATGATCCTTAACTGATCACATTTTGTAAAAATCTAGGTGGCCCGACCAGGCAATGGTCAACACCAGTTTTGTGTTTTGTCATATGGATAGTAATGGATGTTTCGATATATTTTTATGAAGGTCGGTTTTCCTGTGAATCTTGTTTATTCTGCTCTGTTTGTGAAATTACAGTACTATATTTAAACTATTATAACATATGTGCAACAATCCTTGAGCGAAATCTATTGGATGGTTGCTAATATTGTTCCCTAGTACAAATAACATATATAAACATTTATCAAATAAATAGATCTAAATGGGTTTATATGTATATAATGGATTATATGTGGAGATCCAAAGATCAGTGCAATTCATCTTGCAGCTAGAGCACACAAAGAAATGTAATATATGTGGGGGATAGCAAGAACAAGAAAAAACATTTTATTCAAAAAGACAATGCTTCACTTATTGCAGGATAAAACAATGTAGTAAACAGTACACTTAAGACTTTTCAAGACTCTGGCTTAAAGCGGGAGTCCGCAGTTTTTTTTTTTTTTTAAAGCCAGCAGCTACAAATACTGCAGCTGCTGACTTTTAAAATAATGACACTTACCCGCCAAGCGCGCCTGCGATGTCAGCACCCGAAGCCGATCTCTTGATCGTCTCTCAGGTGCTGCCGCCGCAATCTTGGGTATGGGAATCAGGAAGTGGAGCCTTGCGGCTTCATTTCCCGGTTCCCTACTGCGCATGCGCGAGTCGCGCTGCGCAATAAGGATGGTCCCTGCTGTCTCTGGGATCTATGTGTTTCCCAGCAGGCAGCAGGGGACCTTCGGAAAGGGGCGTAGATTCTGCAGAAAGGGGCGTAGCTTCTGCAGAATCTACGCCGGAAGTGGGTGCAGATACCTGTACTGTACAGGTACCTGCACCTCCCTCCCCCCTGAAAGGTGCCAATTGTGGCGCCGGAGGGGGCGAGGGTTCCAATGAGTGGAAGCTCCACCTTAGGGTGGACCTCCGCTTTAAAGTAAGGTTATATCATGAAACTGATGTTTATTTTACCTTACAGTATATATAGCTATAGTATAACCAAACTTTTTTTTATTAATTTTAGAATTGAGAAGAGTAACATTCCTGGTAGCTTATTTTTCTTTCTATGTACCATTGGGGTAAATTATGTTTACTACTTATCCGAGAGGTGCAACATGAAGTAAGAGGAAATCTCCCAAAGAGAGAGGAAGTCCCCTCTTAAGCCGGGAATACATGGATCAAAATTTGACCAGTTCAGCAGGGAATGGCTGAATTTCGATCTATGTAGGAGCACTATGGTTTTACAGAGTTTGATCTACCGATGAAACTTCTCTACAACCACTTTCCCAGATTTTCCATTCTTGATCAGCACGGCAGGCTATATCCTCCAATGTTGATCTATGTATTCTGGCAGCGGAGAAGTCTCCCCACTGTCAGAATACAATGTCGCAATGGGGAGAATTTCCTCATCAACCTCAAATGTGTAGAAGGAAGTATCAGGTTAGTTTTTTTTTTTTCAATGAAAAAAAACATTGTTTTAATGAAAAAAATTATCCATCTATGGACTGCCGTAGACTTTTGCCTATAGAACAGCTGTCCTTATTGGAAGTTTCTTGCTTACCTCTTGTTCTGGGGACAAATTCAAATGGGGGCACAGACAGCAATAGAAATTTGACAAGAGTCTAACCTTGCCTCACCCTATCCAAAGCTATAAAAAAAAAAGTTTTTGCCTAGAAATGCACCTCCTATCAAAAAAGCAATCTTTTCTTTTTTTTTTCTGCCAATTCTTCTCTACTTTCCCTGGGAAATTATTTTTTTTACTTATCTTCTGCTCTTCTTTGCTGCTATCACATTATCATAGGGGGCCACCAATGTCTTCCCTCTGTTGGCGTCGGGATCACTTCCTCCAGTTGCAGGACTCTTGAATCATATTTTGGGGGATAATAGGAAGGAGTAGCATATCGGCAGTGACGGAAGGGGTGGCAGGATCACCAGGCTTTCAAATTAGTATAAAGATTCGGTAAGTACAATTGCATGTATTTTTTATTGGTGTACAGGCGGCCCCCTACTTACAAACATGCAACTTACAAGCGACTCTTACTTGTAAACGGAGAGAGACAACAGGAAGTGAGAAGAAATCTACCCCTAGGAAGGGAAATTCACTCCTGTAAGAGTTAATATGGGAAAAAGGTGTCTCCGCTGATTCTTTATCACCAGTCCATGTTTCCCTAACAGCCCAAAATCTTCAAAATCCAATTGTCATTGGGACAGAAAGTGAGGTGAAATCTTGTGAACAAGGGCACAGACAGCTAAACAAACGTTACAGGGGTGTTAACCCTTCCCTATGCTATACAAAAAGCTTAAAAATATTTTTTTTGGCTGGAGCTACACTTAAAAAATGTTTCTGTTCCGACTTACAAACAGATTCAACTTAAGAACAAACCTACAGTCCCTATCTTGTTTGTAACCCGGGGACTGCCTGTACATAGAAAAAGTTTTGGATTCTCTGAAAAATAAAGGTTCCTAGCTGATGGGTAGTCACATAGATAAACAGTTTTACAACATCAACAATCATGGTGGTGACCAGAATTCTGGTTGGTCTGGAATATTTAAACCTTCATAGATCTACTGAAGGTAATTCCAACTGGAATTCTGTCTTTAACCACTTCAGATCCGCGCTATTGCCAAATGACGGCATTAGCGCGGACCTACATTTCCGGGACTACGTCTATTGACCTAGTCCTGGTTACGAGCGGCCTGCGCGCCCCCTGAGGGGCGCGCGCGGCGCGCTCTGTGATCGGCGAGTCCGTGAGACTCGCCTGATCACCGATCCGTGTAAGGGGTCGATCCCGACCCCTTATCACGTGATCAGCTGTCAGCCAATGACAGCTGATCATGTGATAGAACGGAGCCGGTAATCGGCTATTATTCCTCCTCGCGCTGACAGCGCGAGGAGAGAAAAAAAAAGCCGATCACGGCCATCAATACAAGGGACCACCTGCCACCTGCCTGTGCCCACCTGCCTCCCGCAGTGCCATCCTGAAGTAAAATAAAAGAAAAAGTAAGTGCCCCCCGTCAGTGCCCCCTGTCAGTGCCCATAGTGCCCACAGTGCCACCCACAGTGCCACCCACAGTGCCACCCACAGTGCCACCCCACAGTGCCACCCACAGTGCCACCCAATCTGCCTCAAAGGTGCTGCACCCCAGTGCCGCCCATCAGTGCCCAGCAGTGCCGCCCATCAGTGCCCAGCAGTGCCGCCCATCAGTGCCCAGCAGTGCCACCTATCAGAGCCACCTATCAGTGCCACCTATCAGTGCCCATCAGTCCCATCTATCTGTGGTACCTATCAGTGCCCATCCGTGCCACCCATCCGTGCCACTTATCCGTGCCACCCATCCGTGCCATCTTATCTGTGCCCATCTTTGCCCATCAGTGCCGCCTTATCTGTGCCCATCGGTGCCGCCTTATCTGTGCCTATTAGTGCCGCCTTAACTATGCCTATCAGTGCCCACCAGTGCAGCCTATCAGTGCCCACCAATGCAGCCCATCAGTGCCCACCAATGCAGCCCATCAGTGCCCACCAATGCAGCCTATCAGTGCCGCCTAATCAGCGCACTTCAATGAAGGAGAAAAATGACCCGTTTGCAAAATTTTATAACAAACTATTAAAACATGATTTTTTTTTTTTTTTTTTTTGCATCTTTTTTTGTTTGTTTAGCAAAAAATAAAACTCCGAGCTGTAACTAAATACCACCAAAAGAAAGCTCTATTTGTGGGAAAAAAATGATAAAAATTTCATTTGGGTACAGTGTTGTATGCCCGCGCAATTGTCACTCAAAGTGCATCAGCGCTGAAAGCTGAAAATTGGTCTGGGACTGAGGGGGGTTTAAGTGCCCAGTAAGCAAGTGGTTAAACAAACATTTTTATCTATATTAGGCCGCGTACACACGGGCGGACTGTTCGCCCAACCTTGTCCGCTGAACAGTGTTTGGGCGGACAGTCCGCTCGTGTGTGGGGCTTCAGCGGACAGTTTCAGCGGACAGTTGGCCGAACAAGGTCTTACGGAAATTCCGAAAAACTGTCCGCTGAAACAAGGTTTCAGCGGACTGTTCGCTCGTGTGTAGGCTTGTTCGGCCAACTAAGTCTCGCGCATGCTCAGAAAGGATTTCCACGTCGGAAGGTTGCATTGCAGTGTATTGGACATCGAAATTTTCGATCCGTCGTGCGTGCCGAAACGTCATCGCGCACGGTTTCAGCAAACTGTTCGTCCGTCGTGTGTGGCCATGTCCGTCCATGCTAAGTTTGAGCGGACTGTTTGCCGAAACTGTTGGACGGACAAAGTTGGGCGAACAGTCCGCGCGTGTGTACGCGGCCTGAGATGTCTTTTCCCTATTTGTGTGTATTTCCTTGAATTTCTTTCTTTATTCAGCGTATAAAAGCACATCTTATAAATACTTTTATAAAACACAAAGCAGACTGATCTCCTCAGTGTACAATAGCCTGGATAAAAGTCTTCACTTCAGCTAGAACAAAGTCAGACAAGTAACGAGGGAATAGATAAAAAGCTGAGTGATTGGAGAAAGAGATTCACTCCAGCAAAACAGTGACAGAAAAGTAACAACATCAGCACCTGAACCAATTCTTATGTGTCAATGTGCATTTTATTGCTTTGCTGACTTTACTTAAATGTACACTTCATTTAGACATTACAAGTTTGCTTTTAAACTCACTAGGAAAACAGTCTATTTTCCAAGAAGATTTAATTTTCAAATTTTATGCCACTGGTCATCTCTCTAAAAAAACACAATTATTAGATGGCTCTTAATCAAAGTTTGTCAAGAGTTCTTTGAAAGGCTTGTTCAGATTCCACCTGCACTATATTACCAAAAGTATTGGGACTCCTGCCTTTGCATGCACAAGAACTTTAATGGCATCCCAAATCGTTTGGTGCATGGGGGGATTATGTTGTGGGGTTGTTTCCAGGCATTGGGCTTGGCCCCTTAGTTACAGTGATTTTGGAATTTTATGATTCTTCCTGTTCCAACATGACTGCACACCAATACACAAAAAAGGCCCATAAAGACATGGATGAGTGCGTTTGGGGTAGAGCAGGGGTGCCCAAACTTTTGAGGAGCGAGGGCCACTTTAGTGACTTGGTAACAGGTCGCGGGCTACAATGAGCATTGCAGAAGGATGGCAGGTCTATGTCCACTCTGCATATGTAGAGCAGACACAGATGCAGCCTGCTCTACCCTAAGGGCCCTCTGATCTGCCCAGACAGAAGAGGACAGATCCCCTTCTGTTTTTTTAAGCAGATCGGATTGCAGATAGGCGAGTGTAAGCAGACACGAGTCAGTTTACATCTACCGCTCTATAGAGATGAATGGAGGGTCCGCCTGAAAAACAGACAGGCAGACCCGATCGGACTGATCGTGGGAATGGGGCCTAAGGCTGCTTTCACACTGAGGCACAGCGGTTTACATGCATCTCAACTTAAAGGCTCATACACACGATCAGACTTTTTGACAACAAACATGCAAATTAGCTGTTTTGGAGCAGCATCCGACTGTGTGTACGCTCCATCGGACAAACTTTTTTGGTTTTCATCAGACTTTTGTTGGCTGTGCGAACTGACAAACTTTCTGGCAACAAAAGTCCGATGGAGCAAAGTCTGATCATGTGTACAGAAAACATAGGACTTTTGTACAAAGTACAAACAGGCATGCTCAGAATCAAGGAAAAGATCAGACAGCAATACAGAAGTTGACCAAAGGTGGCGGCAAAGAGCAGAAAAACCACATGATTTGGTGAAATTTGGCTGAAAAAGTCCTGCTGTGTGTATGCAATACAAATTCAGGGCCGATGCCCTTTGTACAAAAATCCAAGGGAAAGTTTGTACAAAGTCCTATTGTGTGTTTGAGGCTTAAGAATGACACTGACAGGGAAGGGTTTAACTACAGTGGCGATCAAGGGGTTAAATGTGTTCCCTGGGAGGTGTTTTCTAACTGTGGGGGGGGGGGGGGGGGAGTGGATTCACTGAAGGAAAAGAGAGATCATGATTCAGATTAGCTGAAACGTGATCTTGCTCTTTTCCTCCCTGACAGATCAGCGGTGTGTGCTTTGTTTACATTGGCATACCGCTGCTCCGTCTCTCCTGTGAACGATTGGCAGGTCGTGGCGGCCATAGCAGTGCCCCCTAAATCAGATATGTGATTTTGCGCACCTGCCGCTGTAAATGTACGTGGGACAGTCCGGAAGCCATTAAAAAAGGCCTGGATTCTTTCCTTGGTGTACATAATATAACTGGGTACTAACATTTATAGGTAATGTTGATCCATGGAATATCTGATTGCCTCTCCGGGGGATAGGGAAGGATTTTTTTCCCCTGCTGTAACAAATTGGATAATGCTTTGCTTTGGTTTTTGCCTTCCTCTGGATCAACTGTGGGTATAGGATTGTGTACAGTATATGGGATTGTATTATTTTTCTTTTGTATTTTTTCAATCTGACTAACTATGTAACTATGCACAGGCTCTGCCCTAAGAGAAGTGTTTATGCACTTCTCTTTCACTGTGCTGGCAGGGAGATTGATCTCCCCGGCGGCGCCATATGTATGTAGACACTTATGAGTGCTTGAGCTTTAAGGTGCATAATGCATAAGGCTACTTACACCTATGCAGGTGCTTATTATCATCACCATATGATGATATATGAATACTTCTCACTTGTTCAGCTGTAAAGTTTCTGGCCATATAGATAATATATTTATTTTGTTGAGAGTTTACTTGCAAACCCAATTCAAAGGATTTGCTTTCCACCTTAGCGCGGAACTAAATAGGAGTTTTTAATCCTGTTATGATTAAAGAATTTGTTGGCATTACCTACAGTTATAGAACTTTGGTTGCGTGGTGTTGCACATTAAGCAATTGCCAAGAAGAGGTTAGTTGCTTAGTGCCGTGGGATTAAAATCACCTTTGCAGATTAGCTATTTAAGGCTAGTGCAACACTGGTGATAGTAACAGCTCAGTCACTCTTGCAAAAGCTTTTGTCATTGATTTCCTTATCATTATTATACAGAGTTTATATTGTGTCAAAAGTTTGTGCAGCTCTTTACAATATAAAGAGAGATAGTACAGTTACAATACAATATAAGACATGAGGGTTGGGTTGGAGAGTTGCTTGTGAGAGCTTACAATTTAAAAGGAAAGGTCAACTGATACAAAAGGTAAGAAATGTGTGGGGATAAGTTGATGTTGAAAGTAAAAGTTCAATTGTTAGGTAAATGTGGGATAGGCTTCCCTGAAGAGATGAGTTGGGGATTGCCCCAAGGCAGACAGAGTAGGACAGTGATGGCAAATCTTGGCACCCCAGATGTTTTGGAACTACATTTCGCATGATGCTCAACTACATTGTAGAGTGCATGAGCATCATGGGAAATGTAGTTCCAAAACATCTGGGGTGCCAAGGTTCACCATCACTGGAGTAGGAAAATGGCAGATAAATTATGGCTCAAATAGTGCCCTAGCAATTGACAATGAAGGGATAGACAAGGAGAAGTGTTTTGCTTTATGGAGTCATTAGTGATATCATTAGTGACAGCACAGTATGAAACCATACCTATCCTTGGATTGGTTGAATCTGTATCAGAAAAGGATCCACCTGCCAACTGCCAACGGTGACTGCAAAAGTGGAGGACGATGATTAGCCAGTTCCCGACCGGTGCACGACGATGTACGTTGGCAGAATGGCACGGGCAAGCAAACTGGCGTACAGGTACCTCCAGTTGAAATTGCCACCTTGCCATCGCGTCCGCGCAAACGTGAGTACGGTTGCAGGTCCCGCGGACTCGATCGCCACGGGGAGGCTGAACGGGGAGATGCCGATGTAAACAGCATCTCCCCGTTCTGCCTAGCAACAAGTGACACTGATCTCTGCTCCCTGTGATTGGAGCAGAGATCAGTGTTCACTAACACACAGCCACGCCCCCCACAGTTAGTAACATGCCCCTAGGACACACTTAACCCCTACACTGCCACCCCCAGGTTAACCCCTTCACTGCCAGTGCCATTTACACAGGAATCAGTGCATTTGTATAGCACTGATTGCTGTATAAATGACAATGGTCCCAAAAATATGTCAAAAATGTCCGATGTGTCCGCCATAATGTCGCAGTCCCAATAAAAATTGCTGATCGCCGCCATTACTAGTAAAAAAAAAAATTATTGATAAAAATGCCATAAAACTATCCCCTATTTTGTAAACGCTATAAATTTTGCAAAAACCAATCAATAATCGCTTATTGCGATTTTTTTACCAAAAATATGTAGAAGAATATGTATCAGCCTAAACTGAGGAAAAAAATGTTTTTTTATATATTTTTGGGGGATATTTATTATAGCAAAAGGTAAAAAATAATGTGCTTTTTTCAAAATTGTCACTTTTTTTTGTTTATAGAGCAAAAAATAAAAACTACAGGGGTTATCAAATCCCACCAAAAGAAAGCTCTATTTGTGAAAAAAAAAGGACGTCAATTTTGTTTGGGAGCCACGTCGTGTGACCGCGCAATTGTCAGTTAAAGCAACGCAGTGCAGAATCGCAAAATGTGGTCTGGTCTTAAGCCAGCAAAATAATCCGGTCTGAAAGTGGTTAGGGACCACCTGACATAGCTATAGACCACTGCTGGCCAGCAGACAGCAGTGTGATAAACACGAAATCTAGGAGTATATAAATGTTCTTGACTCTATTTTAACCATTTGCTTACTGGGCACTTAAAGAGGAAGTAAACCCTGATGAGTTTACTTCCTCTTTGATTCCCTGCAAAGGTAAAGCATAATGGACTACTATGCATCGCATAGTAGCCCATTATTTGTCACTTACCTGACACAGGAGCCCGCGATGTCACCGCTGTCCCCTGTAGTCTGGAGCATCCATCTTCTCGGTGGGTCTCGCTTCTCCGCCGCTGTCATTCGGTGAAGCCGGGAGCTGCCACTCGCGGCATATCCCCGTTGACAGCGGCGCACTCAGTGCGCCTGCGCGCCACTGCCTACGGGGGCATGCGCCGTAGACAGCGATGCCTGTCTTTCGGCAAATATCTCCTAAACCGTGTAGGTTTAGGAGATATTTCTTGGACCTACAGGTAAGCCTTAATATCGGCTTACCTGTAGGTCAAAGTGGTTTGTAAGGGTTTACAACCACTTTAAACCCCCATCCTGCCCAGGCCAATTTTCAGCGCTGTCACACTTTAAACGACAATTGCGTGGTCATGCTACACTGTACCTATATGACATTATTATAATTTTTTTCACACAAATAGAGCTTTCTTTTGGTGGGTATTTAATCACTACTGGTGTTTTTATTTTTTGCTAAACAAACAAAAAAAAGACCAACATTTTTAAAGAAAAAAAAACTGTTTTTATAGTTTGCTATAAAATTTTGCTTCTCCTTCATTGATGTGCGCTGGAGAGGCTGCACTGATGAGCACTGATAAGCTGCATTGATGGGCACTGATAGACACTGATGGGGTGGCACTGATGGGCACTGATCAGGAGGCACTGATGAGGCTGCACTGATAGGCGACACTGAAGGGCACTGATAGGCACTGATAGGTTCCAAAAATTGGCAAACAAAAGGTATCAAAAATCATCTTTTTGGGGTGTGGGGGGGGGGGTGTCCCTGAAATGTGGTCACCCTAGTCTGCACACGGACACTGGTTTCCGTGAGCGGTCTTTGAAGGGTCTGGCTGCGGCCGCCGCTGACCTTTTTCTGAGCCTGCTGCTGCTCTCTGACTCACTGAGACCATTCCTCCCTCGCCCCCGATGCAATGGCTCAGGCATCAATTCGGCCACTTGGCTCCAGTCCCTCCTGTGTACTGTGTAGAGCGAGATGTAGATCTGCCAGCGCTGCCAACTTAAGTGGAGGGGTGGTGGAGACTGGAGTCCTGCCTGCATACAGAGTGATCTGTGGGACTGGAGACCGGGGAGCAGGCAGCATGAGTCGAGGAGGAAGCAAAGAGGACTCGTGGAGTGGAAAATATGATATATTCTTTGCCAGGAGAGAGGCTGGAGAGCCTGGAGTGTGGTGCTGCAGGAAAACCTGGGGATTCTATTCTATATACAGATGAAAAAAAAAAGGTAAGAGTAAGAAGACAAAGTAAAGGGTGCTCTATTCTATGGGGGACAAGCCCTAGCCTGCTCTCAAGGGGGATCTATATGGGGGACCCTGGCCTGCTCTAAAGGGGGATCTATGGGGTACCCTGGTCTGCTCTAAAGGGGGGCTCTATATGGGGGGCCCTGGTCTGCTCTAAAGGGGGATATATGGGGGACCTGGCCTGGCCTGCTCTAAAGGGGGATCTATGGTGGACCCTGGCCTGGCCTGGCCTGCTCTAAAGGGGAATCTATATGGGGGACCCTGGCCTGGCCTGCTCTAAAGGAGGATATATGTGGGACCTGCTGTGGCCTGCTACATACAAAGAAACCAAAACAAATACGTTCAGAAATTAAATTACGTGTAATAAAATGGAATGGCACAGGGAAAAAGTATTGAACACGCTAACTGAAATGTATTTAATACTTCGCACAAATTCCTTTGTTCTCCTTCATGGAGAAACTAGTTGCATGCATTGCTCAGATGAGATTTTGGCTCTTTCTTCCACACAAATAGTCTTTAAATCTTGAAGGTTCCGTGGGCCTTTTCTATGAACTCTGATCTTCAGTTCTTTCCATAGATTTTCTATTGGAGTCAAGTCAAGTAATTGGCTGGGCCATTCTAGCATTCTTTATTTTCTTTCATTGAAACCAATTTAGAGTTTCCTTGGCTTTGTGTTTAGGATCATTGTCTTGCTGAAATGTCCACCCTCGTTTTATCTTCATGATCCCGGTAGATGGTAGCAGATTTTTATCAAGAATGTCTTGGTACATTTTTCCATTGATCCTTCCTTCAATGATATGAAGTTTGCCAGTACCATATGCTGAAAAACAGCCCCACACCAAGAGGTACTCACCTCCAAACTTCACTGTTGTTTTTGGGGTAATGTGCAGTGCCATTTGACCTCCAAACATGGTGTGTATTATGGCATCCAAAGAGATCAATTTTGGTCTCATCTGACCAGACTATATTCTCCCAGTATTTCACAGGCTGGTTTAAATGTTGTGCAGTAAATTTTTTACGGCTTGCATTTTAGAATGTTCCCTAGAAAGCTTTGTATCTATAGCACTAGTGGAACAGTATAAGGAACATGGGGTGTTTTTTTTATTGTTAGCTAAGTAGTGTGACACTCTACAGAAACAAAACACTTAAAAATCAAGTCTGGATTTTGTGCACGCTACAAACATCATTCTCCTTCTTTGCTACAGTGGTCATTTGTTAACTATCTCCCAATTGTGTCTACATTGCCACGGCTCTTTCATTCAAAACTGTATCTCTGCAGGTCGCTGTCGGGTGACCACCAAATGACCTTGTAGACACCGCGGGCAAACAACTGGTGCAGCCATAATTTTGCACAATTTTATAGCATCAAATCCTCTACAGAAATTCAAAGATACAATCAGCTGGTAAACGTAATACAATTATTTCATTTTTCTTTAAGATCTACAATTTTAGCCTTTACTTATTCATGAAATGAACCCTCAAACTTCCATGTTCAGCCTAACATGTGATATTGTTTTTTGTCCTCGAGATGGCGCTGGTGCCTCAAAAGCCGGCCTGTCTGTCAACTGGTATGTGTCTGGCACCAGCAGTTGAATGTGTCTGCCTATCTATACAGAGATGCAGACAGTGGAAGACAAAGGAAACTGCAGAGAGCAGCGGAGCTGGGAGCGGACGCCTCAGCATCAGCAGCTAATCTGGCTCTAGTGATTCATCTGCAATGCAGATCCTATCAATTCTCTTGCTGTGACAGCAGCCAGCTAGATGCTGATTAAGGAGATTCTGGGGGGCTCTTGGGGGGGCCGATAAACACAGGGAAGGACTTGGCAACCAGGGAGGAAAAAAAAAAGCAGTTTGGGCATGGCAGCCTGGTAGCGAAATAGTTAACGCTCTTGCCTTGCGATGCTGCGCTCTTTGGTTCACTTGCTGTCAGCGGCAGTTTATATATTTCCCTGCATTTCCTAAAACTACTGGTAGGTTCAACTGCTTCGAAATGCCATGTTCATGTCTGCATGACTGCGGTAGAGGCGGTAAAATGAACTCATCTTGAGAGGCTGCCACCGGTGACCTCTGAAAATGCTTGTTTTCTGACTGCCATGCTAAGCTCTGTGGCTATAATACTTTGGTCACCTACCAGTCATTGAATCAAGAGATGTGTTATTATATGATAAAAGTAAAAAAAAAAATTAAAAAAAAGTTGTGGTGTCTACCAAATATACACATGTAGAAGCATATACCCTATATTACCAAAAGTATTGTGACGCCTGCTTTTACACGCAAATGAAATTTAATGGCGTCCCAGTCTTAGTCCGTAGGGTTCAATTTTGAGTTGGCCCACCCTTTGCAGCTATAATAGCTTCAACTCTTCTGGGAAGGCTGTCTACAAGGTTTAGGAGTGTGTCTATGGGAAATTTTGACCATTTGTGAGGTCAGGCACTGATGTTGGAGGAGAAGGCCTGGCTCGCAGTCTCCGCTCTAATTCATCCCAATTCAGCAACTCACAGCAGGGGATCAGGTCCGATTTCAGACAGAATTTTTGGCTGAATTAAGACCTGAAATGGAACAAAAGATGCACAGGACTCCTGTGCAATTCGCACTGGAGCCGTTCTGGAGATGTGTGAACAGGCTCCATAGAGAGCAGTCACAATCTCCTGACATGTGAATTGGATGTGGAGAAAGCCACATCCTATTCGCAATAGCTTGAACCCAGCCTCAAGGTTTTATTCACCTTAATGCATTCCATGCATTGAGGTAAAAAACCTTCTTTTCTGCAAGCGCCCCCCCCCCCCCGCCTTATTCTTACCTGAACCCGATCCAATCCAGCGATGTGCACAAGAGTATTGTATCTCGCCGCTGTCTCCCTCCTCACTGAGCAGCCATTGGCTCCCGCTGCTGTCAATCAAATGGAGTGACGAGGGTGCTGGGGGCAGGGGAGCAAGTTACCTGGCCTGTGTCAATAGGGCACTTGCCAAACAGGAGGGAGAAAAGCAAGGTGTGCCAAAAACAAAGTGCAGCAGAAGATGTAACAATGTTATATTTAATTAAAATCAGCCAAATGGCTACTCACACTTATAGAAAGATCAATAGGCATATAACAGTATAATACTGTGGTCACTCAGCGGGTCCTCGGTGGATGGTGTTGTGTAGATGTTAACACGAGAGGAGAGGATCAACCGGCAGGACATCCGCCTCGGAACCAGCATGGCATGCACTCGGAGTCACACTGGAAGTGATGTCAGAACATGGAAATAAAGTTTCAAGGCATCCGCGTCTATAGCTATTTAGATCTGATGAAGAAGCGGATGCTTTGAAACGTTATCTCCATGTCCTCCTCTCCTCTCGTGTTAACATCTACAAACCCGACAACATGCCCTGACAAATTCCTAACATACATCAGGGATTGAGGCAGCTCTGTGCTTTCATTGTATGACTGTGACCAGAAATGGGCTTTTAAAAAGCCCCTATCACCAAACATTGCAGGTAAAAGTACAGCAAAATCTAAAACTCACCATACACTATACAATCTGACTGTACAATCTTCTATATCATCTTCTATATCATCAACTATGTGGTCCAAGGGCCTGCCAGAATTGATACAGATTGATTGAAAAGATGTGTCCTATTATATAGTTTTGGTAAATCTAAAGGAGATTGTACAAACATATTATATAATGTATGTCTAACTTAAGTAATTTTAAATATTTTCTTGTAGTGTTTTTTCATTTCCATAAATTATCAAATATTTTATTCACTTGCAATGTGCCTTCACTTGCTAGAAAATCTGACTACTCTGTGAAGAGCCAATTCCCTAGCACAGCCTCCTTCATAGCCCATTCCTCTTCTAGTTATTATCTGTGCTGGCCCAGCTCCTCTGCCTCTCCCTAACTGTACAGTTATGCAAACTCTGCTGATCGCTGCTGTCACATGTAAACAAAGCGCTAGCTGAGCGTAAAGCTTCCACTAATTGCTTCCACTGATGGGCTTTGACTGATGACATCATCTAATGTAGAGCAGCAGAGGAAGCAATTATTCGAAGGTTGCCTCCATGCTGGCTCTTTGTTTATAAGTGACATCAGCGATTGGCTGAATTATCACTGCTTCTGCAGTGCTAAGGGCAATGATTTGACTACAGAGACTCTCATCTCTGGGGTAACAACTGCATGCCTCCCAACTTTCTGAGATGGGAATGAGGGACACCTATTAGCAAAAAGATGTAGACATAGGACACACCCCTTTCCACGCCCCCTTAAAGAAGAATTGTACAAAAAAAATGATTGGTTAAACCCACAAGTGTTTTTATACCACTACTATTCCTTTATACTGGCTTTTAGAATTTACAAATGCAGCAATTTAGAAACTGGATTAAAGGTTTAGCTCTGAGAAACACTTTTTGATAGATAAATGGTACATTTTATATACAACTATATAGATCACACCAAAATAAGGGACAAATGAGGAGGAAAGAGGGACAGAAGGATTTAATTCCAAATCAGGGACCGTCCCTCAAAATCAGGAACAGCTTTGGGCCATACCCTCGACCTCATCTTCAAACAAAACATGGATATTAACACACTTGATAACATGCCATTGCCTTGGACTGACCACCACGTGATCAAATTCAAAATAAACATCATTTACCAAATACCAACACACTCAACGACAATACACTGTACAAGATCACAGAAGAAACTATACTCACAACTCTTCAAAACTACACTATCCAACAAAATAGCGATGATAACCCAAAACTACTCAACTGAAGACACACTCAACTCCCTTAACACAGCATTATTACAGACAGCAGACACAGTCGCACCAATACGCAGAGCACCCACCCGCAAAAAAAATTCAGGCTGGTTCTATGACTCTCTTACATCACTGAAACAAGAACGCAGAAGAGCTGAAGGAGCTTGGGGAAGGAACCCAACAATGGAAAACCACACAAATTACAAATCCCTCACCACAATATACCACAAAGCCTTCTTCATAACAAAAAAAAAAAAACATTTCTCCAAAACCATCTCAAAAGCCATGAACCGCCCTCGAGCACTCTTCAAACTTGTCGCCCAGACTATGAACTCCACCTGTTTAGAGTCTCCAGCAAAGGAAACACAAGAATTCTGCAATGAGTTATCAGATTTTTTGATTGACAAAATTGCAAGCATTCAGGAAATAATTCAGCAGAACATAGCAAATAACCCCACTCGGCCAGAACAAGAAGAAAAAAAACACACAACGTTTCTATAACCACCAAGATTTACTCTGGTCTCTCTCAATCACCATTGACACCACCAAAAACATCATCAGAAACCTCAGAGACAGCACATTGCCAAACGACATAATTCCCACAAAACTTCTGAAAGAATGTACCGACATCCTGGCACCTACCATAACATACCTCATAAACCAGTCATTTAAAGAAGGAATCGTCTCGACCTCCCTCAAGCAAGGCACAATCGAACCCCTCCTAAAGAAGCCTAACCTCGATCCCAAAGACCCAAACGACTGCAGACCTGTCACAGACATCAAGACCTTCTCCAAAATTATCGAGAAAGCAGTAGTACAACAGCTACAACTCCATCTGGACATCCATAAACTCTTGGATCCACCACAATCGGCTCCTCAAAATCTGTGATGACACACCCGAAGCAGCAGATGAAGGAGAATCGTGTCTCCTGGTGCTTCTGGATTTCAGTGCAGCGTTCGACACAGTAGACGACAAAACCCTGCTCACTCATTTCACAGAAGTAGCTGGATTTGCAGACTCAGACTTACCCTGGTTCGCATCCTTTCTAGAAAACCGATTTCAGAAAATGAAACTAGGAATGTTCACTTTAGAAGCACTAAAAATGACATGCTGAGTCCCTCAAGGATCACCCCGTTACCCGTGCTCTTTAACATCTATCTCTGCCCACTCCTCAAAATCATCAGCAACGAGGATCCACTTTATCATTCCTACATGGATGACATCCAACTCTACCTACGCATCACCAACAAAAAAGACCAATACCAGGCACTGGAAAACTGTCATTGATCGAAGATTGGATGACGGAGAGCTCCCTTAAACTCAGCGGATCCAAAACAGAACTCCTCTTCCTTCACGCAAACCGAAACAAAAACCCTGGCACAATGCCCACACCACTCACCATCCTTTAACAATCGATCACCCCCAGCACTAAAGCCAAAAGCCTCAGAGTCATCTTTGACTCATACATGACGATGGATGTACAAATAGGATCAGTAGTCAGCGGATCCCACTACCTTCTTCGCCTACTGCGTAGACTCATCCCCGTCATCCCGGAAGGAGATACAGCAGCAGTAGTTGGAACAATCATCAATTCCTGACTCGACTACACAAATTCGCTCTATCTAGGACTTCCAAAGTACAAAATTTCACATCTACAAACCGTCCAGAACACAGCAGCTAGACTGGTAACTGGAAAAAAAACATGGAAATCAATCACCCCGTCCCTGAGAACCTTCCATTGGCTAGCCATGAAGGATCGAGTTACATTCAAGGCCCTATGCCTCACTCACAAATTTGCACAAAAGCCCGCAATACCTCTGCGACAAAATAAAGCACTACACCCCAGGTCGCACTCTCCGGTCAACTAACCAGAACCTCCTCCACATCTCCAAGACCCGTTACAAATTAAAAGGTGAACAAAGATTTGCAATACAAGGACCACGGCTATGGAATGCTCTACCCGTGGACATCCTCTCGGAGGAAAAATATCTGGCCTTCAGAAAGAAGCGCAAGACCCATCTCTTCTGAAAACCCAGATGAACACTGGCAGCAAAAGAGCCCACAGGCGATTTGGTTCGCATATGTAGCTCTATACAAGTTATTCATTCATTCATTCATTCAGTTAGGGGCATGCAACTGCCCCCCTAAAATAAATATGAGATTGGAATAAGTTCTAAACTGAATATTATTCCAGGGTGATTACGGATTCCCTCTATTTATTCCATATATGTATTAACTTGTCTATTCCTATAGTTAGCTCTATTAAAACTGTGATCACATGTTGATATCACAATAATATAAGATTAGCTATGAAAATACACTGCTTAGTAAAACAACGTCTTATTTATTTCCCAAGAAAATAGGAAAATGCTAACATGAAGATACTAAAGGAAGATATTACAAAGCATTTAACAATAGAACATATAACACAAGAACATCAAAGATACTTATCGCACGGTCTCCTCAGTAGTGATGGACGAACTTCCGATGGGACGTTTCGCGAACGCGGACCGCAAACGGCAACTGGAACGTTCGCGGCGGGCCCCATTGACTTCAATGGGAGGCAAACTTTGCAAACCTACAGGTCAAATTTGCAGCCACAAAATAATTAATAGCTGTGCAAACATAGTCCCACCACATGGCCAATGACATAACACATGTATGAGGTGAATCTGGGATCGACAACTACAAGCATTCTTTTTTTATATGGGAAATTGTTGTGACAATTCAGGACTGTGGAGCGCATGAAGGCAATGGAGGAGAGGGAAGGTCAGGGTAGGCAAAGAAGAGGGTGCAGGAGATGATCACCAGCAGCGTGACATACAGCAATGACACCTGCACCGTGATAAAGTCATCTGACAGCAGCACCGTGATAGAGAGCATTGACATCAGCAGCGTGACATACAGCAATGACACCTGCACCGTGATAGAGTCATCTGACAACAGCACCGTGATAGAGAGCACTGACATCAGCAGCATGACATAAAGCACTAACACCAGCACCGTGATATACAGCACTGACAGCAGCACCGTGATAGAGAGCACTGACATCAGCAGCGTGACATACAGCAATGACACCTGCACCGTGATAGAGTCATCTGACAACAGCACCGTGATATAGAGAGCACTGACATCAGCAGCGTGACATAAAGCACTAACACCAGCACCATGATATACAGCACTGACAGCAGCACCATGATAGAGAGCACTGACATCAGCAGCGTGACATACAGCAATGACACCTGCACCGTGATAGTCATCTGACAACAGCACCGTGATAGAGAGCACTGACATCAGCAGCGTGACATAAAGCACTAACACCAGCACCGTGATATACAGCACTGACAGCAGCACCGTGATAGAGAGTACTGACATCAGCAGCGTGACATAAAGCACTAACACCAGCACCGTGATATACAGCACTGACAGCAGCACTGTGATAGAGAGCACTGACATCAGCAGCGTGACATACAGCAATGACACCTGCACCGTGATAGAGTCATCTGACAACAGCACCGTGATAGAGAGCACTGACATCAGCAGCGTGACATAAAGCACTAACACCAGCACCGTGATATACAGCACTGACAGCAGCACCGTGATAGAGAGTACTGACATCAGCACTGTGATATACAGCACTGACACCTGCACCGTAAGCAGCCCCGGGAGGAAGTCAGCATAGCACAGGGATGGTGGGAGCCCCTCATAATGAGCATAGCACAGTGATGGTGGGAGCCCCTCATAATGAGCATAGCACAGGGATGGTGGGAGCCCCTCATAATAAGCAGCCCCAGGAGGATGTCAGCATAGCACAGGGATGGTGGGAGCCCCTCATAATAAGCAGCCCCAGGAGGAAGTCAGCACAGCACAGGGATGGTGGGAGCCCCTCATAATAAGCATAGCACAGGGATGGTGGGAGCCCCTCATAATATGCACAGCAGAGGTACAGCCCCAGGAGGAAGTCAGCACAGCACAGGGATGGTGGGAGCCCCTCATAATAAGCAGGCCCAGGAGAAAGTCAGCACAGCACAGGGATGGTGGGAGCCCCTCATAATAAGCAGCCCCAGTAGAAATATGACACCGCTCAACCTCTTCAAAGAGGAGGGTACGGGCATATAGTACGGTGTGCTTTTTTTGGACAAGGAAGTGAGCCAAATGAAGAAAGAAGGGCTGTGTGCTCGATTAAAAAAATTGTTTATCGACATATACATGGTCTACTGGTCACATGTGTTGAATTCCTCCGAGATCCATGCCTCATTCATTTTTAGAAATATGAGGTAGTTAACACTGTCGTGAGCTAGGCGAGTACGCTTATCGGTCACGATCCCCCCTGCTGCGCTGAACGTCCTTTCGGACAGGACACTGGACGAGGGGCAAGCCAACAGTTCGATTGCAAATTGGGCAAGCTCTGGCCAGAGGTCAAGCCTGCCCACCCAGTAGTCCAGGGGTTCATCACTCCTCAGAGCGTCCACATCGGCCGTTAACCCAATGTAGTCGGACACCTGATGGTCTAGGCGTTTCCTGATGCTGGATCCGGATGACACCTGTCGATGGGTCAGGCGAAAGAATGACCTCATATCCGAAGCCACCAACACATCTTCAAACCGGCCTCTTCTTGCAGGCGCTGTTGGATTGGTACCCGCAACTCCTTCTCTGGGAGTGGGAATTGCTCCTCTGCCAGCGCACGCAAAAGCAGAATGCAGCATTTCTCGAAGCAAGGCCTGGAAGTGCTCCATTCTGCCAGCCCTCTGTGACGGCGGTAACATTTCCGCCATTTTGTCACCTTCCCCACCGCTATAAGTAGAGATCTCGGAGTAGGCAGCAACACCGGGGACCAACCTCCTCCTTGGGCTGATCTGGGTACTGTCGTCAGACTGCTGAGTAGCGGTTGTTGCTACCTCCTCTTCCTGATCCAATACCAAGAGTGGCTGCGCATCAGAAATGTCTTGATATGGATCGGAAAATAATTCCTTTGACTCAAGCGGAAGGTATGGGTGGTGGTGGTGTTGTTGGTGGTAGTGTCTTTGGGGGTGCACATAGCAGAGAGTGAAAAAGAGGGTACAGATCGAGAGGATGAGGAGAGTGCAGAAGAGTAAGGCTGAGTGAGCCACTCAACGAAGTCTGGTGCGTCCTTTAAAGTAATTGAACGCACCTTCTGCAACTTCCCACTTTGGCTCAAGCCTGTTGCTCCTGCCCTACCCCTACCACCCCTGCGGAAGGGCCTGCCTCTTCCTCTGCCTGTCATTTTTTAAATGACCCTGTGACAAAACTCTCAGTCCCTATACTGATAAAGGACTGCTGCAGTATAGGGCAGCGGTCAGCAGTAGTGCACCTCAACCCTATGTATTGTGGACCTATACCAGTCCTTATAGAATAGCAGACTGTACCTCACTCAACCCTATGTACTATAGCACCCTACACCAGGTTACCAGTCCTTATAAGGACCTTTGTGGAACAAGTAGGTTGTGTGTGACTGATTAGCAGACTGTACGTTAGTCCCTATACCGATGAAGGACTGCTGCAGTATAGGGCAGCGGTCAGCAGTAGTGCACCTCAACCTTATGTATTGTGGACCTATACCAGTCCTTATAGAATAACAGACTGTACCTCACTCAACCCTATGTACTATAGCACCCTACACCAGGTTACCAGTCCTTATAAGGACCTTTGTGGAACAAATAGGTTGTGTGTGACTGATTAGCAGACTATACGTCAGTCCCTATACTGATGAAGGACTGCTGCAGTATAGGACAGCGGTCAGCAGTAGTGCACCTCAACCCTATGTATTGTGGACCTATACCAGTCCTTATAGAATAGCAGACTGTACCTCACTCAACCCTATGTACTATAGCACCCTACACCAGGTTACCAGTCCTTATAAGGACCTTTGTGGAACAAGTAGGTTGTATGTGACTGATTAGCAGACTGTATATCAGTCCCTATACCGATGAAGGACTGCTGCAGTATAGGGCAGCGGTCAGCAGTAGTGCACATCAACCTTATGTATTGTGGACCTATACCAGTCCTTATAGAATAGCAGACTGTACCTCACTCAACCCTATGTACTATAGCACCCTACACCAGGTTACCAGTCCTTATAAGGACCTTTGTGGAACAAGTAGGTTGTGTGTGACTGATTAGCAGACTGTACGTCAGTCCCTATACCGATGAAGGACTGCTGCAGTATAGGGCAGCGGTCAGCAGTAGTGCACCTCAACCCTATGTATTGTGGACCTATACCAGTCCTTATAGAATAGCAGACTGTACCTCACTCAACCCTATGTACTATAGCACCCTACACCAGGTTACCAGTCCTTATAAGGACCTTTGTGGAACAAGTAGGTTGTGTGTGACTGATTAGCAGACTGTACGTCAGTCCCTATACCGATGAAGGACTGCTGCAGTATAGGGCAGCGGTCAGCAGTAGTGCACCTCAACCCTATGTATTGTGGACCTATACCAGTCCTTATAGAATAGCAGACTGTACCTCACTCAACCCTATGTTCTATAGCACCCTACACCAGGTTACCAGTCCTTATAAGGACCTTTGTGGAACAAGTAGGTTGTATGTGACTGATTAGCAGACTGTATGTCAGTCCCTATACCGATGAAGGACTGCTGCAGTATAGGGCAGCGGTCAGCAGTAGTGCACATCAACCCTATGTATTGTGGACCTATACCAGTCCTTATAGAATAGCAGACTGTACCTCACTCAACCCTATGTACTATAGCACCCTACACCAGGTTACCAGTCCTTATAAGGACCTTTGTGGAACAAATAGGTTGTGTGTGACTGATTAGCAGACTGTACGTCAGTCCCTATACCGATGAAGGACTGCTGCAGTATAGGGCAGCGGTCAGCAGTAGTGCACCTCAACCCTATGTATTGTGGACCTATACCAGTCCTTATAGAATAGCAGACTGTACCTCACTCAACCCTATGTACTATAGCACCCTACATCAGGTTACCAGTCATTATAAGGACCTTTGTGGAACAAGTAGGTTGTGTGTGACTGATTAGCAGACTGTACGTCAGTCCCTATACCGATGAAGGACTGCTGCAGTATATGGCAGCGGTCAGCAGTAGTGCACCTCAACCCTATGTATTGTGGACCTATATCAGTCCTTATAGAATAGCAGACTGTACCTCACTCAACCCTATGTACTATAGCACCCTACACCAGGTTACCAGTCCTTATAAGGACCTTTGTGGAACAAGTAGGTTGTGTGTGACTGATTAGCAGACTGTACGTCAGTCCCTATACCGATGAAGGACTGCTGCAGTATAGGGCAGCGGTCAGCAGTAGTGCACCTCAACCCTATGTATTGTGGACCTATATCAGTCCTTATAGAATAGCAGACTGTACCTCACTCAACCCTATGTACTATAACACCCTACACCAGGTTACCAGTACTTATAAGGACCTTTGTGGAACAAGTAGGTTGTGTGTGACTGATTAGCAGACTGTACGTCAGTCCCTATACCGATGAAGGACTGCTGCAGTATAGGGCAGCGGTCAGCAGTAGTGCACCTCAACCCTATGTATTGTGGACCTATACCAGTCCTTATAGAATAGCAGACTGTACCTCACTCAACCCTATGTTCTATAGCACCCTACACCAGGTTACCAGTCCTTATAAGGACCTTTGTGGAACAAGTAGGTTGTGTGTGACTGATTAGCAGACTGTACGTCAGTCCCTATACCGATGAAGGACTGCTGCAGTATAGGGCAGCGGTCAGCAGTAGTGCACCTCAACCCTATGTATTGTGGACCTATACCAGTCCTTATAGAATAGCAGACTGTACCTCACTCAACCCTATGTACTATAGCACCCTACACCAGGTTATCAGTTCTTATAAGGACCTTTGTGGAACAAGTAGGTTGTGTGTGACTGATTAGCAGACTGCAGCAGAAGGGCAGCAGTCAAGTATAATATTCTTTCTATATTTGGAAGAAAGAATATTATACGTGTACAAGCCTATTACCATACCACTGATACCAGTCCTGAAAAGAACCTTTGTGGACCTAATATAGTAACAGCTACTGATTAAACTGACCCTCACTGCCTCACACACAGCTTCCTACCTGTCCCTATATAAACTGACAAAACAGAGGCTACTGGAACAATAACTGGAATAGCACTTTTGTGGACCTGATAGTAACAGCTAATGACTTAACTGACTGTCCCTGCAGCACACACCATCCTGTCCCTTTCTCTAAACTGACAAAAGACACTCAGGCTGCTGCAACAATCACTAGCACAGCAAACCTATATCCTGAACTACACCTAACACCTATACCAGTCCTGAAAAGAACTTTTGTGTACCAAATAGCTAGCGATTTGGGTCACTGCAATCTCTCCCTGCTCCACACAGCAACCTCTCCCTATAGTGACAGAAGAAAGAATGTAAAATGGCCGCCGGATCAGGTCTATTTATATCAGGTCTATTTATAAGTTAGGGGGAATGTCCAAGTGTCCATGTGCTGTAATGTCTCAATTGGCTGTCCTGTACCCCATGATGGATGTGTCATCATAGGTCAAAGTTCTTTTACACAGTAAAAACACGGAAGTCCGCCGGGCGAACGGCGGCAATAGTCCGCCGATCGGGCGGACCGCGAAATTCGCCGCGAAACGACCGCCGGGCGAACCGTTCGGCCATCACTACTCCTCAGCTTGGTGCAAGATGATAGAGAGAGCCATAAAATGGTAAAATGTTAGAGAGAGAGCTCTCTGACTCGTTCAGCACTTTTATATTTTAATCATACACCATCCAGACCCAACCCCATTGCCATCCCTTCTATTTTTTTGACGAATCACAGTATTTATGGGGCGGTCCTCCTCAATATATTATATTACTGTCCGTCCTGCTGTATTGGCCTCTAGGGGCAGCATTGTCCATGTATCATGTGTCTGTATCCCGAGTCAATCTTCAAAGCCTGTTGCCCTTTGATATTTGTAACCCACCTTCATCAATTATCCTGGCAGCCAAGGCCCTCTTTGAAGCTCACTTGCATAGTGTTATAACACCAGACGGTCCGGAGCCAAGCTTTTGTTCAGTCTTGATGGATTTCCGAATTTTTGAACTTCTGGATTTTGAATTTTTGAATTTACGAAGTTTGAAAATACGGAAAATTGAAATTGGAGATGACGGTGCAGTATATCGCTTCCTTACTGCCTATTAGTAGGATTCTTTTTACAGATCCGACTAGCCCAATACGCTTTTGATTACAGATAACATTGATGGATTGCATGAGTGTTGATCCATGCGATCCGATTCCACAGTTCATACTGCATTCTGCGAACCGATTTGGGGGTGTCCTTAATCACTTAAGGACCAAGCCTCTTTCTGAGATTTGTTGTTTACAAGTTAAAAACATTTTTTTTGCTTGAAAATTACTTAAAACCCCCAAACATTATAAATTTTTTCTAACACCCTAGAGAATAAAATGGCGGTCGTACATTCTCTCACACCGTATTTGCGCAGCGGTCTTACAAGCGCACTTTTTTTGGGGGAAAAATACACTTTTTGAATAAAAAAAAAATAAGACATCAATAAAGTTCGACCAATTTTCTTTATATTGTGAAAGATAATGTTATGCCGAGTGAATTGATACCAAACATGTCACGCTTCAAAATTGCGCCCGCTCACGGAATGGCGACAGAATTTTACCCTTAAAAATCTCCATTGGCAACGTTTAAAAAATTCTACAGGTTGGATGTTTTTAGTTACAGAGGAGGTAGAATTGTTGCTCTTGCTCTACCGATCGCAGCAATATCTCACATGTGTGGTTTGAACACTGTTTTCATATGCGGGCACATATTTATTTTGCCTTTTATTTAAAATTTTTACACTGTTCTTTTAAAAAAAATGTGTCACTTTTATTCCTATTACAAGGAATGTAAACATTCCTTGTAATAGAAAAAAAGCATGACAGGACCTCTTAAATATGAAATCTGGGGTCAAAAAGACCTCAGATCTCATATTTACACTAAAATGCAATAAAAAATAAAATAAAAAAATTGTAATTTAAAAAAAGAAAAAAAAAAGACCATTTAAGAGCTATGGGCGTAAGTGACATTCTGACGTCGCTTCCACCCTGCAATGGTATAGATAGGTGGGGGCCATCTTCCCCTCACTCGTCTCCAGGGACATTGCTAGGTCTTCAAAAGATCTGGAGCTAGAGCCCATAGCAGCGTAGTGAAGAAAGTCATACGCTCAGGCGGGCATACACATATAGTGTGTGTGTATATATCCCTAGAGAGCCTCCCCCTTAAATCAGGCTCCCCAGAGAGCCCCCCAGTTACATCAGGCTCCCCAGAGAGCCTCCCAGTTACATCAGGGTCCCCAGAGAGCTTCCCCTCCCCTATGGGCCCCAGATTCGGGGCTATAGCCCCAAAAGCCACCCCCTAGCGACGCCACTGCTCGTCTCTATGCCCAGGAAGGGCAAGCATCCGATCACCTCCGCCGTTACCGATGGCCCCAAGGGCACTGGTCCCTCCCGCTGCCAATAAAAGTGATCTTGCGGCGAATCTGCCACAGAGATTACTATTTTTGGAAACCAGACCATCCGCCGAAGAATAGGATACCGGCATTATGGCAGCTAGCTGCTGCCATAACAAAGATATCCCTTTTCATAGTTAGGGCGCATATCAGCGTGCGCGGTCCGGAAGTCGTTAACTTTACATCGACACCCACAGTGGTTCGCAGAAAGCAGTGTGAACTGCTTGCAAATGAGATGCAACACAGGAACCCGCACAGGAATGGCGCTGTGACCACGTGTGAACCGGGACTTAAAGAAAATTGTTCAATGAGATTGTAACATACATGATGAAGTAGTGCTGTGTGCGAGGGCAGAATTTTTTGTGTGACCCCCTTGTCTTGCGGCCCAGGATTAGGCATATCTGCATGCATATATTGAAGAAAATTTAAAGATTAAAATGACTACCTGTGAGAGCTCTGAGCCTTTCTCTTGGTTTAAACAGATCAACTGTGTCACTGGGACAGGAAGTGAAGGGAAATCTTCCAACTGGGACATAAACAAAATATAAACCTGGAAGAGGTTTTAGACCTTGCCTGCTCTGTCCACAAAAAAATATTTTTGTCTGAAGTTCCACTTTACCATATCACACACTGCTACCTTCTGAGAATCTTAGTATACTGGGAAATAGGCTAGAAGGATGCTCATGGGAATCAACCCTCCGGATATGATTCTTCTAATCTATAATGTAATCTTCCACTGTATCCCATAGCTCACACTTTAACTGTTACTTTCCCGCTTAACAGAGCCAGTGATTTTCCCATGGCTGGAACCACAGATGCATGCAGTAAAAGGAATTACACATTAACGCAGGCTGGGGATAGTGTATCAGCACAGTTATGATGCTAATTCCGGGCTTTGGCAGTATCAGATATTTTCTTGCTGTTATAAGTCTTTAAAGCTTTTATTACTGTAAAAGACACATAACACCAACCTGGTAATTTCCGTTTCATAATAAAAATACAGTTTCTGAGTTAAATACAAGTGGTAGCTTTTCATCAACCATTAGCACTGTTCATTACAAGTTTTATATAAAGGTATACTTAAAAAAATATTAATTGGTATTTACACAACGTAGACTTATCTCATGAGTGAACTACAGGAAATCAGTTAAATACACAGTTAAAATACAGGTAAGGCTTTACCTACCAAAATATTATCCTGAGATATAGTATGTCGCATACACATGACCGGTCTTCCCAACGGACTTTCAACGGAGTTCCGACGGACTTCAGAATGAACGGACTTGGCCACACATGAACGGACTACGTCCATTTGAAAGTCTGTTGGTTTTGAACATGATGCCGTAAGACGGGACTAAATGAGGAAGTTCAATAGCCAGTAGCCAATAGCTTTCCTTGCGTTGTATTTGGTCTGTCGGACCAGCATACAGATAAACATGATTTGAAACATGTTCTATTTCTAGGTCCGGTATGAATAATTATCGGATTAGCCCACACATGATCGGATTGTCTGACGGAATGATTCCATCGGACCTAGTCTGCCGGAAAGTCTGGTCGTGTGTACGCGGCATTAGTCTTACCAGACATCACAGCCAGTCTGTTTTTACTGCAGTAAAGCAAACAGCTTGGTCACCTCCCAGTTCCCAGCCTAAAACTGGGCTGTGAAGGAGCAACAGCAGACTGGTGAGTTCTACCTATGATGTCTCCATCTGTCAGCTAGGGTGATCACATGTCCCGGATTGCCCGGGACAGTCCCGCATTGCAGCAAGTCTGTCCCGGGCACCTTCACTCTGGGACAATACAGTGAATGAAATTGACACAGAGAGCAGTCTGGAATGCAGGAAACATGGGCAGACTGATCAACGGATCGAATGCCCTGAAAATAGGCCAACGCAATGCAGCTTACAAAAATCTAGCCCTGGTGCTGGCTCCACGTTCACCTCCATTTGAAATACTACTGGCCACTGATTGCTAGAGCCACCTGGCATCAAGCAACCAATGGCGTTACGGGCACAACTCCCTGCCCATCATTCAGAGTGGAGGAGAATTTAACTTCCTCCTTCTCCGCATCTAGTGCTCTCCACCATGGTCCACCCACCTCCTCTATCTTCTCTGGGCCTCCACCATGCTCTAAAGAAGGAAAGAAACAAATGTGTAAGGCGAGGCTGAGTGCAGACCAGATTGACACAGTATGTGCAGACAGTGTCATTATGAGGGAGCCAGGCACAGTCACTGCAGGAGGGGTTTGTGCTGGGACTTGTAGTCCTTCGCTTTTGGGGGTACTGACCCCCAAAAGTAAATGACTACAGGTCCTGGCGTGAACCCCTCAGAGCTGAGGATGCAACACCCCCCCAACTGATGAAAGATTACAGATCCCAGCATGAACTTATGATCTCAGGGGTTCATGCTGGGACTTGTAGTCCTTCAATTTTGGGGATGTAACCTCCCCAAAAGTGAAGGACTATAGGTCTCAGCATGAGCCTCCCTTCAAGCTGAGGATGTGACACACCCCTTCCCAACTAGTGAAGAACTACAGATTCCAGCATGAGTCCGTGAGATCTAAGGATGTGACCCCCCCCAAAAGTGAAAGACTGCAGGTCCCAGCATGAGCCCATCAGAGCTGAGGATATCACACCCCTCCGCCCCTCCCCCCCCCCCAACTAGCCAACTAGCAAAGGACTACAGGTGCCAGAATGAACATGTGAGATCTCAGGGGTTCATGCTGGGACTTGTAGTCTTTCAATTTTGGAGGGACACACATTCATTAAACAGGAAGGGGTGGGGCAAATTTACATAGGGGAGGCACCCAATTTTAGTCTTGCCTAGGGCAGCACAAACCTAAAATACACCACTGGACACAGCCACCCTAACGATGAGCTGACAAGGGAATCTGTCACTCCTTTCACTCTTTTGCCGCTATCTTTACCATAGAACGCTAGGAGGAAGTGACATCTCTTCCTCCTAGTGCTCTATGATAGAGATAGCCGTGCAGGAGGGAAAGGAGTGACAGATTCCAGATTCGGAGAGGGTTTTGAAATCATCTTTTTCTGGAAAGGGGGGGGGGGGGTCCCTGAATGGCAGTTTGGAAATTTGATCACCCTACTGTCAACCTGCACCTTGCCAGTATGTACATTCGGCCTACCTGATCGGGCCCTGGTGCTACCCCATCCTCTATCAGACCGAGTTCTATTGTGTAGTGCTCACTCCCTCAGGAGGCCCATGGTTTAAGTTCTCTAGGGTTTTTTTTCCTGTAGTTGCACCCCAGCCAGGCACACAGTCACTTTGGCTCAATGAACAGTCTAGGTATATGCTTTTCTGATGCTTTAATGTACAGCTCAAAGATAGGAGTAGGGTAACTGTAGGATACTCCAGAAACACTTGTAGCTACTTGAATACATGAATCTTCCTCTGAATATTCTGACCTAAGTCTTTGCAAAAGCAGTTAGAGTACTGAGCTATATACCAGGACACCAGGCACAGTGTGCCATTTTGAGAAACGCTGACTCCGAGGGATAGCAGCAGCAGTCTGTAATCACTAATAGGATTGCACCGATATCGGTATAGGTGCCAATACTAGGCATTTGCACTAGTATTGACACGCATGCAAATGCACGATACTTAAAACCGATACTTTGTGGCTTGGTTCTTTCAGCTGTCAGCGGGATTCTCCGGCTGACAACTGAGATGTACAAAAAAGAATGCAGCAATTATCAGTTGTTAACTTCCGCCCCGGAAAGATTTGCCCACTTCCGGACCAGGCCATTTTTTGCGATACGACAAAACAAAACTTTTAACTGACAATTGCGTGGTCCAACTGACAATTGCGTGGCCGTGCAACGTTGTACCCAAACAAAATGTATGTCCTTTTTTCCCCACAAATAGAGCTTTCTTTGGTGGCATTTGATCACTTGTGTGGTTTTTATTTTTTGCGCTATAAACAAAAAAATAGAGACAATTTTGAAAAAAAAACTATTTTTTTTTACTTTTTGCCATAATAAATATCCCCCCCCCCCCAAAAAAAAAAAGAACTTCTTCATCAGTTTAGGCTGATATGTATTCATTTACATATTTTTGGTAAAAAAAATTGCAATAAGTGTATATTGACTGGTTTAACTAGTAATGGTGGCAATCTGCGATTTTTATCAGGACTGCGACATTGTGACAGACAGATTGGACTTGTTTGACACTTTTTGGGACCATTGACATTTATACAGCGCTCAGAGCTAAAAATAGCCACTAATTACTGTATAAATGTCACTGGTAGGGAAGGGGTTAACACTAGGGGGCAATCAAGGGGGTTAACTGTGTTCCCTAGGCATGTTCTAACTGTAGGGGGGATGGGACTGACTAGGGGAAGAGAGCGATCGGTGTCCCTCTATACTAGGAACACACGATCTGTCTCTACTGCCCTGACAGGACATGGATCCGTGTGTTTACACACACAGATCCACGTTCCTGCTCTGTTACGAGCGATCACGAGTGCCCGGCGGACATTGTGCTTGCCAGACACGCGCATCGGCTCCAATGACGGGCGGCACACACGTGCCTGCTAGATCATCCTAAAGGAGCGACATATACCTACGGCGATTTTTGTAGCCTTGCCAACCTGCTGCAGTATAACTGCAGGGGCTGGTCGATTAGCGGTTAAGGAACGGGGCTAACAAATGATGACTCATTCATCTGTCAGTGGGGTTCTCCGCTGACAGATGAATGTAAACAAAACCAGGGTATTCTGTGCCTGTCAATCTGCAGTGCTAATTTCCCGCTGCACTACTGTCATTGGCTACTGGGACCGCCATAGTCCTAGCAACCAATGACATCATCTGTGTGCTGTGACCTCTTCAGTAAGTTCCTCCGCCCATCTTCTACACCCCTGCAGCATGTTTCTTCTTTAAGCTCCCGCTCCTGCCCCCTGCCTGCAAGGACTTATCCAGGTACACTTTTTTTACCTTGTGATGTCTTACAACTCTGATGGGGACACTGGGTCTTTCTGTGGGGGACACTCTGTAGGGGTCACTCTGATGGGGATACTTTGCGGAGGGGACACTCTGATGGGAGACACTCTGATGGTGGACACTCTGATGGGGGACACTCTGATGGGGGTCACTCTAATGAGGGACACTCTGATGAGGGGCACTCTGATTGGGGTCATCTGCTCTACGGGGACACTCTGATAGGGACATCTGCTATATATAGTCACTCTGATGGGATAACCTGCTATATGAAGTCACTCTTTTGGGGCACTCTGATGGGGACACCTAATCTATGGGGGCAATCTGATGGGGACATCTGCCGTATGGGAGGTCAAAATAATGGGGACCCCTGCTCTATGGGGACACTCTGATGGAAACACTTGCTCTATGGGGTCACTCTGATGGGAGAAATCTCCTCTAAGGGACACTCTGATGGGGGAAACCTGCTCTATGGGGACACTCTGACGGGGGAAACCTGCTCCTTTGGGGAACTCTGAGGCTTTAGTTACCCCTTTGGTGGACATTTCCTGCTGTGTGAGCTGAAGAATAGGATTCAGCCATGCAGGGATTTGTAGTGCCATAGGGAATCTCTCCATTCTCTCCCTCTCTCTTTCTTTTGCTTATTTTTCTCTATATTTGTCCCCCCCCACTCTTTACCCCCTCTCCTTCCACACTCTTTTCCCCCATCTCCTTCTCTCTCAATGTCCTCTTGCTCTCTCTCACCCCTTTGTCTCTCTCTCCCCCTAGTTATCCTGACTTCTGCACTCAATACCCTATATTTTATGTTACTTACTCCTGCACTCAAATGTGTTGCATGGACTGCAGGAGGGAGGACAAGGAATGGAGGAGATGGGAGTGGAGGAGGAGGAGGTGGGATGACATAATAGTGCTACTAGCTATGGGGCAAACAATATGAGTGTTGGGAGTTCTGTGTTTCTTCATCACTTGGTCTCATCCATGTGGTAATATTACACAGCATACTGATAGATGATGGAGACCCCCTTCCCTGCTCCTCCTTCTCATCTTTAACTCCTTAAATAGGTGGCAGAAATAGGTGCCGGAAATAGGTATCGGCAACTACTTAAAAAAAAGTATCAGTACTCTTACTCATTGCTAAAAAAGTGGTATCAGTGCATCCCTACTCACTAATGTCCTTGGATAATTGGATGCTTCCTTCAACTATCGTCCAGACACCTTTGCAAGTGATACCAGACCAGATCCTCAGATGAAAGTCTCTCAGTCAGCTCCAACAACTTTCAGAAGAATAGACCCTGCCGCTAACCGCGTGGACCTCGATGAAGAGAAGACACATAGCAAGCCTGTCTGGGAGGGCAGCAGCCCTGCAGGCCGGGATCTCCTCCTCTGCTCCAGGTCTCAGAGTATATATGTTCCTTCCAGCCACCATCTGGGCACCTATTTCCAGAGATTGGCCAGTCCTGCATAAACATTCAGCTGCTGATTTGACTCTCCCAGCCTACTATCTTCCAGAACTTTTCCAGACAGACAGGGGGAAGCAGCCAACCCTGCAGCCAATGAAACAGACCAAAACAATCACATGCAGCTCAACTGATTACAGCAAGGCAGTAAATACATTTACCTAACCTAGCACTTATCTAGGAGGTTGTTACAATTGTACAGGCGATACCATGTCAAATTCATATACATATGATTGGTGCATTTAATAATACATATTTTTAATAAGTACCAAACTGCATTCACCATTTTTTTTCCTTCTGCTTGGAGATTAGCTTTAAATTGGAATCTGGTCCACTGAATTAGCTTAGTTGACATCTGTGATTCAAATAAAATGAGTAAATGAAACAAAGGATACCGATAAGGAACATTTCTACTCCCTCTTAACTTCTGCATTTCTTTTCACCCACATAATACATATGTGCAGCAGCAAAGAAGGTGGGCTTTAAAGTGTATGCTAACCCAAAAAAAGAAAAAGGATCCTGCTCATTTAAAGCATATTATATGACACAGTGCTTGTGCTGTGGCATTTGGACCCCTTTAACACCTGAAAAACTAGGCTGATCCTGTGTGCCCTGCCGTCTCTCCTCTCTGCTCTTGTGTCCTCCTCCCCCATCCCTCCCTGCCTGTCGGCTCCTGTGTCAGGGCCTGGCAAGGCCCCCCCACCTCCTGCTGCTGCTGTAAAAATATGTCTTACTTTATATAATCTGCTCGGTCTTATAAGGATATGTCCCCCTGTGTATTATATAAAAAAAAGCTGCATATACCTTATTTGTAAGCGATGATCAGCGGTCACATGACGTGCCACATCTCTCTGGCTCTCTCCTCCTCCCCTCCAGACTGGTGTCATCTGTCAGACGGGGAGAGGAGAGATGTGGTGCGTCACGCGACCACTGATCAGCGCACACAAATAAGGTATAAACTGATTTTTTTTATACAACACACACACAGGGGGACTTATCATTAGGAGACGAAGCAGACTACATAAAGTAAGACATGTGGGTTAACAAACCCTTTAAAGCTCAGATGTTGCACATATGCATCCATTGGCAGCAGATCATTCTGTGCTGAGAACGTCCTCTCTGCTTGCTCCCAGTAAAGTGACCGAGCTGCCAAAGACAGCTCTTGGTCTGTACTAATGATCAGGAGTCTCAATCATATAACCACTTTGACTGCCAATCACAGTGGTCACACGATCGGCTGATCCTTTCCGCCCCCTGGGTATACAGCACCCATTAAAGACCCCATTAAAGGCATGCCGGGGCTGAGCGAGAAGGGATTAAGCTGCTCTACTGCCTATGACAATTTTTGAAATTTTTTGCTTAAAATGAACATGTAGCAGGGCTATGGACATTCAATCATTAACATAGTTTAACAAATAATAATACATGAGTTTTACAGAAAGCCTTCACTGACTTCTGTTTCTGCAAGCATTGAGGAGCAATTCAGCTTCAAAAGGTCACAGCAGACTCACTAAAGCTACTCAGGTAGTTCTGCTCATTTTGAGATAGGTCAAATGAGAATATGTAAATATGTCAATATATGTACCCTGGCTATGGGTTTACTTTAAAGCAATTGTTTAATGTACATCCTGTGCAGCTAACAGTTTGGTAGGTGAGTAAAAAGAGTGTTAGAGGGTAATTTAAAAAATCTGGTGAAAGGGCATGAGAGGGGTGAAAGATAGGCATGCAAGGGGGAGAGATTTGCCCAGAAATAGGCTATACATCGGCACTTGGAACTAAGGTGGTTGCCACTGATAAGTATATGAAGTATAATCTTAACATACCATAACATAACATTGACATAAAAGTGTAATTTCTTCAAATTTTTGTAATATTTATAGGCATGTTAAAGTATTTTTAAGGTCTTTTTTTTAGACATAAATTTAAAAAAAGATTAGCTTGAGGTAAAAAAATCTTAAATCTTAATCTTATTAATGTGTATTAATATTTTAAAGCCTTGTTTCTATAAATAATTTGCAGGCAGCCTACATACGTAGGCCCTGCTTTCTACTTTGAAGTGGTATGCAATGGGACTGATTTCCTAAAGAAAATGAACATGAGTAGAGGACTCACTACCATACGCATGTATCACAGGCCCTGCATAAAGTTGATTGTACACACACACGGCATTCACAATCCCAAGATCCCCCCAAAACTGTACTCCGGTTTTTCAATACGCACAGTGTGGTCCTAGTTTGCCATGCATGTTGAACATCCAAATAGTGCTACCTTTGCGTTTTCTGTTCTGCAAATTAAAAAACTATGCTAGTAGATACAAAATCAGTAGAGAATGTCACATTTTTATTCTAGGCACACCATGGCTTTGTCAGCATACATTTGGGCACTGGATGCATAGTCTATAGCAAACCACCCTCGTTAGTGAATTCAATCTACATATGCTATAGTCTGTGGATACATGTTCAAGTGCATCACCAACACATAGCAAATATTGTGACAAGGTCATTTGGTTGTTTTTGCACAAGTGATGTTCTTATATCCCTTTGTAAATCAACCCAATAAGCTTAATTTCTCCTTCTCACACTGCAAGTCTATGAGTCAGTTGACTCATTGAAAACCAAGCATTTGTTTTCATGCATAGGCTAAGCAACTCAACTATGCATGAAAACATGGGGTTCAGAAAAATGGCAGCAGGTGCTCTAGACTGATGAGTCAAAATTTGAAATATTTGGCCGTAGCAGGAGGCAATTAGTTTGCGAAGGGCTGGAGATCGGTACAATATTGAGTGTCTGTAAGCAACAGTGAAGCATGGTTGAGGTTCCTTTCAGGTTTGGGGCAGCATTTCTGCAAATGGAGTTGGATATTTGGTCAGGTTCAATGGTGTGTTCATTGCTGAGAAATACAGGCAGATACTGTACTTATTCATCATTATGCCATACTACCAGGGAGGCATGTTATTGGCTCCAAATGTATTCTGTAGCAGGACGATGACCCCAAACATACAGCCAATGTCATTAAGAACTAACTTCAGTGTAAATAAGAACAAGGAGTCCTCGAAGTGATGGTTTGGCCCCACAGAGCCCTGATCTCGACATCGAGTCTGTCTGGAATTACATGAAGAGACAGAAGGATTTCACGCAGCCTATGTAGGGGTTAAATTCTTACCATCGGCCTCCCCTCACCTTACCTTGCCTCAGGGCCCTTGAAGTCCTGATTATTCAGACACACCCACTGGAGTGAAGAGCAGAGACTTGTTTATTGGGCAAGGCTCATCATGTTAAGCATACAAAAGCAGGTGGGCTGGACCATCTCTGCCCACCAATCAGATATAAATATAATGCATATTATGATAAGTGCATTAGATGACATATTTCCTTTATTATAAGCAGAAAACCTCCTTTATTAATTTAACCAATCATAGAGATACACATATTTAGAATCATTAACGTATTAGTAGCTAGGCAAACTATAATGTTACTTAGAAGATTAAAGAAGAAATGGAAAGGGGGATTTTAATGGTGCCACAAATATATACACAGAATATATATTTTTTTTATAAAAAGTTTTTTTTTTATTGGTAAACAATGTTAACTCTCAGAAATAAAGACATACATAAAAATATCATCACAAATTGATAGGAACAATGTATATGTATACAGGGCTATATGTATCTAAATAAATGCATGTTGGGCTCTACATGTTTCGCTATTGTGCTTCTTCAGGAGCTGTAAGGCATATAATGGCTACAAAAAGAATACAAAAAATAGATGTAAGATATACAAAATATAAAACAGTCAAATACAAAATCATAATATATAATGCCATTAGATACAGATAAGTAACATAGAATGGGATATATAAATAAAAATAAAAAAAAATAATAAAAAAAGAGGACCATAGGGGAAATAATGCATGCCCCATTCAGGTGATCTCTGGGTAAATGGATCTCACAGAGGGGAATAGATGTGATGGTTATAGAAACATTACCTGTCATCAGGGGCATTGTTAGATCTACAAAAGATCAGGGGCTAGAGCCCATAGTAGCAAAGTAAAGAAAGTCATACCCTTGGGCGGATACACACATGTATATAATATACGTGTGTATATATATATATTTCATTATATATTATCATTACATAAGGGGGCCCCAGAGATCCCCCCTTACATCAGCATCCCTAGAGAGCCTCCCCTTACATCAGAGCCCCCAGAGAGCCCCCTTCTTACATCAGGGTCCTCAGAGAGCCCCTCCTTACATCAGGGTGCACAGAGATCCCCTCCTTACATCAGAGTCCCCAGAGAGCCTCCCCCTTGCATTAGGGTCCCCAGAGAGCCTCCACCTTGCATCAGGGTCCACAAAGAGCTCCCCCACTTACATCAGGGTCCCCAGCGAGCCCCTTCTTACATCAGGGTCCCCAGAGAGCGTCATGATGTCACCTCTCTGCTCTCTCGCCCGCCCAGCTCTCCCATGCTGCCTGCCACACTTGTGACCTGGCTGCAGAGAGGCCATGGCTGTCTCTGAGGTACTCGGGGCAATAGCCCCGAAAGCCACCCCCTAGCGATGCCACTGCCTATCATATAAGTGATAAATAGATTTGTTGAACTCCTGTTGTTCAGGTAAGAGAGGCAGATAAGGGAACATCAAAGTCCAGCAATGGGAATCACAGGGTGAGCAACGAAAAATTATCAAAATAATTTCTAAAAAAAATTAATATATATATATATAAAATGATACAGCAATAAGGGACAGTTCCTCCTGTATCACTGCAAACAGAACTCAATATATTGAACAAATGCCAAATGTGGGGGGGGGGGGGGGGGTAGAAAGGAAAAAAGGGAGAAATAGGGAGAGGAAGAAGGAGGGGAAAGGGATGAAAGGGAATAGGATGGGAAAGGGGAAGAAGTATTGGTCTACCGTATATCAATGGCTGCAGATATGCCCAAAATGCAATTTTTAACATCATATCTCAGATATATGATGAGGAAAAGAAGTTCCCATTACATAGCTACCAAATCTGGAGAAGACAGAAACTTCCAGACAGTGAAGCCAGAATGCATTCGAGCTCCCACAGAACTGGAGAACCCGATTTACAAACAAAGTAATGCATACAAGGTAAAAGACAAAATTCCAGCCTCACTGGAAAGAGACTCAGTCAAATAAAAGACTAAAGAATACATCTCTGAATAGGAGAAGACTTCGACGTGACTTACCAGGCAGCCCACCAAGGAAGTAATAACAGCGTCCCTAATGCTATCAACAGGAGCTGTGACAAATCAGCCAACAGCCCTGTTTATGACAGCTGACCACAATCAGCCGGTGTCTGACATCACCGACGGATCATGGATGTGAAAGGGACCATTGGGCATGTGCAAATGCCACAGCGTGAGTCTCCCATCTTGTAAAATCCGTCAGAACGGAGGATTTCCATAGAGGCGGCTGCATCCCACATCAAGGCACTAGAGGTAATAGTTTGAGAGAGAGAAGTGTACTGGTTGGCTCTGGCATAACCAGACTGGGGCATACCAACAACACTCACATTTAATACTTAAAGGGACCTCAAAGAGGGGGCCCTAAAGATGGGGTAACCCACTTGGTCTGAGAATGTTAAATGGGACAAAATTGGGAGAGAAAAGGTCTATTCCACCAAAGTGTGACTGGGAGAAAGGGGGGAAGGGGAGGAGGGGGGGACCACGGAAAAAAAATGGTGCCCACCAATTGCGGGACAGGGCCACCCGTGGTACAACAGAAGCCTACCCGCGAGGGGGGACAGCCACTGTTCCCATCAATTGCAGCCACTGTGCCATCAAACGTAGCCACTGTGCCCATCAATTGCAGCCACTGTGCCATAAAATGCAGCCACTGCTGCATATATAATATATATATATATATATATATATATATATATATATATATATATATATATATATATATATATAGTGTTTTAGACTACCTGCTCCTGCTCCTCGCCTTGGTGACTACTTGGTCCCCTACTAAAGGCAGCAGGACTCGGAGAAGCAACACGTGATGTTTTCTCTCTCTCTGCCCTGCAGTGCAATCTGGGAGTTGTAGTCTCTGCAGAGCACAGGCACCAGATGGCCATGTTGAAGTCTGTGTGCCTGTGCTCTGTGAGAGAACTACAATTCCCGCCATGCGATGGGGCCGCCGTCGCTGACTTTAGGGGAAAGGCTAGGAGGATGGCGCTGCGGCAGTGGAGCCTGCTATTTGACGTAGGCAGCCTGAGCCATGCCCACACCATCCACCATGATTGAGTGAATGGAAATTAGTGTTGTCCAGCCTCGTCCGCCGCTGCGGAGCGCGACGGTGGCTCAACTCACTCTGCACAGCGGCTGTGTGCAGCGCGCCCACCGCCTGCTCACCCTGCGAGTTCCAGTCCCAGTGTCCCACTGTACACAACAGCAACACAACACCTGAAAGGCAAATTAGACAATCACGCGATGGGGAGGCCCTTTCTGTGGGCGAGGCCTAAGGCAATCGTCTAATTTGCCTAATTAAAGAGCCGCCTCTGATGACAGGTAAGAACCAATACATTATTATCCCCTGGTGGGAGACCCAGCCATACTAGCAATAAATATATAAAAAATAAATATATATATATATATATATGTGTAAACAAGCAATGGCAGCTTAGAGGAGAATGGAAACAAGTAAAACCAGAAGATATATCAAGGACAGAGGGGCAAATATCACAGACAAGGCATGATTTATGATGAATAAATATAAAAAATGGCTTGAAGCTGATGGCTTAATTTAAGCCTGAATATTTATTAGCAAACAGCTGATCAATCCATCTGCCCTCGATCTATGTCCAACACAGAAAAAAAGTTTTGTCCACTGGACTTTTAAAGAGTCACACCTTAGACAGTAAATGTAAAAATATGAAAATATTGTCTATGTCCCTACCTCTCTCGTGTGGAGGGATGTGATCAAGAGCAAAAAAATTACTGTTGGTAAGTCAAATCCATGGTGTAGTCCAGTGTGTCTACTGATGAGGGTCTTCATCCTCTTCTTACCGATCAGGGACATATCCGATGGAAGAAATGTCTCTCGGTTTTTCCTACATAGTAGGCCCCATAGTCACATTGCATAATATAAATAATACCGATGGTCTGACAGTTAGCAAAAAAGGAAGGCTTCCAAATTCGGCCATTGGTTAATACAATCTGACGAGCATTAGTGACAAATGTACAATAGTTACATCTACACCATGGGGCAGTGCCCATTTTACTGTTCTTCCACTGGGTTTTGCTGATATGATGACTATGTACCAGTTGGTCTTTTGGAGAACGAGACCTACAATATGTAATTTCGGGATAGAGATTGATATATATGGACATCTCTCATAGAAATTTTATAAAATAATGAAAGCGGTTTCCTTTGTCTAACAGACAAGACATTGGTCCGGTATATAGCTTTACTTACAAGTTCCTAATATTAAGTTTCACAATTAATAACTTTCTCAAATGTGCTTAGAATAAATAGCTTCGAAGCACAACGTAAAATAGCACTCTACAGCCTGAAATATTATTCATAATTTGTTAGGATCACTTAGTGCTCCTGCTACTCATTCCAGCATCCGGGTGTTGGCTGTTGCATTCCCCCCATCTTTGTTCACCTGGAAGGTGATTGATCTGGTCAGTCAACTGATATAAGCAAACCAAATACTCTATCCCTTGCTTGTGGTAGAGATGGTATACCTGCAAGTTCCTGATCAAGCCTCCCGTTTTTAATTTGGATTTCCCTGTGTATGACCTGGATTGGATATTGAACTATTCCCTGAACTCTGCCTGCCTTTTACCTGAATTGTTATAGGATCGGATATTGGACTATTCCCTGAACTCAGCCGGCCCTTTACCTGGACTGTCATAGAACCACACTCTCTGTCCGCTAAACTGCCTGTAGTCTGTTGTTTGCTCTGTTAGCAAATGCCTTGGCATAGTGGACAGGCACTATAGCATTGTGTATAAGTCCTGGGGCCAACCAAGTACCAGTAGGCTTTTCTTAAGGGAAAGGGGGCTGCTATAGGTGAAGCACACAGTAGCTAGCTATAGAGTCTGACCACCTGTGTTGGGGTAGATGTGACACTCATAACATAATTATATTAAACAATTATATAATCCTTTAGCCTACATCTACAGAAGATCTGTGGTAAGTTCTCCAAGATGTTTGGAACAACCTACCTGCTGAGTTCCTTCAAAAACTGTGTGCAAGTGTTCCTAGAAGAATTGATGCTGTTTTGAGGGCAATGGGTGACCACGCCAGTATTGATTTGGATTTCTTTTCTGTTCATTTACTTTCCATTTTGTTAATTGCTAAATTAAAACTTTTATTTCTGAAAGCATTCTTAATTTACAGCATTTTATCACACCTGCCTAAAAAGATTTTGTACAGTACTATATATATACTATATGTAAATTATTTATAATATCATATGAAAAACATTTGTGGGTGAAATTGGAGTTTCCCTTTGGGTATTTTCTGTCTGCAGAGTTAGTCTCCATCAGCCTACTTGCACACAGTTTAATGGCACACAGCGGTAAAGTTGGGGGTCTGCAAATGCTGATCCGGCTCCTACATTCTCACAACATAGCAAGTATGTGGGAACTATACACCGAGTTATGTCACTATTTCCCTGGATCAGTTTAATTGAAATTCTTTCACTTGGCTAGACATCCTATGAAAAGTAACTTGCCCTGGTGCTCAGCTAAGCTGGGATATCTTTAGCTTTCTTTGAAAAAAAAATGATGGCTGGCTTATAGAAACAGAGGTATTTCAGTTGTTAAAGTGAACCTTACCATCCCCCCAGACATACAAACTTAGTCTATCTATATAATCTGCTTCATAGGATTGTCATGTCTACTTCTGTCTTCTCCAAAACCTGCAGGCTAAATTACTATTATTATTATTATATCTGTTAATGTTTTTGTCAAAAGTCAGCAGCTGAGCCTTCATTTCAATCGTGAACCACTCCCCTGGCCACTGATGCAGAGAGCAGTGACAGAGGGCGGTTAAGGCGTCATGCATATGGATGAAAAATAAAAACACTGGGGTGGATTTATTAAAGGTAAATAGCCTGTGCACTTTGCAAGAGCAATTAGCCAAGAGCATGGTAAATGAGATGACACTTCACTTTGCAAAGGATACCCAATTATGTGCAAGGAAAAAAAAAAAATGCATTTTTGCTTGCACATGATTGTATGGTGGAACTCAGAAGAGCTTCCCTTCATGTACTAAACTCTGAAGCAACTGTACTTGCAAAGTGCACAGTCTATTTTCTTTTAGCTTTTAGTAAATGAATCCCAAATTGTTTAGACCCATATGTTTTCTTTACAGATCTGAGGGCAGTCCTAATATAGCCAATGTATCTATGCATTTCGGGGGGTGTTTAGCTCTGTTTACTCTGTAAATGGTTGAGCTAGAATTTACCTGCGTACAGTGTGCAGTGCAAATGCTCTCTTTTGAAGATGTCTGCCTGCCTTTGTGCAAGGAAGGACTTTGGGCAGCAGGAGCTGGAACTTGGCTCAAGTCAACTAGCATTTGATTTGTGATGTGTTTTTTTTTTTGTTTGTATGGCAAAAATATAAATAAAAAACCCAGTGGTGATTAAATACCACCAAAAGAAAGCTTACTGTCTCAAAAAAATGATAACAATTTCATATGGGTACAGTGTTGCATGACCGTGTAATTGTCATTCAAAGTGCAACAGCACTAAAAGCTGAAAATTGGCCTGGGCAGGAAGGGGGTGAATGTGCCCAGCATTGAAGGGGTTAAAGTTGAACTCCAGTCAGCAGTAAAAAAATTACAAAGCAGTTTCTCCAGCCTCTACTTGCACGGCAATGGTTAATTGTCTGTTTAGTCTAGGGTGCACAGAATAGGTATGATATACTTGCCTTATACCTTGTTTCATCAGAAGCCAATTATTTCCTCTGCTCACGGGATGTGGGTGGGCCCTTAACATTCTCACCTACAGTGCAAAACTGCTGGTTCTGCCTTGTAAATAAAAATGCTAAAGAGGCCATGACTGGTGAGGAGGAGCAGCTTAGTGGGGCTGGTCAAACAATATGGAGAAGTCTTCAGGAGCAAGGAATAAGGTTAGTATTTCTCCTTATTCTTTACCCCTTGGAGCAGGGGTGGGCAACTGTGGCCGCAGTTGTGGAACTTCACATCCCATTAAGGCATTGCAAAACTAACAGTTACGAGCATGACTCCCAGAGGTAGTGGCATCATGGGACTTGTAGTTCTGTAACAGCTGGAGGGCTGTAGTTGCCCATCCCTGCCATAGAATAAATGAGTAGTTATTCCTTGCTGTGTGGGGGAGAAGGCAATTACACAGTCATTTTTTACTACTGATTGTGGTTTAGCTAAGTATTTTTAATACAGATACGCCAGACAATGATATTTCAAATATCAATATCACAGAAAAAACATGAAAAGATATAATAAAATATTTATATATATATATATATATATATATATGTATATGTAGCACTGACCCCCGAAGAAGCTGCTGGTTTTATTGGGCTTACCGTTACTTCTTGACCTCGTCTCCGTCTAGGGTTTCCAGTGGTAGATGGCCCAAAGAAATGAAGAAACTGACACTTCTTTTGGGTTATTTATTTAGAAGATAAAACAGTCTCTTAATGAAGGGTAGAGGGTTTAGGAGAAAGTTCAGGTACTTTTGGACTTCAAAAATAGAAAGTCTCTTATAGAAGAAATCCAGAGAATAACCGTTTCACAGCTGGATTCTCACAACCTCCGGATAGACCTCCTCTCACTAGGCCTAGCAGCCGGTAGGGTGTTAAGTAAAGCAAAGTCTCTGCCATAGACTTGACCGTGAATTACTTGAGAAGAAGTCTCTGCCACACACTTGAACGTAACCGAGGGTCATAGACAAATTTAGAGAACTATCATATGGTACCAGTATCTCTCAGTCGGTCCGCGATACCGTATGAATGTGGATCCATGAAGTATCCTTCAACTGAGCCTCCAGGCTCCTTCAGAGAAACCAGCCTTGTGCATGGCCTCCTCCTCAAGAGTCCTCCCCTGGATGCTTCTTCAGTTGCTGGGCCTCTCCTTAGATGAGACAGCACCGGACCACCTTTGAATCCTCAGGCCTTGACATCCATTCAGGCCTGTCCCTGCAGTTACTTCGCCTCAGGCTATCCAGCCCCGAGACTTGGAATTGCATGGATCCACACCCCAGGCCAGGAGGGCCATGGGGGCTGGTCAGGAGGACCAGGACCAAACAGACAGAAAATATCTCCTGGATCGGAACCCTGAAGCACGTGATGTCAGTACCTTAAATACCACCTCCCAGATTGCACAGCAGGAGAACACTCCCAGTGGGCTGGTTCTGAGAAACGTGGCACTCAATACACCCAGCTAAACTGCGTTCTACCACTTGCCGGAGGTGACAGCGACACCTGCAGCCAAGGAGAACTCAGTGCAATCCAGCCAGACTGGTACTGAAGCCATAATTTAGCAGAATTAGCCCTAAAACCCAACTGTTGTTTCAGGAATATTAATTTTCAAAAACATATAGCGCAAACTCGTCAGGAGCCGGTGCTATATACACTGTACTTATACATACAAACATTATATTACCAAAAGTATTGGGATGTCTGCTTTTACACTCACATGAACTTTAATGGCATCCCAGTTGTAGTCCGTAGGGTTCAATATTGAGCTGGACCACCCTTTGCAGCTATAACAGCTTCAACTCTGGGAAGGCTGTCCACAAGGTTTAGGAGTGTGTCTATGGGAATGTTTGACCATTCTTCCAGAAGTGCATTTGTGAGGCCAGGCACTCATGTGGATAAGAAGGCCTGACTCACAGTGTCAGCTCTAATTTATCCCAAAGGTATTTTATCGGGTTGAGGTCAGGACTCTGTGTAGGCTAGCCAAGCTCGTTCATCCATGTCTTCAATGTCCCTTATCACTGCCACATCAGTCATATACAATAGACAAACAAGATATTTGGGGGGCACACTCTAAAAGATGCATTAAAGATGGTGCAGCCATAAGACCATACAACAGAACAAAATATTCCAGCGCACACATGCAAAAAAGACACGTACCTCCTGGAAGGCTTATTTAAAACACCTAGACATATTCAAAAAACATTATCAAAAAATATGGGGATTTGGTCAAACCATATTGCTATATGGTGCTTAAGCCCACTTACTGCGACCAAGTACCCCATGATTAGTGGGTCCTACACTATCCATAGACTGGGAGATCCTGCTTCTCTAAACCATGGGAGCAATAAACTCCTCTATATGGGAGAACTAGAGATCTCCATCCATGACACAGGTAGACGCTAATGAGAGGCACTGGTGAGGGAGTATGGTGCTCCGCACCCAAAAGAATTTGGTCAGAATCCATACAATAGACAAGCAAGATATTTAGGGGGCACGCCCTGAAAGATGCATTAAAGATGGTGCAGCCATAAGACCATACAACAGAACAAAATATGACAGTGCACACATGCAAAATAGACATTTACCTCCTGCAAGGCTTATTTAAAACACCTAGACATTTTCAAAAAACATTATCAAAAATATGGGGATTTGGTCACGCCATATTGCTATATGGTGCTTAAGCCCACTTACTGCAACAAGTACCCCATGATTAGTGGGTCCTACACTATCCATAGACTGGGAGATCCCGCTTCTCTGAACCATGGGAGCTGTACTCCTCTATATGGGAGAACCCCACTCCCTCACCAGTGCCTCTCCTTAGCGTCCACCTGTGTCATGGGTGGAGACCTCTAGTTCTCCCATATAGAGGATTGTATTGCTCCCATAGTTTAGAGAAGCAGGATCTCCCAGTCTATGGATGGTGATGTCGCCATCAATGTACATTGATTACATTTTTGTCACTAGTTTACATTTTGCCACTAATTTATATTGTAGCAAATTGACATTTATTTAGTGTTGTCACATGAAAAGATATAATAAAATATTTACAAAAATGTGAGGGGTGTACTTACTTTTGTGAGATACTGTATGTCATCTAACATCTAGCATAATACAATAAAGATAGTCACTCCACGGTTAAATCATAACAAAAAACATGCATGCATATCGGTGCAATGAGCTACAGTTATAATGATTAAGAGCTGGTGTTCAGAAATACATACAGGAGTTCAGTAACCTTGATAGTGTAATGAAAAGGAAATCTGAGCCAGACCCTGGAAAAAGAGAGGAGGCGGAAAAAAACAATGTTTCGGGGATGTAAAAACCCCCTTTCTGAAGAAGCTCTAACGAGTAGGGCCCTCTGATCCCTCCTGTATTGATTTGTATTGTAAGTGTACTGTCTGCCCTCATATTGTAAAGCACTGCGCAAACCGTTGGCGCTATTTAAATCCTGAATAATAATAATAATAATAATAATAATAATAATAATAATAATAATAACCTCCTGATTGAGGTGGCATTGACAGGCTCCCGCACTGCAGCAGTACTATATGTAGTCTTTAGTCTTGGCCTAAAGTGAATGTATGGCCAAACTATTTTTTTCAGGTTTGGATTGAGTGGGGAATGGTTAACATGACTGTCAGTTTATTGTGTGCTCTCTGTGTCCTGTTGGGGAGCTTTTTCTTCACTTCCTGTCACTGAGATGCAACAGGAAGTGAGAGTAAATTTCTAGCATGTGAAGGTAAAGGGGGGGGGGGGGGGTAGCTGTCTTCCAGTGGAGAGAGGCGTCTCCAGTGGAAGATTTCCTCTCACCTCTTCACCTGGTGACAATTGTAAATTTTGCATTTTCCATCACTTTCTATTTTGGTGCCAATGTTGGTGGCCATAATATTTAGAAAATAATAAACTCCTTACCAGGGACACATAACATCAATAAAAACTTGACAGGTTTTCTTATCCTTCCTTAATCTATCCAAAACAAAAAATGACTATACAAAAAAGTTATGTTCCTCTAAGTGAGGAGCAGGGATATTGGTTATAATTGGTTATATTTTAGTTATCCTTTAATTGCATTCTCTTATGTATTTCTTTAAGCAAACATGAGATTTTATTTAAGATACAACTCCCACTATTTCCCAATGACATATATCTTAAATATTTAATTAGGAATACTAAATCATAAATTGCGGAACTCAACAAGAGCACCGCGGGGAAATAAAAATAAACACAGACGTCCTTCTTGTTAGGATGCATGTTTTTAAAGTCAAGAGAGAAAGAAAGAAACAGACTCGGCTGAAAGTAAACAGATTTTGTTGGAGATTTAATTGCAGCTTGTTCATAGTTTGTCTTTCTGGCAGGCTTTGTAGTCATTCTAGAGTGTGTTGGATTCTGAACATTCAGGGAATGGGGAGACACTGGAACTGTGGTTTGATTAAAATTTATTTAATTTAGATTTCAGTAGAGCAGACTAGTTGAAGAAACGCTGATACCTTGTCCACACAGAGCAAACTAACCACGTTTCTAAAAGTACATCCCCAACCCCAATATACTCACCTTACCAGTGCTCCCTCGCTTACCTCGATCCTTGCTCCTCTTCAGCTGCCACTGCAGTTGGTTATGTTGCGGATCTAGGGAAGCAGTAATACTACCACTACGGTCATGTGAGCGTGCTTGGGTCTAATGAGTGGCTGCTAGGCCTCAGCAAGTTTGCAGGTCAAACAGTGAGGACTCTTGCCAGCTACGGAAGAGCAACAATCTGCAGGGCAGCACAGGCAAATTAAGAATGGAGGAGTAAAAGTGTCTCCTTTAAAATGCTAATTCGCCTTTTCAAAAAAATATAAAGGTAAACACCCTACCCACCCATCCCCACTCTATTTAAAAAAAAAAATGTATTTAGCATATCAAAATGTTACAGCACAAATATCAGGTAGGTATGATCTATCCATATCAATACATTCAGAGTGCTTAGTTCTACTATATCATCCTTAGTATTCTGATGATAAACATTGTAAAATCTCATTCCCACCCTCTGACAGTCTTTACGCTCTTTTTTTTTAAACAATGTCAAAACAGTAGACATCAAACATAGAAAGAGAACCTCAGACACTTCAATCCCCAGTAGTATCCTTAGGTAGAAGAGGTGGCCCGTTCCCTCCCCTTTCCCACAGAAGAAGTCTTCCTCCCCACCTCCTCCCCACGTCAATGTCATAATTGTTGAAACTCAGATCATAGATATTGGGATGGAGTGCAATCCCCCCCACTTCAGTCTCGATATTTCCAGTGTAGTACACACATACTCTCGTCCTCCATTGTAATCTCTCCAGCTAAGTCATTCTCTTAACTACGTTTGCTTCTCTGTTCCCCATTCTCCTCTAAGGTATTCTTTGAGTCAGTCCACATAAACTATACCTTCTTAAACTTCTTAGGAGCCCCCCTAGCCTCATATGTCATCCGATATAAAAGCACATCAGCATTTACTATCTTCACCCACATCTCTCCCTAATGTCAGTTGTTCATCATTTATCCATCTCTGGGCGATCAATTTCCGCACTCCGAAGTATAGAAGTCTGAGGAAAAATTCAGTATGTACATTTACTTCCTCTTGGTAAAAAAGACAGGAGGCAGCATAGGGGGGAACATATATTAGGAAGGGCAAAATGATCAGAGATTAATTCAGTCACCCTGGACCATATGGGACGTATCCTAGGGCGATCCCATACCATGTGCATAAACGTTCCCTCTGCTCCCTTGCACTTGTGGCAGTCTGCGGAATCTCTCCTGTGCATTCGAAACAGTCTGGTCAGTGTCTAATACAACTATTGTAGGTATCTAAGTTGGATCATTCTATCCGTGTAGGAGATAACTGAGACAAGCTATGTATGCAACATCTCCTGCCACAGCTCCTCAGTCAACTCTGGTATAACAGCTATCCATCGGGACCTAGTCCTGTTAGTCAAGTCAGGGTTCCCAGGAACCACTTCTCTGTAGTATCTGGAAATACATTTAGTTGGGTCATGGTCGATCAGGACCTTTTCTGAAGCAGTGCTTTGTACCCCAACTTCTCCCCTCCCAAACTGGGTCATAGCTGCATGGTGCAGTTGAGCATATCTGAATTGCCAGGTCCTGGGTATGCCAAGTGGTTCCCTCAGGTGCACAAAGGAGGACAACCTACCATCCTGGTATATATGGTGCAGATACTTAACACCATATCTAGCCCATCTATAGCCATCTTCTAATTTAAAGAACTCTTTCAGGGATATATTGCACCACAGGGGGCTGTTAGGGGACATCCATAGAGGTTCATCCCCCATCCTCTGTCCACATTGATGAAACACCCTACTCGGGAGCGACATTGCAGAACCCACCTTCCTACCCGGAATCCCCCTCCTGATTTATTATTATAGATTCTATATTATAGATTGAGATTCTATATAGATTCTATATACCCTATCTTGTTACCTGTCTAATCAGTGATCATTATCACCAGTCCATTTTCTGTATGAACTATATACAAAGCAGCGAAAAACATACAAATCTTTGGCTTATGGTGTCTGTCGAAAGTTCTAAGAAGATTCAATGGAGCAGCTAAACTATACGGAGTCATACAGTTTAGCTGCTCTGTCGAATCTTCTTTGAACATTCGACAGACATCAATTAGTGATGGCCGAACGGTTCGCCCGGCGGTCGTTTCGCGGCGAATTTTGGCTGTTCGCGATTCGCTCGATCAGGGGACTATTGCCGCAGTTCGCCAGGCGGACTTCCGTGTTTACTGTGTAAAAGAACTTTGACCTATGATGACACATCCATCATGGGGTACAGGACAGCCAATTGAGACATTACAGCACATGGACACTTGGACATTCCCCCTAACTTATAAATACACCCGATCCGGCGGCCATTTTACATTCTTTCTTCTGTCACTATAGGGAGAGGTTGCTGTGTGGAGCAGGGAGAGATTGCAGTGACCCAAATCGCTAGCTATTTGGTACACAAAAGTTATTTTCAGGACTGGTATAGGTGTTAGGTGTATATAGGTTTGCTGTGCTACTGATTGTTGCAGCAGCCTGAGCGTCTTTTGTCAGTTTAGAGAAAGGGACAGGACGGTGTGTCTGCTGTAGGGACAGTCAGTTTAGTCATTAGCTGTTACTATCAGGTCCACAAAAGTGCTATTCCAGTTATTGTTCCAGTAGCCTCTGTTTTGTCAGTTAATATAGGGACAGGCAGGAAGCAGTGTGTGAGGCAGTGAGGGTCAGTTTAATCAGTAGCTTTTACTATATTAGGTCCACAAAGGTTCTTTTCAGGACTGGTATCAGTGGTATGGTAATAGGCTTGTACACGTATAATATTCTTTCTTCCAAATATAGAAAGAATATTATACTTGACTGCTGCCCTTCTGCTGCAGTCTGCTAATCATTCACAACCTACTTGTTCCACAAAGGTCCTTTATAAGGACTGGTAATAACCTGGTGTAGGGTGCTATAGTACATAGGGTTGAGTGAGGTACAGTCTGCTATTCTATAAGGACTGGTATAGGTCCACAATACATAGGGCTGAGGTGCACTACTGCTGACCGCTGCCCTATACTGCAGCAGTCCTTCCTCGGTATAGGGACTGACGTACAGTCTGCTAATCAGTCACAACCTACTTGTTCCACAAAGGTCCTTATAAGGACTGGTAACTTGGTCTGTCTAGGGTTCTACAGTACATAGGGTTGAGTGAGGTACAGTCTGCCATTCTATAAGGACTGGTATAGGTCCACAATACATAGGGTTGAGGTGCACTACTGCTGACCGCTGCCCTATACTGCAGCAGTCCTTCATCGGTATAGGGACTGAGAGTTTTGTCACAGGGTCATTTAAAAAATGACAGGCAGAGGAAGAGGCAGGCCCTTCCGCAGGGGTGGTAGGGGTAGGGCAGGAGCAACAGGCTTGAGCCAAAGTGGGAAGTTGCAGAAGGTGCGTTCAATTCATTTAAAGGACGCACCAGACTTGGTTGAGTGGCTCACTCAGCCTTACTCTTCTGCACCCTCCTCATCCTCTCGATCTGCACCCTCTTCTTCACTCTCTGCTATGTGCACCCCCAAAGACACTACCACCAACAACACCACCACCACCACATACCTTCCGCTTGAGTCACAGGAATTATTTTCCGGTCCATATCAAGACATTTCTGATGCGCAGCCACTCTTGGTTTTGGATCAGGAAGAGGAGGTAGCAACAACCGCTACTCAGCAGTCTGACGACAGTACCCAGATCAGGCCAAGGAGGAGGTTGGTCCCCGGTGTTGCTGTCTACTCCGAGATCTCTACTTATAGCGGTGGGGAAGGTGACGTCGATGATGATGTGTCTAGTGATGTCACGTGGGTGCCCACAAGAGAGGAAGAGGAGGGGAGTTCAAAGGGAGATATGGACTAGCAGATAGGGAGGAGAAGCAGGAATAACTTACATTGCATAGGAGGGACAAAGCCGACTGCAAATGTATCAGGAGCGAGTCATCGACCATGTACGGTCACATCTGGCGCTCCCAGGACACCGTCACATGGCTCCGCAGTGTGGGCTTTTTTTTAACGTGTCCGCTGCTGACAATAGCGTTGCCATCTGCAATCTTTGCAGTCAACGCATTAGTCGCGGTAAGCCCAACACTCACCTAGGGACGACCGCCTTAAGAAGGCACATGAGCAGCCATCACCGAGCCCAGTGGGAGCAACGGAACACACAAAGCCACACTCCAGGCTCTCCCCGTCCAGCCTCGTCTTCTACTTCTCCTCTCTCCTCACAATTGTCCTCCACTCCACCTTCCATCACGCCAAGCTCACGTTTTTCTGCAAAAAGGCAGGCTTCCGTGGGCCTAATGTTCGAGCGTAAAAAAATGATGACGCCGGATAACCCTCTTGCCCAACGGTTGACGGCTGGCTTGTCAGAACTCATAGCCCGCCAACTACTGCCATATAAACTGGTGGACTCGGAGGCCTTTCGCAAATTTGTGGCCACTGGAACACCACAATGGAAGGTCCCAGGAAGGAAGTATTTCTCACAGAAGGGCATCCCAGAGCTATATGGCCATGTTCAGTGGCAAGTGAATGTATCTCTGGCACACAGTGTCGGTGCCAAGATACATCTGACCACAGACACGTGGTCTAGCAAACACGGGCAGGGAAGGTATATCACTTTTACTGCCCACTGGGTGAACCTTCTGAAGGCCGTCAAGCATGTAACCCGTGGCACCCGTGTAGATTTGGTTTTACCGCCACAGATTGCATGCAGGCCTGACTCTTCTTCTCCTCCTCCTCCTACACCATCCTCCTCCCTCTCCTCCTCGGCTGACTCCTCCTTTTCCGCTGCTAGCGTCTCTTCCGCTGCGCCGCCCAAGCTCCCCAGAACCTATTTGACATGCCAGGTGAGACATTGCCATGCCGTGCTGCGTCTGTTGTGCCTGGAAGCCAAGAGCCACACTGGCCCGGCACTCCTTTCAGCTTTGCGTTCACAGGCAGATCAGTGGCTAACACCGCTCAATTTGACAGTTGGTAAAGTGGTGTGTGACAACGGTGCCAATCTGCTTAGCGCATTGAAACAGGGCAAAATCACGCACGTGCCATGCATGGCACACGTCTTAAACTTGGTGGTGCAGCGATTCCTTGTCAAATACCCTGGGGTCCAGGACATCTTGCGGCAGGCAAGGAAAATCTCGGCCCATTTCAGAAGATCTTACACGGCCATGGCTCGCCTTGCTGACATTCAGCGGCGACACAATCTGCCGGTCAGACGTCTTATTTGCAATTGCCCGACGCGTTGGAACCCAACCTTGTATATGCTTGATAGGCTGCTCCAGCAGAAACGTGCAGTTAACGTCTACCTGTATGAACTCTGCGGCAGAACAGGTTCTGGGGAGCTGGGTTTTTTTTCACCGCGCCAGTGGCTGCTCATGCGCGACGCATGCAGACTTCTGCGGCCATTTGAGGAGATCACCAAACTGGTCAGTCGCAGCCATGGCGCCATCAGTGACATGGTACCTTATGCCTTCTTTATGGAGCGTGCATTGCGTCGTGTCATTGATCAAGCTGTGGAGGAGCAGGAGCGGGAAGATGAGGAAGTGGCAATGCTGGATGAATTCCCAGGGGGGGCTACTCTATCTGAGACAAGTGAACAACAGGAGTCTGAAGAAGAGTCAGAGGAGGATGGTGCCGGGGCGGATGAGGAGGAGCAAGAAGAGCATGCTTTAAACCTTTCTGGGATCCCTGTTGTGCGTGGATGGGGAGAGGAGAATGAAGAGTACGACATTATCCTGGATGATGAGCAGGAGGCAGGCCACCACACCGCTTCCACTTTAGTGCAAATGGGGGCCTTCATGCTCCAGTGTTTTAATAGGGACCCCCGTATAAAAAGCATAAGGGTCAAGGACCAGTACTGGGTGGCAACGTACTTAGACCCCCGGTACAAACACAAAATGGTGGAAATGTTACCGCCGTCACAGAGGGCTGGCAGAATGGAGCACTTCCAGGCCTTGCTTTGAGAAATGCTGCATTCTGCTTTTGTGTGCGCTGGCAGAGGAGCAATTCCCACTCCCAGAGAAGGAGTTGTGGGTACCAATCCAACAGCGCCTGCAAGAAGAGGCCGGTTTGAAGATGTGTTGGTGACTTCGGATATGAGGTCATTCTTTCAGCTGACCCATTGACAGGTGTCATCCGGATCCAGCATCAGGGAACGCCTAGACCGTCAGGTGTCCGTCTACATCGGGTTAGCGGCCGATGTGGACGCTCTGAGGAGTGATGAACCCCTGGACTACTGGGTGGGCAGGCTTGACCTCTGGCCAGAGCTTGCCCAATTTGCAATCGAACTGTTGGCTTGCCCCTCATCCAGTGTCCTGTCCGAAAGGACGTTCAGCACAGCAGGGGGGATCGTGACCAATAAGCGTACCCGCCTAGCTCACGACAGTGTTAACTACCTCACATTTCTAAAAATTAATGAGGCATGGATCTCGGAGGAATTCAACACATGTGACCAGTAGACCATGTATATGTCTATAAACAATTTTTTTTAATCAAGCACAGAGACCTTCTTTCTTCATTTGGCTCACTTCCTTGTCCAAAAAAAGCACACCGTACTATATGCCCGTACCCTCCTCTTTGAAGAGGTTGAGCGGTGTCATATTTATACTGGGGCTGCTTATTATGAGGGGCTGCCACCATCCCTGTGCTGTGCTGACATCCTCATGGGCCTGTACCTCTGCTGTGCATATTATGAGGGGCTCCCACCATCCCTGTGCTATGCTCATTATGAGGGGCTCCCACCATCCCTGTGCTGTGCTGACTTCCTCCTGGGGCTGCTTATTATGAGGGGCTCCCACCATCCCTGTGCTGTGCTGACTTCCTCCTGGGGCTGCTTATTATGAGGGGCTCCCACCATCCCTGTGCTGTGCTGACTTCCTCCTGGGGCTGCTTATTATGAGGGGCTCCCATCATCCCTGTGCTATGCTGACATCCTCCTGGGGCTGCTTATTATGAGGGGCTCCCACCATCCCTGTGCTATGCTGACATCCTCCTGGGGCTGCTTATTATGAGGGGCTCACACCATCCCTGTGCTATGCTCATTATGAGGGGCTCCCACCATCCCTGTGCTATGCTCATTATGAGGGGCTCCCACCATCCCTGTGCTATGCTCATTATGAGGGGATCCCACCATCCCTGTGCTATGCTGACTTCCTCCTGGGGCTGCTTACGGTGCAGGTGTCATTGCTGTATGTCAGTGCTCTCTATCACAGTGCTGCTGTCAGTGCTGTATTTCACTGTGCTGGTGTTAGTGCTTTATGTCACTCTGCTGATGTCAGTGCTCTCTATCACAGTGCTGTTGTCAGATGACTCTATCACGGTGCAGGTGTCATTGCTGTATGTCACGCTGCTGATGTCAGTGCTCTCTATCACAGTGCTGCTGTCAGTGCTGTATTTCACGGTGCTGGTGTTAGTGCTTTATGTCACGCTGCTGATGTCAGTGCTCTCTATCACGGTGCTGCTGTCAGTGCTGTATATCACGGTGCTGGTGTTAGTGCTTTATGTCATGCTGCTGATGTCAGTGCTCTCTATCATGGTGCTGCTGTCAGTGCTGTATATCACGGTGCTGGTGTTAGTGCTTTATGTCACGCTGCTGATGTCAGTGCTCTCTATCACGGTGCTGTTGTCAGATCACTCTATCACGGTGCAGGTGTCATTGCTGTATGTCACGCTGCTGATGTCAGTGCTCTCTATCACGGTGCTGGTGTCAGATGACTCTATCACGGTGAAGGTGTCATTGCTGTATGTCACGCTGCTGGTGATCATCTCCTGCACCCTCTTCTTTGCCTACCCTGGTCCCTGACCTTCCCTCTCCTCCATTGCCTTCATGCGCTCCACAGTCCTGAATTGTCTCAACAATTTCCCATATAAAAAAAGAATGCTTGTAGTTGTCGATCCCAGATTCACTTCATACATGTGTTATGTCATTGGCCATGTGGTGGGACTATGTTTGCACAGCTATTAATTATTTTGTGGCTGCAAATTTGACCTGTAGGTTTGCGAAGTTCGCCTCCCATTGAAGTCAATGGGGCCTGCCGCGAACGTTCCGGTTCACGAACTATCGGCCGCATTCACGGTCCGCGTTCGTGAAACGTCCCGTCGGAAGTTCGTCCATCACTATTGGATTTTCGGACGAATGCAATTTTTAACGAAAAACTAAATAAATAAAAACGAATTTCAGGAGTAACTAAATAAATGTATTTTTCAGACGAAAACGAAATTCCAAAACAAAATATTTCAGTGCGCACATGTCTAATCTTCACTGCATCATCTATGGGGAATAGGGATGATTTAGACCAATTGATACAGAAACCAGAGTAGTCCCCAAATGCCTGTATCAAATCAAAAGTTAATGAAGGACCCTGATCCTTCAAATATAGGAGCAGGTCATCAGCACAAAGAGAGACACACTCCTCCAACCTTCCCACCCTAATTCCAGACATGTGCTTGCCATTTCTCAGTTTAGCCGCCAGGGGCTCAATGGCCAAACAGGAGGGAAGACAGTGGGCATCACTGTCTGGTCCCAAGGGAAATAGGGAAAGGTTCCGATATAATTGCATTAACCCTCACTCTAACTAGTGGCTCCGTGTATAATAATCTCAGCCCACGAAATAAAAACATGGCCAAATCCCAAAGTTTCAAGAAGACGGAACAGGTAATTCCCCTCGACCGGATCAAAGGCCTTCTTGGTGTCCAAGGAGGCCACTACTCATGTCCCAGAGTTGTAGGTTCACAAATAGTTTTCTAACATTCAACTGAGCACACCTCCCCTGTATAAAACCTGTCTGATCTGGATTAACTAACTTTAGAATAACTGTTTCGAATCTCCCTGCTAGAATTTTTGCTAGAATTTTTGTGTCAATGTTCATTAGGGATATTAGACGGTAAGATTCACATTCCCGTGGATCCTTACATCCTTTATGAATCAGAACCATGAGGGCTTCTCTCATAGAGGGTGGTAGTCTACTCTCCAAAAAAAAAATAACGCCACTTTACTGCTGACGCCCGGGGTGGTTCAGTGTAAAGGGGTCTTAACGAGGTGCCAAATTACTCCCAAAGGTGTGTTACCACTCCGAAGGAATCCCATCAAGACCCAGTGACTTCCCAGGAGCAAATGAAGAGGTTGCTCCCTCTATCTCCTCTACTGTAATATCTGCTTCCAGGGCACTACTTTCTTCACTTGACAGTACAGGTAAGTCAATATTGTCTAGATAATTTGCTAGTATATTTTCCCCTGGGGGGGCACATGACAAGTGCTTTGTAAAAGTGGGTAAAGGCTTGTAGGATATCAGCTGAGTCACATACCTCATCTCTGTGTCGGTCATATACGCTCATGATGTATACAGGTACATAGTCTGGGTTTGCTAAGCATGCTAGTAGTGTGCTGTCTTTGTCGCCAAACTCAAAAATGCACCTACGCTGTGCAAGTCTGAGCTTGGTAGTCTGGTCTGTCAGTGCAACCCAGTAGGCCCTAGTTCTGTCTCGTAGGGTCATCAATCCTTCTTCCGTCGGCTCCCTAATGTGTTCTGCTTCCGCTAGAGACACCTCCTTTTCCCTGTCCTGTATCACGGATACCAGCTGTTTTTTTAACCCGCTCACCTCTGCTATAAACACCCCTCTTAGAGTGGCTTTAAATGCCTCCCTCTGAAGGAGGTCCAACCCAGTGTTCTAACCATTTGATTCTATATATTTTTTTCTTTTCTTATTGTGCTAATTATTGTTGATTGGTAATCCTATTTGGGCTCCCTCTCACCATTACCATTCTCTCTTTTTAGACCAATCCTTCTGGATCCTAATTTTTTTGGGGTCTCTATTGAGGATCTTTTTTGCCTTGGGAATTTGCTCTGCCTTGGCTGTACTTTAGTATAGGACAAGGAGTGGATATGCTATCATTATCACCATAACCCATTACATCTATTATAAATCACCTCTCTGTGCGGCCCATGGATCACACGGTTTTTGGCTTGGTATGGGGATACTCTTACCTACTCCTAACCTATTTTCCTGCTATATGTATTTTGTCCAGGGGCAACTCTAGGATGATGGGTTAATTGATATTCTAATTGAATCATTTATTATTATCTTTTTATCCTTAGTGGAAATTGTGCTTCTTTACGCTTTACCCCCTGTATCCGCCCCCAGGGGGGTCATCCCGTGGAAGGGTGTCTCAAATTTCGCCGCCTCTGTGGCTAAGGGTTAGATGTTCTGGGTGAGTCACATGGACTTTATGCTGTTGTAATTAATACTCCAGTCACAACTGAATCAATTTTTTTTGTTGTATTATGCTAAATTATGGTTATTTTGCTTTTTCAAAAAATCATTCTATCTTTTGTGTGTTACATACTGTAGGTGACGCCTCCTGAGGAAGCGGCTTTTAGTCGTGAAACCGGTCGAGCGACACGTTCACTCTACATTAATGTCAAAAACCCCCTTTTGTGGGGTTTCCAGTAATGGTTGTAAAACTCTACTACAAATGTACAGATTGATTATTATCAATATGTCTCCGTCGAACTGTTTATTTGTCTTTGTTTTTTAACCTTATTCAATACATTTAAATTAAATTTTAAGGATTTTTGTATACTATATCTTGGTACCGTAATAGTCTTCATTGTCCTCTATGCTCCAAGGGTACTTTCTGGAGTAGCCCCCTTTCTTGAGCTTCTTTTCTCACATGTTATTTAGGGATGATGGTACCCTTTTTCAATGTTTGCTTATTGAGGCGATACTTTTTGCTGTATTTTTATGTGTTGGAAATAAACACAATTTGTTAGCATACTACACCATAGAGGCTCTGTATTCTCTCCCAATCTTTCCTATATGTTCGGTTTTGATGCATTTGAGCCGTCCTTACCATTAACACTACCTGAATGAAAAGAAGCACCTATATAGTTCTGCACATACCGTGGCCCCCTGGAAGGAAGGAACACAGTGACTACCCCCTTTTCTTCTCTTGAATGCTACTTACCTTACAACAGTAAGGTAAGAAGTTAGTACACCTACAGGTGTCAGTAACACCGAAGACTCACAATCACTGAAGTCACAGTGCCATTCATTGTTTACCCGCATAGCACTTTCACCCTGCACTTTGCACTTTGCACTTTGCACTTTGGATCCAGAAGGATTTTTTTGCGATTCACCAGCACTATTTTGCATTGTCATGTTGATGAACTTTTTTTGAGTTATGTGATATTGGACAATTTTTTTGATTTATTGTTTATTAATTTTTTTACTTTTATGCAATTCATTAAATATAGTCACCTGCTCATCACTGTTGCACAATCTCTCAAACAAGATAGGAAAGGCAGAAACTTGATCTTTCATAGTGATGAGATGTTGGTCCAAATCCAGTCATTTTGACTGCCATCACTACTTTTGTATGTTTTTTTTTTTTTTTTTAACTAAACATTATTTTTCCAGCCACATCCTTATTCATAGAGTCAATGAGTCAAGGCACAAGGTGAGTGGTAAATAAAAATCAATCCGTGGTTCTCATACCTTCTGGAATTTTGCCATCCTATTGTTTAGACCTCTGCAAAAAGGAAAATGTGTGTGAATAGTTTTTCAGTTGGGTGTTTGTGCACTCCTCAGGTTGTTTATGTAAAGGGATCTTAACAGAAACACCTGCCTGTTACCCTGTTGATTGTTCAGGAGACCCTTATACTAAACATTGTCACTTTTTGGGCAGTCCAACCAATGAGCCTTCTGTTTGGCAACCTCTAATGCACATGGGGGAGTGTGTTGGGATTGTGTGGGAAATTTTTGAAGGGATGAGATACCAGCAGAGAAGTAGCTTGTAATTCGCCCACACCACCAAATTGTGGGCATACCTTTAGGCTGTGTTGGTTCAAATTCGGTTCCAATCCTACTCTGTTGTGTGCCATCTAAATCTCTATCCCATTTAGGAGCATAAGAAGGGTTAACTGGTCCTTTAGTCTAATGTAGAGTTTTTGAATATTAATTTACTAATCCTCCACTCTTTTGGCAGATGGTGCTCCCCCATGCTCTAGTGGTGGACTCTCCCTCAGTGTCAATGCAGGGTCTTGATTATGTCAGGACCTTAGACCACTGAAGTGTAGAGGAGATGTTGCAGAGACCAGTCTAGCAGCTCAAAGGAGTGGAGGATCAAGTTAAGTACATTTCTCTTTTTTGTGCCCCCTAGAACTAAACAAGCAATTAACCCCTGTAGTCTGGGCACAGCTCCAGTGTAGTGGATCATTTTTAAGTTTTCTGGAGATGGGCTTAATGCTGTTACAATAACACAATATATGAGCTCACTGAAAATACATTATACCTTCATTTCAATCACAAATTAATGTGCAGTTAGACCACATTGTTCCCCCCATCCCACTGGCCACGAAGCAATTGCTTGGTAAGCTATGGCAGTAGTTCTACCTCTGACTGTAACATCTGCTAAGTCCTTCTGCTAACAAATCCCCACAAGCTGCTTTTTCCCCCCTGCCAATTTTTGGCAATCTTGCAGATTTTAAAATTTTTACGAGGCACCAAACAGCCGTAAGTGCTGCAGCAATGATTACTTTGTCTGACTCTACACCCGTAAGCCATAAACTGAAAAACCGCCAGTGGGTCAATAATGCTTCTAAGTGGAATTTTTTCCTAAGGAAAAAAAAAAAAGAAAATGTCAGTGTCCACTGTTATAGAGGCAGGTGTTTTCTCCCCACATATTACATAGTCAACTACTGATTAGAAAGTGCAATTGGTTCATTCTGTTGCCTGGAATCGAGATTTTGTTGGCTGAGATCCATTCATCACGGTTGGAGCTTAGGCCTGTAAACTTAAAATGACCTATGGAATTCTGCACACAGTCATTTTAAAGGCGGCCTGTCAACCCTAACCGACTGAATCATTGTAGGTTATTCAGAGCTACGGAGAGACGCATTATGAGACAATTGGCAGTCTGTCAGACTTAATAGCTGCCATGACATTGAAGCCGAAGCCACGGTAACCTCTCCACGGGCAACGGTCTCATTAGGAGTGACCGGAAGACACCAGTCTGTTCCAGAGATTATGACCCCCATGAATAGTATGGTGCAATTAGTGTGGCCCTGCACTGCTTGACTGAATGAAAAAATCATCCAGCCTGCCCTGAAAGGATTTAACTTCCAATTAGGTAATTATAAATCTCTAGGTGTAGACTCATAATCTGTTCAGTAGATCTTCTTAGCTGCAGTGCCAAGTAGGCCCGTTAATTCATGTGCATCTCCATCCTCACAGAAAATCTGATTTTCCCTTTGAATGCAACATCTGTCAACACAAGGAAGAGATGGCATTTAATAAAGACATAAAACCAGCAATACACCTGCACTACTGGAGAATTGCTGGGTGTCCTTTACAAGGGCAGCTAGAAAATGTTTAGTGGTCAGTAGTGTGAAATAGCTTTATTTATAATAAAAAAGAACAAAGAACAAAATCTTGCTATCTAAGCTAGAAGTAGAATCCTATTATAATGTCTTTCTAAACCAAAAAGAAATAGAACTTTTTTTTTTTATAAAATAGAAAAGCAATTACACTTTATGGCTCTGGAATTGACTAATTTGAATCTTTTAATCCCTCAGTGGTCCTTTGCTGTTTCTGTGTCTGATAAATTGCAGAAAATAACAGCTTTGGGTTTCTCCGGTGAGTTCCATAATACGCAATGCCCAGTGTGCTTTGAACTTATGCTCAGCAAAGGGCTAGAAGTTTGTGGCTAGTGGCATACAGGAGCACCAAGTCCAAGGAGATTGTAAACAGAAAGCAGAAATAGCCATGAAGGCTTAGCAGGTTTCTCTTTAATCGGGACAGTTCCGGTTGTGTTCCCATCCTTGAAAAACAGAAATTAGATCTGTAAAACAGCCCAAATAAGATACTGTGATCGCCTTTTCCAGGCCTTACATTTACTTTTTTTTTCTCACAGCAGTATTCAGATGCTCTAATTCAGGGATCTCAAACTGGAGGCCCTCCGGCTGTTGCAAAACTGCAAAAAAGTCCCACAATGCTTCTGCCTGGCGGGCTCATGCTTGTAACTGTCAGTTTTGCAATGCCTTATGGGACTTGTAGTTTCACAACAGCTGGAAGGCCACCAATTTGAGACCTCTGCTCTAATTCATGCCTCTTGGAGAAACATTGGCTTTTAATTTATATGATTTCCTGGATTTTGTACAAAATGTCCTAGACTGGCAATACATTAACTCTAAAATTTCCCAAGATGACTAAGCTATGATGGTTGGGACAAAATTAATCAGAAGGTGTGGTTTGTGGAGTAACACTGGCTGAGGCCTCTTAACAATTACACTACATTCGGGTTGAGAAAGTGGCATTCCCGATGTTTACATTTGCAAAAAAGAGTTCGGCCTAAGGTATTTTTCATGTGTGGGACATTATGAGCTCCTCTGGACCTCTTGGTTTTGCACAGGCCTGTTTAGTAAGGAGCACAGTTTGTGGCAGTGTCTATGTATTCTTTTAGCCCCCAATCAATAACAAATGAAGAGGGAAATAAATTTATGAACCAGGAAAATTTGTGTGAATATATGTCTGTCGTTTTGTCCATTTTATAGATAATCATGCAATTCATGAATTTTCATTGCATAAACCTCTAAATTATATGATTTGCTTACAAATACTATATAATGGCAAAGAGAGGATTGCCAGTGTCAGACAGTTTGAGCACTCTTTCAACTGGAACGTGGCTGGCAGAAGCATAGTCAGTAACAGAAAACATTGTTTGAGATGGAAGCTAAGGGTTATAAGCCAAGTCAGTTTGAGAGTACACAGAAAAAGCACAGATAACAGCCAGCAGAGACTGATGAACAAAAAGACCTGTCACTGGAGGATGACAAAAGCTTTCTTACTAAGGCACAAGACCGAGGTATGCCTTGTCCTTGCCAGAGCTGGCAGTGTTGTAGACAAACCAGTGACAGGAGAGAAACAGGAAACAGAAAGGAAAGAAAAGGGCAGGAAACAGGAAGAAAGGAAAGGGACATGAGTCAAACCCAGAAGTCAATGACAACACATGAAAAGAGGATGTACAGCAAAGGAAGGATGTTAGTTCATAAGGCAGACAGGGAGTCAAAGTCAGAGATCTTTGTTTTTCAAGTCAAAGAAATAGAGAACTTTCAAAAAAAAGTTTTGACAGGTGTTTGGTAACAAGACTGAAAATTATCAGAAAATTAGCAGGGACAAAAGAAGTGATCATTTTATTATTAATTTTTTAACAGATACTTATTCAAAGATGTATTTCCAGGAATCTTTATGAACATATAGCAAAGCATTCTTAAGGGCATGAGTCTGAGAAACCAAACTGATCATTTTTCTAAAGTATTATTTTTAATTCAGAAAAATTCTTTTTCAACCCTTTCATGACTGTAGTTCAGTAATGTGTAATTACCCAGACTGAATTTAGCAGTGTTACTGTCAGTGAACTAAGCAATAACTAATTTAAATGATGTTTACATTACTTAACCACCTCAATACAGTGCACTTACACCCCCTTCCTGACCAGACCAATTTTCAGCTTTCAGCGCTCTCACAGTTTGAATGACAATTACTCAGTCATGCAACACTGTACCCATATGAAACTTGCGTCCGTTTTTTTCCACACAAATAGAGCTTTCTTTTAGTGGTATTTAATCACTAGTGGTTTTTTTATTTTTTGTGCTATAAATAAAAAAGAACGTAAATTTTGTGAAAAAAATTCATTTTTCTTGGTTTCTATCATAAAATGTTGCTAATTAGTAAATTTTCTTCATAAATTTTGGCCAAAATTTATACTGCTACATAACTTTGGTAAAAATAACCCAAATTAGTGTATATTATTTGGTCTTTGTGAAAGTTATAGAGTCTACAAACTATGGTGCCAATCACTGAAAATTGATCACAACTGATCAGGCCTTCAGTACATTAGGTGCATCTCATTTCTTGAGACACTAACAAGTCAGAAAAGTACAAACACCACCCAAATGACCCCTTTTTAGAAAGTAGACATTCCAAGGTATTAAGTAGGTAGCATGGTGAGTTTTTTTAAGTTGTCATTTTTTCCCACAATTCTTTGCAACTAAAGATTGTTTTTATTTTTATTTTTTTTAAATTGTCATATTATCAGGTTGCATATAAAAGTATGTGGCGCTATCTTTTTGAATAAATATCAAAATAAAAAGCAAACTATGATCAAAATAAATGTGCAAATAGCAAAACACTGTGCTTACATACACATGCACAACACAATTGTGTATAATGACTGAAAAGTGCAAAATCACCTGTAACAAAGTGATACATACAAATCGCATAAAGTGTGCAAAAAATCGCATAACGTGCAAAAAGTCGCAAAATAATGTGTGACAAAATCACAATAAAAATATCTAAAAAAGAAAAAAAGTGTCCATAAAATGTTCAAACTAATGTTCCAGTGCTTGTTCATTAGACTCAATATCCAAGCGTGCTGATGAAAACATGCCGTGTTCACTCAGATGAAAACGTGCTTCACAAACAAGTGGAACAATCCACCTTCAGTGCTCCACCAATGCACCCCCCGTTTCCCCCAGCCTCTCACTTCAATGATAGACCATGCAGGGTCAAATACACATGTAGGGGAAATAGATGATATGGCTCCTTCTCAATAATTCCACCTCACAAAGTATTCCAATGCCAGTGATCATAAGGGAAGAAAGGGGACTCTCATGTGTAAAACCGCATCATTTATTGAAAATAACAAAAATATCCACTCACATGTAATTTCGAATTTTGCGCTTGTAAACAAAGGAACTTCCGGTCTCGGCCGCGGCCGGAAGTGACGATCGTAACACCTGGCTCCTCTCTGACGCGTTGCGTCACAGACACGTGACATGTGACAATGGAATTGCCCACAAAATGACCCCATTTTGGAAAGCAAACACCCCAATGTATAAACTATGAGGCATAATGAATCTTTTGAACGATTCAGTTTTTTCCAGAAGTTTTTGGAAAATGTGGAAAAAAATGAAAACGCATTTTTTTACACAAAGTTGTCAATTTATAAGATATTTCTAACACATAGCAAAAATTACACCCCAAAACACATTCTGCTACTCCTCCCGAGTATGGCGATACCACATGTGTAAGACTTTTACACAGCCTGGTCACATAGAGAGGCCGAACATTGAAGTAGTACCTTCAGGCGTTCTAGGAGCATAAATGACACATCTCATTTCATTCCTACCCATCACACTTTTGAAGGTCCTGGAGCACCAGGACAGTGGAATTACCCACAAAATGACCCCATTTTGTAAAGTAAACACCCCAACATATATTCTATAAGGCATGGGCTGCAAATAGGTAATCGGGTACTCTGATGTGCTGCAGATAGGTACTCAAGTACTCTGATGGGCTGGTGACAGGTACTTGAGTACTCTGATGGCCTGGTGACAGGTACTCAGGTACTCTGATGGCCTGGTGACAGGTACTCGGGTACTCTGATGGCCTGGTGACAGGTTCTCTGATGGCCTGGTGACTGGTATTTGGGTACTCTGAAGGGCGGTGATAGGTACTCAGGTAATCATATGGACTGTGACAGGTACTCGGGTACTCAGATGAACTCTGACAGGTACTCAGGTACTCATATGGACTGTGACAGGTACTCAGATGGACTGACAGGTACTCAGGTACTCAGATTAACTGTGACAGGTATTCGGGTACTCATATGGACTTTGACAGGTACTCAGATGAACTGTGACAGGTACTTGGGTACTCAGATGGACTGGGACAGGTATCCGGGTACTCAGATGGACTGTGACAGGTACTCGGGTACTCAGATGGACTGGGACAGGTATCCGGGTACTCAGATGGACTGTGACAGGTACTCGGGTACTCAGATGGACTGGGACAGGTATCCGGGTACTCAGATGGACTGTGACAGGTACTTGGGTACTCAGATGGACTGTGACAGGTACTCGGGTACTTTGATGAGCTATGACCGGTACTCGTGTACTCTGATGGGCTGTGACAGGTACTCGGGTACTCTGATGGACTGTGATAGGTACTCGTGTACTCTGATGCGCTGTGACAGGTATTCGGGTACTCTGATGGGCTGTGACAGGTACTCGGGTACTCTGATGGACTGTGGCAGGTACTCGGGTACTCTGATGAGCTGTGACAGGTACTCGTGTACTCTGATGGACTGTGACAGGTATTCGGGTACTCTCTGGGCTGTGACAGGTACTCGGGTACTCTGATGGGCTGTGACAGGTACTCGGGTACTCTGATGGGCTGTGACAGGTACTCGGGTACTCTGATGGGCTGTGACAGGTACTCGGGTACTCGGATGGACTGTGACAGGTACTCTGATGGACTATGATTGACAGGTACTACGATGGGTGGTGACAGGTCCTCTTTATTGGGGGGGGCAATCAGTGTGATTGGTGTACACTGTAAGCGGTAACGAGATGTTACCGCAATCTCCTCCTCATACACGATCGGTGTGTGAGGAGGAGAACCCGGTAACATCTCATTACTGCGGTTTGTTTACATTTAGTGATCGGCTGTGAAACGATCACAGCTGATCACATGGGTAAACAGCCAGCCAATGGCTGTTTACCAGCGTCGGCGATGAGCAGTGTTCCCGGGAACACGCCGCCACCGACGTGCATGCACAGTGGGGGTGTAACCATCTGTGATCAGCCCTTACTTCATCACGGCCAATCACGTGGCAAACAGCCATACCCAATGGTTGTTCACCCCCCTCTGTGTCTCTGTGACATGCCACCACCGAAGAAACAGGGATGCGCGTGCACGATCGCACACATTCCCTGTTTAAATGGGAGGACGTCATATGACGCCCTCCCGCCACAAGAGCCGCGCCGTCTGGCCATCATTTGACAGCCGGCGGTCAGCAAGCAGTTAAAGAACATACCATATAAGGGCCGGTTCACACTGCGGGCGATGCGAGGCGACACCGACTTGCCTCGCCGCGACCTGCCGCGACCTCAGCGGCGATTTGCAAATGACTTCTGTATAGAAGTCAATGCAAGTCGCCCCGAGGTCGCCCAGAAGTAGTACAGGAACCTTTTTTCTGAGTCGGAGCGACTCAAGTCGCTCCTCTCAGAACGGTTCCATTGTACAGAACGGGGGCGACTTGTCAGATTGCGGCGAGGCAAGTCGTGTCGCCTCGCATCGCCCGCAGTGTGAACCGGCCCTAAGGCTTTTATTTGGTACACAATACTAATACATTTGCTTCTCATATTGTTGTTATTTTTGGATGACAAGTGGACAAAAATGTCAACAAACATTTTATTTTGTTTAATGAGGTTGTTTTTTTAATAAGATAAATGTATCTGACAGTTATAGTATTAAGCAGAGATACACTGCCATCTTCAGGCTGCAGTCGCATCTCCAGGTTAAAAAGATGAGTCAGATAGCAAACCTCCAACCAGCATGAGATCACATGATTGAGAACCACAATGATTGGCCCTGATCATTAGTTCAAACAGAAGCTGTCAGAGATAGCGTAGTCTGATGGCAAGGAGTGTGCTCCCAGCTGTAAAATGGAAACCACAGATTAGCACCCATGCCTGGGAATGATAATTTACAGATTGCAGATGCCTAGTGTTTAAACAGTTACTACAGTTTGTCTTTTTCTTCACCTCACTAGATGAACATCAGTGCTTCTTAAATATAACGATTATGTAGATGGCATTGCTTTTACTGCACCCTTCCCTGTTCATGACTCCCTGCTCCTTTGTTGAGATCATCAGAAGGAGATATGCATCCCTGTTCAGCCAACACTGGACTTATAGAAGCATATGCTCCCTCTTTGGTTTTGTTGTGCAAACATGCAGTTGTTGACTAGCAATAAGTGAATTGGACTGTTTTCTCTTTGCTGAGATTTTCACAAAAATGAGGTCTAGGGATGAGCTATTGAGTCAGACCAAACCAATGCTAGGTCCAAATTGTGCCTGTTTGGTGTTCTCTGGCTGTGTGGGGAAATCATATTTAGTAGTAGTATTACTACCACCACCATATATTATAACTTCCACAGGACACTGTTAGCGGCCAACACCTGCCAGCATTTTAACAACCATGACTCCCCCCTGTAGTTAGCTCAAACTGATAGTATAGTTTTTCATCAGTTTTTTTCCTAAGCTTAAGTCTGGAACAGACCATGTGCTCTTTCTCTTCCCCTGGGATGAGGCCTAATGCCACATGCACACGATCGGAATTCTTGTCGGAAAAAGCTCTGATGGTTTTCCCGGTGGAATTCTGATGGAATTCGGCTCAAGCTGTCTTGCCTACACACGGTCACATCAAATTCCGAGCGTTTATAACGCAGTGACGTACAACGCGTACGATGTGACTAGAAAAAGGAAGTTCAATAGCCAGTAGCCAATAGCTTCTGTCTCTGTCTTAGCATGCGTGATTTTTGGCGTGTTGGAATTGCATGCACTCGATCGGAATTACCGATAGAAAGTTTTTCCGTCTGGAAAATTGAGAACATGCTATCAATTTTTGGCTGGCGGAAATTCGGACAGCTAAATTCCGATGGAGCATGCACATGGTCGCATTTTCCGATGAAAGGCTCTTATCGGTCTTTTTCTGTCCGGAATTCCAATCGTGTGTATGTGGCATAAGAGGTTGGTACTGGATGGAGCTCTGCTGTTAAGTCCACTAGGCATGTTTGGGGCCTAATGTGTGCTTATGTGGTCCTCAAGTTGTTCTGCTTTGTCAGGGGGATGCTGTGCCAAACAGGAGACCCAAGGGAGGCCCCTTGTTGGAGAGAGCCAAGAAGAAGGCACGTCTCTCAGAAGGGCCTCACTTGGAGGATGCACTGACATCTGGAAATATGCTAACAGTGTTGCCAGACAGCTTAATGGTTCTGACACGGTGAAGCTGGACAGTGATCTGGCGAGTCAATAAGTGATCTGCTACAGTATCTGGGACCCCTAACCCTCACCTCCATAACCGTTCTGCAATAAAACTTGAAAAAGGCAAAAGTGAATTTTAGCCATGCGCTTAGATCTGGGGTGAAATGATAGCCTGCCCCTGCCTCTGGAGGTGCTTTCCTGCCATTGGGGCATCAGAGGGGTGCTACACCATTCTTTAAACTTTTTTGTTGCATTTCTCTGCTACTGATCTTCTGCTTTCTCCTTACAGTCACTTTGTTTATACATGCACCCCAATGGGGGCTGTGTGGGAGTTTCTTGATGGTGACAACAGCAGACTATGCCTTTGTGATGTGTTTTGAAATAGATACTTGTAGTCACCATATGAAGCTCATGTGACAGGGTGACAATGCAGGTGCACAACTGGGAGACATTACTCTATAACAGAAAGTACCTTAACCCCTTCGTGCCAAGGGTAAAACAAATCAAAATGCCTAAGCACAATTTTCAAACTTTGACATGTGTAAGTAAAACCGTACATATTAACTACTTTGTGCATCCAGGTGAATTATACCTTGTTTTTTTCAGGACAAATTGGGCTTTCCTTTGGGGTAAATGGATATCTCCAGATTTTATATAATTATCAAAGGATAATTTCCCCAAAATAGTAAACAAAAAATTATATTTTTTTTAAATTTAGCTGTATATTTCTTGTTACTATCATAACCTTCCACCAAAGAACAACCCAAATTAAATTCTGCTCCTGACGATCGCAACAATATCACATATGTGTATGTTAGTTGATGTTTTTACCCATAGTACAGCCCAGAAACAATAGTGCCCATTTTACTTTCCTGTCAAAAAATATACTAACCCTGACCTTTAATCCAACCACTGGCACTGGCCTGGATCAAACTTTGGTCTAGGTATGTAAATTTTTTATTATTATTATTTATTTGATTTTTTTACACAAACTTTTTTTTTTCTACAAGAAGAGAGAGAGAGATAAGATGCATCTCTCTCCTCCATTCACAGAAAAAAAGAAAAAAAAGGGATGCGCTTCACAGTGGCTGATCACTGTGATAACCAATCAGAGAGTTAGTACGACGCCCGGGGCTCTCAGCAAGACCCCGGTCTCTGTGCTAGGACTGTGCCGTGTGGTGCGCTGCCAGCACAAAAGTAGATACACAAATATGCGGCCCCACGGAAAAAGCCTAGTCCAGTGGGGCCGTTGCCATGAAGGGGTTAATGGCAGGATCACCAGATATTATTTTAATGAAAGCGGACGATTTTAAAAAGATTAAAAAAATTACTTCTGAAATTACATGAACATCTTAAAACATGCTTTACTGATTGAGTTTGCATATACGTTAACTAGCCCTCAGCTTTTCTCTGTCCTACCTGGTTCTATGTGTTTCATAATAACTTAGGAAGAATTCATTTTCTAAATGACCTCTGAAAATAAAACAGTTCCTATGACCAGCTGGCAGCCAAAAACACGTGCTCGGCCATGCAGAAATGTTTTACTGGTTTATTATGATTTTTATAATGTCCCTATTGATTACTACTTTCAATGACCTTAAAAACCACTAAACCCAAAATACAATTTACAGCTTGTAAAGGAGCTACTGGTAAACCTCTCAAATTCTCTGTTGTATGTTTCAAAATATACTCAATATTGAAAGAACTAACTAAAGGAGCGTTTCTTGATATTTTTACCCTGGGTGGTGGGGAATACTTAAAATCTTATTTCAGGTCATTGGCTTATTTTGACCCCTTGAATACCACCATTCAGGACTTTTATAAACGTACCTTGGTAGACAGGGGCTTAAGGGAGGCCGCCCTTAAAGAACTCTATGAAAATGCTAGAACCCTGGCTGCAGTAAGCTCTTCAGTCCAACTCACAAACAGAACAGAGAATAACAAAACATGCAATATTTATCACCAGCTGAAGGTATAGCATGCAGTATTTGTCAGAAACAGCGTGGGAGTCCCCCCTTCCCAACAGGAGTGGGCTGGGAAGCCGGCCGCCGCATCCTTAACAACAGATGAATCATCAGCTGTCAGCAGGTTCCCCGCTGACAGCTGAATATAAATAAAACATGCTGGCAAATAAAAATTATGAAATAAAACCAGCAGAGCGCCCCACCCCGCTCCAAAGCACCCCCCCCCCCATGTTGAGGGCACTTGGGGAGGGGGCCCAATGCTGTTTGACACTGACAGCTGATGAGTCATCTGTTGTTAAGGACACAGTAGCCGGCTTCCCAGCCCACTCCTTAGCAACCAGCTCAAGACGATAAATTACTGCTCACAAATATGTGTTAATTACCGCATTATGAAAACGTTACCGCAGTAGTTATTTACCGCACAATTCTTAGTGAATTGAACTTTTAAAACGTATTTTAAGTAAGAGCTATTTTATTATTATTATTATTTTTATTATTTAACTATTAGTAAATTGACCCTAAAGTTGCAAAAAAATGTATTTCTTATTATGTATATTTACACATATGATTGTTTTAGTGAGGTGTAAAAAATCACCCCTCTGGCTTCAGCTTTAGCTCGACAAATAAGCATACCAAGGAACATTTGAAAATATTGAAAATGAGGGCGGGGCTGGGCCAATAGTGGCATGCATACCGTGCCATGGCAAATGGTGGGTGCAGTAAAATTATGCTAGCAGTGGGTGGGGCTTAAAACTGATATTATGTGCACATACACATACATACACAATGCATACAACATACATATACATGCATAGAGCATACACAACATTTGATTATATTGCCTCTGATGATAAAGCAAAATTTAAGCTGAGTATAAACTTGGAGTATGTATCTAGCATGTCAGCCCATCACACTGAACTGTGACCTTTGTAAATGGCACAGGAAAATCCACAACTTCATTTGCAATAACATCCACATAAAGGTATCATTTGTGAAGCCCCACTGCTACAAGTAACTGAATCTGCTGTTGCCCTGATATGAACAGATATTGCTTCTACAGAAGCAATAAGCAAAGTCCATTTTCATACTTAAAACCCAACTCTGGGCAACTAAAAAATATCTCTTGTTGTGGGGCTGTAACAGCACTGCTCCCCGGAAGATGGCTCCCCCTCAAATTCTGGAGATGGACTGTTCCTCTATGTCATCACGTCCAATCCAGGGCTATGGACCCTGCTTTGGCCTTGATGATGTCAAGACCGTAGACCAATAATGTGTGGGTGTGGAGAAGCTAAGGAGAGTGGCCTAGCTGCAGGAAGGAGCAAAGGATCAGGTACTTAAATCTTTGTTTTGTCCTTCTAGACTAAAAAAGAGCAATTAACCCTTGGAGTGTAGGCACAGCACTACTGCAAGGAACTCTTAATATTCATACAACATAATCTATACATTAGACGTGCGCTGCCAAAAAATTTGTTTTTCGTTTCATTCGTTTTATTTTTTTCGGGTCATTAATTCTGTTGCAATTCCTAAATTCGAAAATTCGTAAATTCGTAAATTCGAAAATCCAAAAGTTCTAAAATCCGAAAAAATAAGAAAGAAAATCCGAAAAATTAGAAAGAACGAAAATCCAAAAATTTGATATAATAGCAAACTAACTAATGATAACTAACTATTAAATTATAGGTATTGGAATTTCCTTTCAAATTTGGCTGTTAGTGAAAGTAACGAATATTATTATTTCAGCTTTTCTAAATTTCGGGTTTTTTGGATTTTCGAATTTCCGAATTTTCTAATTAACTAGTTTACAAATTGACAAGTTTTGGAATTTATGAATTTTCAAATTTGTGAATATTTGTAAACATTCGATAAACGGGTTTTCATTCATTCTGATATTTCCGAATTAATTATGTTGTCAAAGAAAACAAACTCGGAATGAAACGAATTGCACATTTCTAGTATACATGCTTTTGTTTCCTTCTCTCCACATGAGACAGGCTGCGCAGCATGCGTGATGCATGGGGTAGACAACACAGCATACATTGCAGGCTTACCTGGGGATTTGACAGATCCTGCAGCTGAATTCAAATTCTACCATTGCTGGGTAACTTCTGGCAAGTATAAGGGCTGGGCTCAGCCCTTCCTTTTCTAAGCTGGCTGCTCAGCTGTCGGTTAATTGCCAGCTCCCATCTCTCTCCACAGTTACTCAGCTGTTGATGATATCCTGCTCGTCAGTCCTGCCTACTTAAGCCGTCCAGTCCAGAGGAGCTCTGCCTTTGCCTTGGTCAACATCACAGAAACTGAGACGCTCTCCCGTGATCCTGTTCAAGACTTGCTTTGCTGACATCCCTTCTGGCTCCAAATCCTGATTGTTGTTCCATTACATTGATCCCTGACTTCTGGCTTGGTTGACTATCCATTCCAGTTACTGAACTTTGGCTATGTTTTGACTACGTTTGTTCTTTTTACTTTTATTATTAAACAAGTGTGTTTTAACTGTACTTCTGTCTCAGTCTGATTTCATGGTTTCTTTCAGCAAGCCCCCTGGTACGCAAATAAGCTCTTTTTGAAGTGAAATGCATCAGTGGGAAGAGGTGGTTAATGCAATGCCAAGAAATACATTTAAATACATGGCAGCATGTAGAATATAGAGAGAGAAAGTGGACCCGGTGGCTTTGGTCACTATTTGTACTGCTCCTTTTGAGGATCATGGGGCACCCAAAGGGGCCTCCTCTAAGGATTAGGGGCTGCTTCAGATGGGAAGAATTCTCCAAAGGGTTTCCTTAAGATACAAAAAAATACCTGTTTATTACTAAAACAGCAGCAGTTAAAAATATTGACAACATAAAAAAAAATTATAATACAGAACAAGCCAACTGAAAATAAAATCCTAAAATATTCTGTTTACCTAGTGGTAAACATTGACAAAGGAACGTATTATGTGTTAAGTTGACAAGGAAAGAAGTAAATTGCAACTCAAGGAAGCCATAGCAAAATTTATGGACCCAAACTGAAATGTTAAAGCCTACAGGAAGCAAATTTAATATGAAGCCCTGAATGGCTGTGTGTTCCTAAAAAATACAAACCTTATGTGTAGTTCTTTGATGTGTAAGGAGACACAGAAAGAGAAATACAACAGTGAATGTTTTAAAAACAGCTTGCTGGAATAGACTCACTTATGTTACAAAATAACCCCATAAGCAGCCGGGGATAGCAGCCTATAGTGCCTGTGACAGCTACCTAGAGCTGTTAATTCTATTTACTGCCCCCAAGCACAAATCGATTCTAAAATAAGAGAGCTGGCTTACAGTAATAGGCTGAGTCTTGTTTCAGAAAAAGAAAATTAGCTTGTAATGGAAAGCTCAACCAGATTCTGGCCATGCTGGTAGTTTTAGTTCATCTAGCCAAACTCTTCTAGCTCAATATGCAAACAATTCCACATGGTCACCACCCAAAAATGGCAGGATTTGATGCTGAGAGGCTAAATTGCTTGTGTATGTGCATGTAGCCTTAAAGTGTATTTTCACTTTTGCAACCAAGTTGACAAACCTCTTTTATATGTCTGCTATGTGTTTTCATTCACACAGCAACCCAAAAATATGTATTTTTTTTAATTGTTATTGCTTCTTTGAAGCAGGTTGCAATTTTCTCATTTAAGGTAATTTAGGGGCAGATTAGAATAAAACTGCATTAACACACAGTGCAAAATCCCTTGATATCTTTATGAACAGACAGTGTGCACATCTAGTTTACAACTGGAAATTAATATCTGCCAGCACAGTATAGACAGGTTTAATTATGAAAAACACATCCACCTAATAAATACAGTATATTATAGAAGGGTAAAGGTAGGTAAAGCTTTTCCAGTTTTAGCATCTTCAGAAAATAGCACATGAAAAGGTAATCAGCTATTTCTATTTGTATTTTTGTTTAACCGCCTCAATATTGGATACTTTTACCCCCTCCCTGCCCAGGTCAATTTTCAGCTTTCAGCGATGTCACACTTTGAATGACAATTGCCGGTGATACAAAAACCCGACATTTTTAATGAAAAAATGCTAAAGTTAAAGCATTTTTGGCTGTGATCATAGATTTTCTTTAAGCTGGAATTCCACAGCAGGGTTGGATAAATCTCCCATTGCCGGTGTTCTGCCGAAAACTCCAACCCCCCAAATTCTCTAACCACCTCAATTCTGGTGACTCTGCAGCACCAATAATTGGAGATTTGGATGAGTTGTCTGTTTTGAGAGAACAGCTGCAGTGTATACACTACGATACACCATAAAATGAATGGACATTGTTACTCTGCCTGATACTACATGGCCGCCTCCAAGGTGACGACAACTTTTTTCCTCCTTACTCTGTGTTCTGTAAAAACAGGCAACACATGATGTACCGTACTGTATACGCTGCCACTGTTCTGTGGAGACAGCCAACTCATTGAAATCTACAATTATTGCTGCTGAAGAGTCACCGGAAGTGACGTGGTTGGAGATTTTGGTGAGTTGGAGTTTTCAGCAGAACCCTGACTATTGCATTATGGCAGCCAGCACACACAGCTGTAAGAATACCCGAACAGTGATTGTGGTTAATTAACTGTAATCACTGTTCAGCCAGTTTTTTTCTGCCTAGCTCTTTTGATTTTTCAGTCGAAGTTTGTTTGGCTGGGTGGTGTTGGTAGGGCTCAAATTTCAGGTGATTCACTGGAACTGGCTAAAAATCAGAGCCAAGTATGGCCAACTTTAGACTGAGGGGTGTATTTACAAAAAAAGTGTATAATATTCCTGTAAAACAGTAATATTCGACCTGATACAACAGAAATTCTACAAATGCTTTCACAAATGTACTGGCTGTGTACTGTACATTTTGGCTTTTTTTACATTTCTTTATAACTGTTGTACACACCTAATTCTGTATTAAAAACTACTGAACAATAAAAAAAAAAAGTTCCTGGATTGTAAGCTTTAATGAGCAGGGCCCTCTGATTCCTCCTGTATGCAATTGTATTGTAACTGTGCTGTCTGCCCCCATGTTGTAAAGCACTGCGCAACCTGTTGCCACTGTTTAAATCCTGTATAATAATAATAAAATGCATAGCAATTTGCCCACTGTGAAAGTAAATGTACATTCAATCTGTGTGAATGAGGCACAAAAACAAATGTTGATGGGCTATTTCCTGTACTGGACGATTGTTTTTTTCATTGATGTAAATCAGAACATACTGAGCTTGGCCACTAGATGGCAATAAGTACCATAGTAAGTATCATAGGAATTTCCTATAAAACTTAGCATCAGCTAGTGTCCAAATGCTGTATTTCCAGTTTACATCAATGAAAAACATTCATCCAACATAGGCTAATACCGTTTGTTTTTTGGCTCCATTATCACCGAACAAATGTACATGCATTTTCCCATGGGGCGGCTTACTATGCAAAGTTTTGTATTTTTTACACCCCGTAGTGTTATCCAAGTTGTCTAAATCCCCTGTGCAGAAAACATATGTCAAGGAACAGGTTAATGTTTTAAAAACCATCTTTTTTCCCAAGGTGATCACCCTCTAACCTCCCTTAACAAATTGTTTAAATGGAACCACAGACCTACAGATGCAGACTTAAGTTGCCCTATCTACCCGCAACTAGGTTGGCTTGTAAGTTTCCATGTTTCCTGGACTCTCCGTAAAGTCAAATGTCCTACTTCTCTCCCTAGTTGCAAAAAGGAAAGAGTTCTGGAAGCATTGTAGGAGAAAAGATGTAAAAGTTCAATTATTCTTTACATAAGATGATTGCACAAGAAATATGTCACAGGAAAAAAATGTGAATACAAACTTGGTGAATGATATTCTTTAACATGAGAGTTGGTGGATGTTAAGAGACAAGCGAAAGGTATTTGGTTAAGGATTTGTTATCCCATTATAACTATATGCCGTTACCTCAGCTAGAGCTCCAGGACATAATTAAGGTGAACCGTCTGTTTAATAAGAGCGCAATCAGCTGAAAGGGAATATTTGCCAGTTTGACACAGTAGACGTTAGAGTTAAGGTGGCATCCGTCCAAACCAGAGGAATGAAAGTCAGCTACTTTAACGGTATTCATAAGCTCCATAGGAATTCCTTGTGCAGCCTTGTTCATTGCATTTGCCAAATCCACACCTTGCGGAGAAATGTACCTGGGCTCTGGGAAAGAACGACTGTTTCTATAAACCTATTATGAAAATCGCTCTGGGGTGCTTTCCATAATCTCTTCATCATAACACACAGCCTGTGGAACCAACGGCATGTAAATCCACTGAGGTGTGTAATTGTTCTGCCCATGTGAGTTGATATTACCCTGATACTAAAGTATATTGTATCTGTAGTCTTTCAAGCTTCTAAAAATTTGTATTCTTTATTACAATCTAAAGGTATGCACTTCTTTGTTTATTTGGACCCCCTTAAGACATCTCAAGTCTTTTAAATCTCACTGCAAGGTTTGCCGTTTCCACAAAGACTATATGGCAAACATACGGCAGTGTCTCTGAGCCTCAAACTGTGGTGTAGCTAAATATGCTTGCACCACTGACAGCTCCCCTCTTACTACGCTCTTGATGATGCTCTTTGTTTGTTTCCCCTACAGTAGTTGGACTTTCTGGCCCACAGAAGTAAAATAAGATGAAGGCTAGTCTTGGAGAACCTCTATTTTACTCCTGTGCACCAGAAAGTCAAGCAGCAAAAATGCATGGTCGCCAGCACACCAAATGCGTTTTACGTGTTTATTGTAAAGACAGAATCATATTTGACATGAAAAATTGAAGTTTCAAAGCCTTGCAGGGTCCCTATCTCAAAGCAACATAGTGGGTCACTATGGAACCCTGTGAGGTCCCAAAACTTGGTTTCTTATGCCTTATGTGATGTTGTTTCACAATGAAGATGTGAAACACGTTTGCAGTGGGTAAAGAAAAGAATCAACCCGCTTTACAATAATTACATTTTGTTGATTTGCAGCCTGGAATGAAGACAGGCAGTTTTTGTTTTATCCAGCTGTATTTACTCAGTGCAACTTATAAAACATCCAAGTAAAAGATATAACACTAACATGTCAGAAAATAATTAAAAAAACAGAATCACTGAGTTGGAAAAAGGATCACCACCTCATGTCAGTATTTTGTTGAACCACCTTTTGCTTTAATTACAGCCTTTGGTCTGTTGGGATATATCTCTACTAACTGCACATCTGGACTTTGCAATATTTGTCCACTCTTCTTTGCAGAACTGCTCAAGTTCAGTTAAATTTGATGGGATTAAAAAATTCCACCCTCTCTTCCTCAAAAATGTACCGTATATACTCGAGTATAAGCCGAGATTTTCAGCCTCTTTTTTGAGGCTGAAAGTGCCCCCCTCGGCTTATACTCGAGTCATCGCTGTCTGCCTGCTCGATCAGCGTGTCGAGCAGACAGACAGCGGCCATTCTATAATTCAAAATCCGCGCCTCCGGCTCCGCCTTCGCCTGTGATAGGCGGAACACTGAATTTCCCAGCAGCCTGTGTTCCGCCTATCACGGACATCGTCTCATCCTCGTACTACGGACGAGGATGAGACGATGTCCGTGATAGGCGGAACACAGGCTGCTGGGAAATTGTGTTCCGCCTATCACAGACAGGGAGGCGCGGCATTTGAACAGGGGAATGGGCGCCGACGAAGAGCGGTGATCCTGGGACGGGACCGGACGGAGGCTCGGCTCGGGACGGGACGGGACCGGACGGAGTCTCGGGACGGGACGGGACCGGACGGAGGCTCGGGACGGGACGGGACCGGACGGAGGCTCGGGACGGGACGGGACCGGACGGAGGCTCGGGACCGGACGGAGGCTCGGGACACAGGTAGGCTGGACACACAAGGCCACACACACACACACACACACACACACACACACACACACACACACACGGATGGACACACACACACACAGGGATGGATGGATGGATGGACACACACACAGGGATGGATGGATGGATGGACACACACACACACAGGGATGGATGGATGGATGGACACACACACAGGGATGGATGGATGGATGGACACACACACACACACAGGGATGGATGGACACACACACACACAGGGATGGATGGATGGATGGACACACACACAGGGATGGACAGGCATATCTCACCCTCGGCTTATACACGAGTCAATAGGTTTCCCAGTTTTTTGGGGGTAAATTGGGGGCCTCGGCTTATACTCGGGTCGGCCTATACTCGAGTATATACGGTATTTAGATTATAGGACTTTAGAGACATTGCAGGCTGGAAATATGTACCCACCATTCAATTGGTGATAGACCACCCACTGTTGATTTGGCAGACTTTGCAATTTATTAATTTTTGTTCTTGCAACCTAGATTATTTACCTTGCCTGCCCTACGACTTTCAAAACCATTTTCTAAACATCCTTCTGCCCTATGACATGTGCTCTCATTTTCTTGTGCCACACCCATCCCTACCCCTGAGGACTATAAGGTTGATTTACTAAAGGAAAATAGACTGTGCACTTTGCAAAGTGCAGTTGCACTCGGCAGAATCAGTTGCTCCAGAGCTTAGTAAATGATCAGAAGCTCTGCTGACTTCCATCATCCAATCATGTGCAAGCAAAAATACTGTTTTTTAACCACTTGACCACTGGGCACCTAAACACCCTTAATAACCAGACCAATTTTCAGCTTTCGGTGCTCTCACATTTTGAATGACAATTACTCAGTCATGGGACCTATATGAAATTTTTGTCCTTTTTTTCTCATAAATAGAGCTTTCGTTTGGTGGTATTTAATCACCGCTCGGTTTTTTATTTTTTGTGCTATAAAAGAAAAAATACCGAAAATTCTGTAAAAAAATGAATTTTTCTTTGTTTCTGTTATAAAATTTAGCAGATTAGTAATTTTTTCTTCATAAATGTTGGCCAAAATTTATACTACTACATATCTTTGGTAAAAATAAGTACAAATTGGTGGATATTATTTGGTCTTTGTGAAAGTTATAGAGTCCACAAGCTATGGTGCCAATATCTGAAAATTGATCACACCTGAAGTACTGACGGCCTATTTCAATTCTTGAGACACTAAGGCCGCGTACACACGGGCGGACTGTTCGCCCAACTTTGTCCGTCCAACAGTTTCGGCAAACAGTCCGCTCAAAATTAGCATGGACGGACATGGCCACACACGACGAACGAACAGTTTGCTGAAACCGTGCGCGATGACGTGAACGGCACGTACGACGGGACGAAAAATACGACGTCCTATACACTGCATTATAGCTTTCGGCGTGAAAATCCTTTCTGAGCATGCGCGCAACTTTGTTTGACGAACAAGCCTACACACGAGCGGACTGTTCGCTGAAACAAGGTTTCAGCGGACAGTTTTTCGGAATTTCCGAAAAACCTTGTCCGTCCAACTGTCCGCTGAAACTGTCCGCTGAAAGCCCACACACGAGCGGACTGTCCGCCCAAACACTGTTCAGCGGACAAAGTTGGGCGAACAGTCCGCCCGTGTGTACGCGGCCTTACATGCCAGAAAAGTACAAAAAAAACCAAATGACCCCTTTTTGGAAAGAAGACATTCCAATGTATTTAGTAAAAGGCATGATGAGTTTTTTGAAGTTGTCATTTTTTCCCACAATTCTTTGCAAAATAAAGATTTTCTTTACTTTTTTTTTCACAAAATTGTCATATTATCAGTTTATTTCTCACACACAGCATATGCATACCACAAATTACACCCCAAAACACATTCTTCTATTACTCCCGAGTACGGCGATACCACATGTGTGAGACTTTTACACAGTGTGGCCACATACAGAGGCCTAACATGCAGGGAGCGCCATCAGGCGTTCTGGAGCACCCAGGCCAATTCTGACATTTCTCTCCTACATGTAAAAATCATAATTTATTTGCTAGAAAATTACATAGAATCCCAAAACATTATATATATTTTTTTAGAAAACACCCTGGAGAATACAATGGTGGTTGTTGCAACTTTTTATCTCGCACGGTATTTGCGCAGCAATTTTTCGAATGCTTTTTTTTGGAAAAAAACAGTTTTGTGCTTAAAAAAAAAAACACAGTAAAGTTAGCCCAATTTTTGCATAATGTGAAAGATGAAGTTACGCTGAGTAAATAAATACCCAACATGTCACTCTTCAAAATTGCACACGCTCGTGGAATGGCGCCAAACGTCGCTACTTAAAAATCCCCATAGGCGACAATTTAAAAATGTTTTACTGGTTATATGTTTTGAGTTACAGAGGAGGTCTAGGGCTAGAATTATTGCTCTCGCTATAACGTTCGCAGCGATATCTCACATGTGTGGTTTGAACACCGTTTTCATATGTGGGTAGGACTTATGTATGCGTTCGCTTCTGCATGTGAGCACAGGGGCGCTTTAAAAAATTTTTTTTTTTTATTGTTCATTTTACTTTATTTATTTTAGTTTGACATTTTTTTCCCCAAAAATAAATTTTTTGATCACTTTTATTCCTATTACAAGGAATGTAAACATCCCTTGTAATAGGAATATGGCATGACAGGTCCTCTTTACAGTGAGACATGGGGTCAATAAGACCCCACATCTCACCTCTAGGCTGGAAAGCCTGAAATAAAAAATAAAAAAAATCTGGCTTTGATCGTATTGGCGAGTCGGTAGAAGCACCGGAGGGCGGCGGGAGGGGGGGGGGATGTCTATGGCTGGGTATTGCAGGGTATCACCGACTATGGCTGGGTATTGCAGGGTATCTCCGAGTATGGCCGGGTATCTCCAAGTATGGCAATTTATGGCAGAGTATTGCAGAGTATTGGCAGGGTATTGCAGAGTATTGGCTGGAATTTTACTGCAGAGTATTGGCGGGTACTGCAGAGTATTGGAGGGTGGTGCAGAGTATTAGCTGGTGTTGCAGAGTATTTGCGGGTGTTGCAGAGTATTGGCGGGTGTTGCAGAGTATTTGCGGGTGTTGCAGAGTGTTGCTGGTGTTTCAGAGTATTTGCCGGTATTGCAGAGTATTGCAGAGTATTTGCGGGTATTGCAGAGTATTGCAGAGTATTTGCGGGTATTGTGGAGTATTTGCGGGTATTGCAGAGTATTTGCGGGTATTGCAGAGTATTGCAGAGTATTTGCTGGTACTGCAGAGTATTGCAGAGTATTTGCTGGTACTGCAGAGTATTGCAGGGTATTGCAGAGTAATGGCAGGGAATTGAGGGGTTAAATTTCGGTGAGCAGCGATGTGGCACTGCAGATGCAGCCCACAGCGCTGCTGACACCGATCTCTTTCCCCTCCGCTTTACCGATTGGAGCGATCGGAGCGATCACGTGGTAAACAGCCACGATGAGTGGCCGTTTACCGTGATCCGTGATGCGCCGGGTCCTGTGGACCCGGCAGTCACGGATGCTCTCGAGTGCGCGCCCCAGGGGGCGCGCTAGAGCGGAATTCTGGGAGGTAGTCATATGACGGCCTCCCAGAGTTAAACAACCGCCCTGTAGCCGTCATTCGGCTATGGGCCAGTTGTTAAGTGGTTAATTATATGCATGTGATTCCTTGCAAAGTGAAGCTTTCCCTAATTTACTAAGCTCTCAAACCAACAAAGTGCAACTGCACTTTGGAAGTGCACATTCTATTTGTCTTTATAAAATCAAGACCTATGTCTCTTCCTTCCTGACTGAAAGAGAGAAAAATCTAAAATCAAGCATTTTCATCTGAGAGAAGATATTATTTTCTCTATTTTGTTCACAAATTTCCTCAAGGCTTCAGGAATTGGGATATAAACTGTTAACAAGGTGATACCGTTGTCCATGAGATTGCACTGTATCTTTCTGAATAGGGACCCCAACTGTTGGGGATGTGAGGATTCCATGGGTACATTGTTTCACATTTTTTTGGGCCTGCCCATGGATCCGCCCCATTTGGCAAAGTGTTTGCAATTTGATTCTGGAACTAAGAAGCCTGTCCCTTATAAATTACCCAGTGGCTTGTTTACTATATTTGAGTTGCTTATCTAAACAGAAGAATCATCACTCCCTGGTTATCCGTATTTTTAAAGCAGGCAGAACATTCCGGTTAAATGGAAATCCACTTCATCCCCCACAATAAGTCATTGGATTGCAGCAGTTAATAATATAGTGCACATGGAGGAACTAAATTTATCACCCTCGGAACAAGAAGAATGGTTCCTCAAGACATGGTTCTACTGGACCCAAATTACATTCTCTGATAAATATAAAACTTTACTGAGAAATGGCCCTTCTTAGGCCCCTTTCACACTTGTGCGACTTATCCTGCGACTTGGGACTGAAAAGTCGCATGACAAGTAGTACCCCACGATTTCCAATAAGTACGATTCATCTGTGGACTTCAAGTCGCACGACTTCAAAGTAGGCCCTGTACTACTTTGGCCCAACTTTGATGCAAGTTGAGGTCCATAGACCTCAAGCTTACACAGGCATTCCCTAAAAATGTGTCAAAATCAGGGCTCAAGTCCTGCGGGAATGCATGGGAATGGAGTTCCTGTACTTTTTCCACAACAGGAACTCCGTTCCCGTTAGCAGCCGCGTCCTGCATATGCCTGAGTAACTGGTTGCTAGGCTGAGCAGCGCCTCCAAGAGAGAGCAGCCAGCCATAGACAACACACCAGAAAGAACCACACTTACTGCTGGTAAGGATCCAGCCTGTGCCCACTGCCCAGTCAGTGCCAGACAGTCCCGGGGGCCACCGCCGACTACTCCCGCAGCCACTGTAGCATATTGCCAGCAGTGCAGCCCAACTCTGAGCTGCCAGACATCTCCAGTTCAACTTCTCCTCTCCTGAGCTGAGCCTCTGAGTCCTCCCGCCCACGAGGTCCACCGCCCGCCAGAGTCATTGACAAACTTCCAGGTTAGTGTGTAATGCCGCGTACACACGACCGGACTTTTCAACATCAAAAGTCAGACGGAATGATTCCGGCAGACCATTCGATCGTGTGTGGGCTGCAGCGGACTTTTGATTTGCAAAAGTCTGACAGACTTTAGAAATGGAACATGTTTCAAATTTTTCCGCCAGAACTCCGCCGGACCCAGTTCCTACCGAGAAATCCGCTAGTGTGTATGCTAGTCCGACGGACAAAAACCGATGCGAGGGCAGCTATTGGCTACTGGCTATGAACTTCCTTATTCTAGTCCAGTCGTGTGTCATCACGTTCGAATCCGTCGGACTTTGGTGTGATTGTGTGTGGCCAAGTCCGTTCATTCGGAAAGTCCGTCAGAACTCTGTCAGAACTCCGTCGAAAGTCTGTCGGACCTAGTCCCTTGAAAAGTCCAGTCGTGTGTATGCGGCATTACACACACTTTGTTAGTTACAGTGAGCATGCTCCTCCTCTGTTCTGCTGCTGTGTCCTCCACTCCCCCCCATTCTGCTGCTGTCCCCCACTCCCCCTCCATTCTGCTGCTGTCCCCCACTCCCCCTCCATTCTGCTGCTCTCCCCCACTCCCCCTCCATTCTGCTGCTCTCCCCCACTCCCCCTTCATTGTTCTGCTGTCCCCCACCCCCCCTCTGTTCTGCTGCTGTCCCCCACTCCCCCTCCGTTCTGCTGCGGTCCCCCACTCCCCCTCCGTTCTGCTGCTGTCCCCCACTCCCCCTCCGTTCTGCTGCTGTCCCCCACTCTCCCTCCGTTCTCCTGCTGTCCCCCACTCCCCCTCTGTTCTGCTGCTGTCCCCCACTCCCCCTTCGTTCTGCAGCTGTGTCCCCCACTCCCCCTCCATTCTGCTGCTGTGTCCCCTACTCCCCCTCCGTTCTGCCGCTGTCCCCCACTCCCCCTCCGTTCTGCTGCTGCCCCCCTCCAGTTTTCCTCTGTGTCCCCTTCTGTTCTGCTGTCCCCCTCCGTTCTGCTACTGTCCTCCTCCATTCGTCTACTGTCCCCCTCTGTTCTGCTGCTGTCCCCCTCCAGTTTTCCTCTGTGTCCCCTTCTGTTCTGCTGTCCCCCTCCGTTCTGCTACTGTCCTCCTCCATTCTGCTACTGTCCCCCTCTGTTCTGCTGCTGTCCCCCTCCAGTTTTCCTCCATGTCCCCCTCCATTCTGCTGTCCCCCTCCATTCTTGTGGTGATTATTCTGTTAGTTTGACAAGTTAACTTATTTTGTTTTTGTAAACTGGCACTTTACAATAAATGTTGCACTGTATTTTCTATGAAATATATATACATATGAAAAAATAAAAAAATATAACTTTTTATTTTGGTGGGGGAAGTGGATCCTGGGTGGGAGTTCCCACACTTTTTTCCCCAGGACCCCTGGTCAAAATCGCAGTAAAATCACCCTACTTTCACGTCGCAGCAGTGGGAAAGGGGCCATAGGCAAGGGCAATGGATATCATCTCCTCCACCCCCCCCCCTTTTTTTTTCTTTCTTCCCCTTTTCCTTCCAGTTCAGATCACAACTGCCTCCAAACCTTTTCCCCTTACTCTGGCTTATCCTGCTCTCAATTTTATTTCCTAGCTGACACATTCTATCCCTTTAATAAGGGACCTAGCGCATGGGGCCAGTTATCGGGCAACTCTCCTTCAAATGTTTTTTATAAGCATGACTCTTTCGGCTAGATGTGGTCAAGTTACGTGACTTGTATTATACTCAGGTTGAACCTATTTACATACTGTTGAATTTACATTACAGCGTTGTAATCTATATTTTCTCTGTTGCACTGTTGCAACAAATAAATTAGAGCTCTAATTAACTCATTCATTTCCTTCTCCCCTTAACTATTATTTTGCTGCAAATTTTTCATATTGTTTTAATATTTAAACTTTTTTCTGTATGTAAAGCCAAAACACTGGCTAGTAGAATGATTAAAACCCCTATCAGTTTATTTGATGCTGTTTGTGTCCTTCTGAGATTTCACTTCATTTCTTTTTCTGCAAAATTCGAAGGAAATTGAAGGAAATCTCTTCACAAAAATGTCATTCCCATTTTACACAGTTGTCATTATACCAGGTGTCGCCGCTGCAGGATTCTTCCCCACCTCTTGGTCTGTTGACAACTCAAAATGTTTGGATTTCTCATCACTGTCTGTCACTGTGACAATGGTCAGCAGTACTAACAGGTGGGATCTCCCCAACGAAGATACAGATAGCAATAGAACCTTTATGGAGAGTCCAAGCTCTCTCTTCTCTGCCTTTTACACGTGCTTTAATTATTAGTGATACGTTAATGCAACTAAAATATGAAAAAAAAAAAAAAAAAAAAAAATATATATATATATATATATATATATATATATATATTACATTTGTAAATAACTTTGCTATTAACCATTTTAAAGCTAACACTGGTCACACTAGAAAAATTCACTTTTATTTTTCATTTTGTTACATATTTTGACTATTGATTGCATAGAAAGTAAGCAAGACAAATTAAAGATTTGTTTGTATAAAAAAGAAAAAAGGGCAATACATGTATTTTGTTGTATTTGGCAAAAATATTGTCAAATAAATAGGCCTATAACTGAAATGCAACAATTGCTCTGTTTCATAAGATGTTATCACCAAATAAATAGGCTCATAACTGAAATGTAAAATTGCTAAATTCCAACAGGGAGAAAAATTAACTAAATACCCCAATTATCCAAATCTGTAGTCATGTCAAACACTGGGTCCTAAGTTATAGTTACATTGTTGGTAAGGTTAAATAAAGACACCAGTCTATCCATTTTGTTGCCCTTCCCTGAACTGTGTCCAGCTCCAGTACATCCTTCCTGAGGATTGGTGACCAGAACTGAACAGCATACTCCAGATTTGGCCAAACCAGAGTTTAATAAAGTGGCAGGTTTATTGTTTTATCCCTGGAGTATATTCCCTCTTTCATGCATGCCAATATTCAGCTGGCTTTGCTTGTTGCATTGCATGCCATTGCTGAGCTTGTCATCTACTAGGACCCATCCTTGAATCCCCCAGGGGTTTTCCCACTAATGAGTAACTGGCCTTCATATTCTTAGCCCCCAAGTGCATTACTTTAAATGTTTCAATATTAAATGTGATTTGCCATGTAGTTGCCCACCCCATTATTATTATTTTTTTCTTGTAAAGTTTCTATATCCTGCTTTGAAGTTATTACCCTGCTAAGTTTTGTATCGTCAGCAAACACTGATTTTGAGCTATTTATCCCATGCTCTATATCGTTTATGAATAAATTAAACAGATTTGGTCCCAGGACAGATCCTTGGGGAACCCCACTTTCCACTCCAGACCATTCTGAGTATACGCCATTTATTACCTCCCTTTGAACGGATTCCTGTAACCAATTTTCTATCCATGTGTAAACCCTATGGTCAATGCCTGCAGACCTCAGTTTGTAAATGAAACATTTGTGGGCACTGTATCAAATGTTTTTGCAAATTCCAGATAGACCACATCCACAGGCCTTCCCTTATCTAGATCGCAAATTACTTCCTCATAGAATGTTAACAGGTTCGTTTAGCAAGAACGACCTTTCAAAATCCACGCTGATTACTACTAATGATAATGTTTTTATCAGCAAATTCGTGGATATAGTCCATTATCATCCCCTCCAATAGTTTACATACTATCAGTGTTAAACTGACTGGTCAGTAGTTCCCAGGTATATGTTTTGGCCCTTTTTCCAAATATTGGTATCATGTTGGCTCTTCGCCAATCGTCTCTCCCTCATAAGTTTAGCCCATATCAGTCATCACTACAAACAGTTAAAATTACTATATGTATATGTCATCTTACTGGTTCCTTTTGCCTTTTACTCTGTCTCACTGTTTTTGCTGATGTCACCAGCGCATGTGCATCTTTAACTCGATTTATGGCACGCTCTTTGTGCTGTGTGGCACAGTGCTGAGATCCCCGCGATATTAGTCTCATTCAACATTTTCTGATACACCCCATGTGACCTTACACATCACAGGCGGTGTAAATATCGGGACATCACGGCTAACTAGAGCAGGACATGGTTGCCATGGTAAACCCGAAACTAGAGTGAGGCTTGGTTAAGGACCCAATGTGCATGTGTGAGATTACAGATCAGACTAGCAGGAAGGGTGGAAGTAAATTTCAAGACCGACTCGAAAGACAAAATTTGAAACGGCAATGGCTTTTCCCAGGTAGAAGTTGTTAAACAGATGCAAAACAGTAAGAGACACACGATTTGGGGTTATTTTTTATGTGGAATGTGTAGGAATACATTGCTATACTAGCTCATTTAAAAAACAGCTTCATAGGGGGAAGTTTACTACCGCTTTAAGTTTTTCAAGTCTTATTTCGTACAAGAGATTCTGTAAGCCACAGGGCTACACTCTGTGATGCATTACTAATTCTACAGTCTCCATTATTATATCCTTTCCTTTTCCTGTGTAAAAACTGAAGATAAGAAAGCATTTAGTACAGTTGCCTTCTCCTTGTCATTTGTAACCAACATCCCCTGATCATCCTTTATGGGGGCCAATATGCTCGGACTTTGTTTTTTTACTATTAATATATTTAAAGAATTTTTGGAGATTTTGTAACTCTCCTCTGCTATGTGCTTTTCATGGTCTATTTTAGCCACTCTGAATGCGTTCTTACACTTCTTATTGCATGCGTTGTAGTGTTGGAATGTCATAATTAACCCCTCGGCTTTATATTTTTTAAAGGCCATGTTTTTCTCCATAATATGACTTTTTACATTATGGTTTAGCCACCCAGGTTTAACCTTTGCTCTTCTATATTTATTGCCCATTGAAATGCACTGGTTCCTAAAGCACTTCCATTTTTTCTCAGTGTTCAATGTTTCTAAGATTTGGTCGCAAATTAATATTTTGTAGCATTGAGCGAAGCTTAGAAAAGGGATTGCTGTGAGAGAAACGTGGGGACCTCTGACTTTGTCCAGGGATAGGCTTTAGACTTCATTCAGATGGTCACTTGCACAGCTGTAAAATTACTTGACATTCAACTGTGCCTGTGCAGCCACTACGCCTGCATCCAACTCTAGAAGCTGCCTGCCTGCAGCTTATGGTGGATGGCAGCCTGCATGAAGGATGATGTAAGCGCCAGTCTGAATGAAGGTGTAAACACTCACTGAAATCAACTTATGAACCAACTGAAAAATGTGCATAGCACATGTGCATTTAGCACAAATCAAAGTTGCTTATGAACTCACCAGTGTTAGAAAAAAAATTGTCAATAGGGTTTGATTGAAAACAAAATAAACATGAGAAAACTGGCCAAAATATATGACAATTCATTCACCAAAAGGTGGTTATGTTTACTCCACATACTCTACGTCAATGCAATCATCCAAAGCCCTGGGTCTAGTCCAGTTTTGTCCCTTTCGCGGCCTCTAAAATGTCTCCTCCTAAAAAAAAAATGCATGTTTGCAGCATTCCTGGGTGAGATCTATATGTTCATACACAGCCTACAGTAAAAACAGGTGTTGCAAAAGTTTCTCACCTCTTCATACCCCTTTACTCTTTCTTTGTCCTGGTGACCATTATTGACCACGTTGGCTTGTTTTTTAAAAGGAGGTAACACACCGGCTTACAGGTATCCACAGGCAAACATCCTGTTTCCTGAATGCATGTTTTTTTTTTTGCACCCAAGGGGGGGTTTTGTACTGTAATAACATGACACAACCAAGAGCCAAGCTTTTGGCATGCAATTCAGGTGCAGTCCCATTGACCCTAATGGGCAAATGTGACAGGCAGGGCAAGTGTACAGACCCCTTCCACTGCTATGTCCACTTGTAGATGGCCAGTCAGGAGGTGTTAAAAACATGGACCAACTGCCTGTTTTTACTGTCTCCTGGCCGTTCACGTGAAAGAGGCATAATATGGGGCTTCCCTCACTTTGGAGGTATTTTCTTTCACTGCCCATTCAAAGCACCTGTATTGAATCGGAATCTCACCTATGGGAAAAACACTGGCAGGCACTTAAACAATTATGTACTCTTTCCAAAGTTAGAATAAAGTTTTTGCTTTAGATATATAAAAAGAATGGGGTGGTATAGTTCTAGCTATACTTACACATAATTGGCAAACTGTCTTTTTCTATATCTAGCCTTACCATCAGTGCCGGGATAGAGTCCTCTGGCATCCAAGGCAAAAGTACCATATTGTGCCCTCACTTCCCCTGAGCTGAGAGGATGGGATATTTACATGCACAGTGGCTGGGCTATAAACAGCAATGTATTTCACTCTGTACAGTCCATGACCATTCATTTAGAATGGCATCCCAACACATAAGTACAGTATGTGCCAATGGATGCATTGTGCAGTTCTCAATAAAACAAAAAAAGGTGAAGGTTCTGTTACTAGCCCATTTTAAATGAATGGGATGCCTTAACGCAACACACATCAAAGTAGGAAATACTTCAGTAATGCTCCAAAAAAAAAATGTGTAGATGTAAAGGGGCTCTAAAAGTTTACATACCATTTTACATACCAATGGTATAAAAACAAATCACAAAAACTGCTAATGGAAGAAGGGTCAAAAAGAGTTTAAAAAAGGCTAAATAGTTGTTCAAAATGATCTACTCTCTTTGTATCTTTTAATTTAGAAGGGGGGACATTTTTGTGAGGTGTATTTCGTGTAGTTAGATTTATTTCATTTTAAGTTTTTATTGTATTTGTGTTTTCTTTTTTTGTGTATTTGACCATTATTTGTGTCATGCCATTTTTCATTTTTTATCTTTTGCTGTCTTTTTTTTTTTTTTGGTAAAAAAATAAAAGTAAAATATATGTAAATATTGAGGCTAATGAGTGGCTTGCTTAGTCTGGAACAGATAAAAGGAACTTCTAGAACTCTCCTTAAAAGACCATTTTACAGGTGGAACAGATTTCCCCCACCTGGTGCAGGAGTATCCCCTCCAATGAACAGATGCCTTGAGGATGTTATAATGGCTTCAGCTATCAGTGAAAAGACAGAGCATAAAATCCACATTACACCTGGAAATTACATCACTTCCAGTTCTAGACCAGAAGTGGTAAGTGGCACATGTCCCCCCCCCCTAAGAAAAATAATTTAAAAACATATTTGAATTTCTTTTTTTTTCCCCTCCTCCCTTCTCTTTCCTCTATCTCCTACTCCAAACATGTCCCTCATCTCTCTCCCCTCTTCCACATCACCAGGGTTTACAATACAAACACATATCAATAATTTTTCAACGTGTACTGTCTAAAGAAGCAAAACGACTTATTCATATATTACTATGATCATATCCCTGTGTAAACCCTAATTACTGATCAAATAAGTACATTTGTATATAGAAAGGGAGCGAAGCTAATAAAGTCATTAAGGTCTAGGGATACTGTAGTTTTTAATTTGTAAATACATCTGGATTCCACTTGTAGGATAATGCGATCAAAGTCGCCTCCTCTCGGTGGAGGATGTATCCTTGCCAAAGCTATAAATTTTAGAATATCTACCTTATATTTGTGTCTGGCAGCAAAATGTTTGGTTTTGGAACTATCCAAAATCCCTGTTGTAATATCTGTTACATGATTGGATATTCGTTGCCAGAAATTCCTTTTGGTTTTACCCACATAGAAGGATCCACAACTGCAGGTTAAAAGCTATGCAATGCCTACTATGTTGCAATTAGTAAAGTGTCCAGGTCGAAAAATCTCCAAATTTGGGAGTATTACCCCTTTACTCTGATTGGTATAGAGGCAATAGTCGCAGTTTCCACATTTAAAATTAATCTGGTCTTTGGGTTAATATGTGCCAATGTTCAATAAATATTTGTCTAATTCTATCAGCCTGATTATTGAATTTAAGAATGGGACAAATATTGGGTAAATCCTTTGTTTGTTCACCCTGAAAGAGAAGAAAATCCCCCGGCATGTCCTTGACTCTTTTATATGCCTTTTTTAGGACTTTTTGCTGTACCCACGTTCAAGAAAACGTTTCTGCAATGCCACTGCCTGTTTCTCAAAATCATTGTCATCAGTACAATTTCTACATATAGGTAAATATCATCCTTGTCGAATATGCCTGATAAGATGTTGAGGGTGAGCACTTTTGAAGTGCAATAAAGAGATGCCTGACATGGGTTTTCTGAACAAATCTGTCTGGATGTGATCACTAGAGTCCCACTGATCGTAAGGTCCAGGAAGGGAAAAGTGTCCACATGCAATGACAAGGTAAATGTAAGTAAACCCCTCACATTTTTGCAAATATTTTATTATACCTTTTTAATGTGACAACACTGAAGAAATGACACTTTGCTACAATGTAAAGTAATGAGTGTACAGCTTGTATAACAGTGTAAATTTGCTGTCCCCTCAAAATAACTCAACACACAACCATTAACCCCTTCCCGCCGAACGTACGCAGATGTGTGTACTCGGCTTCCGGGGGGTATACCGGGATGATGCCCGCACCTGCAGGTACCGTTTTGTTCAGCTGGCGATTGGGCAGGGACTGGAATGAAGCCGTAATCGGCTTCGTTCCAGTCTCCTCATCGTAAACACGGAAGCGACGTCATGACGTCACTTCCCGTTTACTCGGCTGCCAATGGCGCTGGTTTTAAAAAAATATTCGGTATTCAGAATCGCCGTTTTCGGCGATCTGAATACATTGAAGTGTAAAGGAGGGGTGGGGGGTCTTTTAGACCCCCGATCCCTCCATAAAGAGTACCTGTCACCACCTATTACTGTCACAAGGGATGTTTACATTTCTTGTGACAGCAATAAAAGTGATCAATTTTTTTTTTTAAAACAATTTAGTCATTTTAAAATAAATAAAATAAATAAAAAAATAAAATTTTTTTTTAAAGCGCCCGCCGTCCTCGCGAGCTCGCGAAGCAAAGAAAACGCATACGGAAGTCGCGCCCGCGTATGTAAACGTTCAAATCACACATGTGAGGTATTGCCGCGATCGTCAGAGCGAGAGCAATAATTCTAGCACTAGACCTCCTCTGTAACGCTAACCTGGTAACCGTAAATTTTTTTTAAAGCGTCGCCTATTGAGATTTTTAGGTACCGTACTTTGTCGTCAATCCACAAGTGCGCGCAATTATAAAGTGTGACATGTTTGGTATCTATTTACTCAGCGTAACATTATCTTTCACATTACGTAAAAAAATTGGGCTAATTTTACTGTTTTTTTTTTAATTCATGAAAGTGTCCCTTTTCCCAAAAAGTTGCGTTTAAAACACCGCTGCGCAAATACCGTGTGACATAAAATATTGCAACAACCGCCGTTTTATTCTCTAGAGTCTCTGCTAAAAAATATATATAATGTTTGGGGGTTCCAAGTAATTTTCTAGCAAAAAATATGGATTTTAACTTGTAAACACCAAATTCCAAAAATAGGCTTAGTCATGAAAGGGTTAATGTCTAAACCACTGGCAACAAAAGGGAGTAAACCCCTTAGTGAAAATGTCCAAATTGGGCCCAATTAGACATTTCCCCTCCCAGTGTCATGTGACTCGTTAGTGTTAAAAGGTCTCAGCTGTGAATGGGGAGAAGGTGTGTTAAATTTGGTGTTATCGCTCTCACTCTCTTATACTGGTCACTGGAGGTTCAACATGGCAACTCATGGCAAAGAACTCTCTGAGGCTCTGAAAAAATAAGAATAGTTGTGTTACATAAAGATGACCTAGACTACAAGAAGATTGCCAAGACCCTGAAACTGAGCTGCAGTACAGTGGCGAAGACCATACAGCGGTTTAACAGGACAGGTTCCACTCAGAACAGGCCTTGCCATGGTCAACAAAAGAAGTTGAGTGCACATGCTCAGTGTCCTAACCAGAGGTTGTCTTTGGGAAATAGATGTATGAGTGCTGCCAGCATTGCTGCAGAAGTTAAAGGGGTGGGGGGTCAGTCTGTCAGTTCTCAGACCATACGCTGCTTCTTTAGAAGGAAGCCTCTTCTAAAGATGATGCATAAGAAAGCCTGCAAACAGTTCGCTGAAAACAAGCAGACTATAACTATGTTGGACTCCTCACAGTCATATATTGTGGATAATATATTTCCATTACTTATTAGATTTCAAAATCAGAGTAAAACCTGGACTAAGGATGCCTCAGCTTCTCTATATTTCAAATAATGCCCCGATTTGGATACCTATCCGGATCTTTATTAAGATAAACACTATATTTAGGCGACTAATATGAAGGAAGAAAACCACTCATATCAAACTGGAGACTCTACAACATCCCACAAATGCCAGCAGGCTGGCAGTTCCTAATCCAAGGCTATATTTTCTCGCCTCCCAATTGCAGCATTTTGCTGTATGGGAGTGTGAACAGATCTCCTCTCCTGTTCGACAATTATTCTCTTTTGCATTTAAGGGTCGGCTTCCACTCTTTGTCCTTGATGGTGAAAGAGGGGGTGTCTCGCTTGCTGATATGCCTACCTGTATGTTAATTTGTAAAGTATGGGATACAGTTAAAAAAAATGCTGGGTGTCTCATATCCCACTAGATACGCTCCCATATGGGAAAATGAAAGACTTTCTCAAATTTCAGCTCTTAGTGGCTTTCAGAGATGGGAAAAATTAGGAATAACTACTTTAGCTCAGCTATATCAGAATGGTTTACTTAAATCTTTTGAAGATCTGAGGGGAGAGTTTTCTGCAGAATCGAATTGGTTTTACCAATTTAACTAAGACATGCTCTACATGCCCAGTTTTCTTCTGCTAAGATATATTTTCCCTCTATCCCTGTCTTGGATAAAAGAGTACGGGCAGGGTCAACAAAGGGTCTTATATCGGTTACTTATAGGGTACTGTCAGATGGGTTCCTATTGAACTTCCCCATCTGCTCTCGGGCTGGCTGGGAGAAAGATATTGGTCCCATATCTGAGGAGATCTGGGACAATGTCCTGCAGTCCCTGTCCAGGGTGTCTCATTCTCCATCACACAGACTGGCCAAGATTTTTATTCTCCATAGGGTCTACAGAACTCTGCAGTTTCTATGTGCAATTGGACTGAAATCTGAGCCAGCCTGTGCTGGATGCGGTAATATAAGTACATTAATACATCTTTTGTGGCGATGTCCGAAACTCCAAGGATACTGGGTGGAGGTGATTGGTACCTTAAATATGGTATTGGATATTAAAATTCCAGTTGAAACACTTATATGTATATTGGGTTACTGTGATACCTCTATTTACACCTCCCCTACTGGTAACACTATAAGGCGTGCACTTTTTGTTGCCCGTAGACAGACTGCTCTTAAGGGGACCTCTCCACATCCATCGACTGTGTCTGATTGGATTGTACAGTAGGTGACCGCGATATTGTGTCAATCTCCCGCTTCTATCGGCAAGATTGATACCCTACGAGCTCCGTCGCGGAAGCCAGCGCCGAGCTGGCTCGCATAGGGAAAGGAAAAATGGTTCTTTTCCTTTCCCGATAAGCCACAAGCATCGCTGGCCGTGTTCACACTGGTTCGGGGATCCAAATTGGATTCCCGCCAATACCAGGCACTGTGTTTGATATGAATCCTAAGGGAGAACTCCATGCCAAATTAAAAAAACAAAACTGCATGGGTTCCCCCTTGGGAGGCATACCAGGCCCTTAGGTCCGGTAGGGATTTTAAAGGGAATCCCCTACGCCGAAAAAAACGGCGTGGGGTCCCCCCCAAAATCCATACCAGACCCCTATCCGAGCACTCAGCCCGGCCGGTCAGGAAAGGGGGTGGGGACAAGCGAGCGCCCCCCCCCCCTCCTGAGCTGTACCAGGCCGCATGCCCTCAACATGGAGGGTGCACCCCAAAGCACCTTGTCCCCATGTTGATGAGGACAAGGGCCTCTTCCCGACAACCCTGGCCGTTGGTTGTCGGGGTCTACAGGCGGGGTCTTATCGGAATCCGGGAGCCCCCTTTAATAAGGGGGCCCCCGGATAGCGGCCCTCACCCTATGTGAATGAGTATGGGGTACAATGTACCCCTACCCATTCACCTGTGAAAAAAATGTAAAATAAAACACAACAAGGGTTAAAATAGTTTATTGCACAGCTCCGGGAGTCTTCTCGACAGACTCCTCCGCTATCTTCTGCTAGCTCTTTTACTAGCGGAGGAGCCCGGCTTTCTTCTTCGTCGCCGCCCTCTTCTTCCGACTTCGGGGGGTCTTGTCCCCCTCTTAGGTTCTTCTTGCCGGGCCACCGCTTCTTCTTCCAGCTCTTTTACTAGCAATGGCCCGGTCTTCTGTCGCTGTCGCCATCGCCACCGCCGCCACCGCCGCCTTCCGTTCTTCTTCTTCCTCTTCTGGAGATGTTGACTCAACGCTCTCTCCGGCCGCAATGCCAGGGATGCGGTGCGTGGCGACTTATATAGGGACAAGGGGCAGGGTCACCGGTTGATGTTACATGGTGACCCCGCCCCCTTACGATGTCACAGTCCCAGCATCCTCCGGGACTGTGACATCGTGGCAACCTGTGAATTTTTGGTGAACTCCATGCCCAAAAGGGTTAAGGCAGTGCTGGAAAATAATGGTAGCCACACAAAATATTGACACTTTGGGCCAAATTTGGTCATTTTTACTTAGGGGTGTACTCACTTTTGTTGCCAGCGGTTTAGACATTAATGACTGTGTTGAGTTATTTTAAGAGGACAGCAAATTTACACTGTTATGCAAGCTGTACACTCACTACTTTACATTGCAGCAAAATGTAATTTTTTCAGTGTTGTTCAATTAACATATATAATAAAATATTTACAAAAATGTGAGGGTTGTACTCACTTTTGTGAGATACTGTATGTATAAAATATATATAAATTTTCATACACACTTACGCACATACCATTCAGCTTACTGGCATAAAATACTGGCAAATTTTATTATATAATTTGTTTTTATCACAAAGAAAAGTGGGTGGCAGCAGGACAGTCCCATGCCAATCACAGGCTTAATTCATTGTGGCCTTGCAGGAATTTCTGCAATTGCGTGCTATGTGCCAGCCACCTGTCTACCTACTGATTATAAGAGACATGGAGGATGATCAGACCTCACCTCATATGACCCAGATTACATGCATAGGAACAGGAAATTCTGCAATCTCAGATAGTTTTATTTTCAGAAAATATAATTTTGAAACGATTATACTTCATTTACTTTATATAACTTATTTTGCATTAGCCTTATTTGCATTTAAAAAAAATATGGAATGAGAACAACAGTAGTATTAACCACTTCAGCCTCAGAAGGATTTACTCCCTTAATGACCAGGCCATTTTTTGCAATACGGCACTGCGTCGTTTTGACTGACAATTGTGCGGTCATGCGAAGCTGTACACAAACAAAATTAATTACCTTTTTTTTCCCACAAATAGAGCTTTCTTTTGGTGGTATTTGATCACCTCTATGGCCTTTATTGCTTGCGCTATAAACAAAAAAAAAATGCAATAAGTGTATATTGATTGGTTTGCACAAAAGTTATATCATCTACAAAATAGGGGATAGATTTAGCGAGACTGCGACATTGCGGTGGACAGATCAGACACTTTTGACACTTTTTTTGGGACCCGTGACATTATTACAGTGATCAGAGCTAAAAATAGCCACTGATTACTGTATAAATGGCACAGGCAGGGAAGGGGTTAACACTAGGGGTTGATTAAGGGGTCAAATGTGTTCCCTGGGAGGTGTTTCTAACTGTGGGGGGGGGGGGGGTTTACTGACTGGAGGAGGAGAGAGATCTCTTTTTCTGATCACTATCGAACAGACAATCTCTTGCTACTCCCCTGTCAGAACGGGGATCTGTTTGTTTACATTGACAGATCCCCATTCTGGCTCTCTGTGGGCCGATCACGGGTTGACAGCGAACATCGCGGCTGCCGACCATGCGTGTTATCTTTGGAGGTGCGCCACCTCCTACAGCTGTTAAAGGGACTGGCATACAGCTATGGCGATTTGCGCAGCCCAGCCAACCTGCCGCAGAATGATGATGATGGCTGTTCGGCAAGTGGTTAAAGAAAGCTCTTTCTGATGCATGAATTCTAACAATAATGTTTTTGAAAGTTAGTGTTTTATACTTACAAGTAGGGATGAGCTTCAAGTTCGAGTCGAACTCATGTTCGACTCGAACATTGCCTGTTCGCCTGTTCAGCGAACAGTGAACAATTTGTGCTGTTCGCAGCAAATTCGAAAAGCCGGAACACCCTATACAAGTCTATGGGAGAAATCTAAAATGCTCATTTTAAAGGGTAATATGCAGGTCACTGTCCTAAAAAGTGTTTGGGGACCCGGGTCCTGCCCCAGGGGACATGAATCAATGCAAAAAAAAGTTTTAAAAACTGCAGTTTTTTCAGGAGCAGTGATTTTAATAATGATTAAAGTGAAACAATAAAAGTGTAATATTCCTTTAAATTTCGTAGCTGGGGGGTATCTATAGTATGCCTGTGAAGGGGCGCATGTTTCTGCTGCTTAGAACTGTCCCTGCACAAAGTGTCATTTGTGCAGGAAAAAAAGTCTTTTAAAATCACTTGCGGCTAAATTGTCGGCTCCCCGTAATACAGAGAACATTCAATGAGTGTTCTCTGTATTAGCCGACAATTCATTCACTCATTGATTAAAAAAAAAAAAAAAAAGCGTGGGGGTTCCCCTAAATTCAATTACCAGGCCCTTCAGGTCTGACATGGATATTAAGGGGAACCCAGCATCAAAAAAAAAAAAAATTGACGTGGGGGTCCCCCTAAAAATCCATACCAGACCCTTTATCCGAGCACGCAACCTGGCAGGCCACAGGAAAAGAGGGGGGGACAAGAGAGCGGCCCCCCCCCTCCCTCCTGAACCGTACCAGGCCACATACCCTCAACATTGGGAGGATGCTTTGGGGGTCTGTGACCCCTCAAAGCACCTTGTCCCCATGTTGATGAGGACAAGGGCCTCATCCTCACAACCCTGGCCGGTGGTTGTGAGGGTCTGCGGGCGGGGGGCTTATCAGAATCTGGAAGCCCCCTTTAACAGGGGGACCCCCAGATCCCGGCCCCCCCTTGTTTGAAATGGTAAGGGGGTACAAAAGTACCCCTACCATTTCACAAAGAAAGTGTAAAAATTGTTAAATAAGACAAACACACTTTTGAAAAATTCCTTTATTAAAAATAAAAAAAAGATTCCAGCGGTGCTAATCCACTCTTGCTATCCAGCGACGAATCTCCGGGGTCCAGCAATGGATGATCATATCCAGCGATGGGGGATCTCTCAGTCCAGCGCTGTCCATCTGGGATCTGGGGGTCCCCTTGTTAAAGGGGGCTTCCAGATTCTGATAAGCCCCCTGCCCGCAGACCCTCACAACCACCGGCCAGGGTTGTGAGGATGAGGCCCTTGTCCTCATCAACATGGGGACAAGGTGCTTTGAGGGGTCACAGACCCCCAAAGCATCCTCCCAATGTTGAGGGTATGTGGCCTGGTACGGTTCAGGAGGGAGGGGGTCCGCTCTCTCGTCCCCCCCTCTTTTCCTGCGGCCTGCCAGGTTGCGTGCTCGGATAAAGGGTCTGGTATGGATTTTTAGGGGGACTCCCACATCAATTTTTTTTTAAATTTCATGGGGGGTTCCCCTTAATATCCATATCAGACCTGAAGGGTCTGGTACGGATATTTAGGGGGACCCCCACGTCAATTTTTTTTTAAAAATTTGACACGGGGTTCCCCTTAATATCCATGTCAGACCTGAAGGGCCTGGTAATTGAATTTAGGGGAACCCCCATCAATGAATGAATGAATTGTCGGCTAATACAGAGAACACTCATTAAATGTTCTCTGTATTACGGGGAGCCGACAATTTAGCCGCAAGTGATTTTAAAAGACTTTTTTTCCTGCACAAATGACACTTTGTGCAGGGACAGTTCTAAGCAGCAGAAACATGCGCCCCTTCACAGGCATACTATAGATACCCCCCAGCTACGAAATTTAAAGGAATATTACACTTTTATTGTTTCACTTTAATCATTATTAAAATCACTGCTCCTGAAAAAACTGCAGTTTTTAAAACTTTTTTTTGCATTGATCCATGTCCCCTGGGGCAGGACCCAGGTCCCCAAACACTTTTTAGGACAGTAACTTACATCTTACCCTTTAAAATGAGCACTTTAGATTGTGAACGTTCGAGTCCCATAGACTTTAATAGGGTTCTAAAGTTCACGCGAAGTTTAGGTCTGTTCGCAGGTTCTGGTGCGAACCGAACAGGGGGGTGTTCGGCTCATCCCTACTTACAAGTTCCATCTCCAGTGAATGTAGATCCTACACCTGCAGAGCTAGTGTCAGGGCTGGGCTCAGCCCTTCCTTCTCAGAGCAGGCCACTCAGCTGTCTGCTAATTGCCAGCTCCTATCTCTCCACAGTGACTCATCTGTTGATGATATCCTGCTTGTCAGCCCTGCTTACTTAAGCTGTCCAGCCCAGATGATCTCTGCCTTTGCCTTGGTCAACATCACAGAGACTCCTGCGCTCCTGTTAAAGACTTGCATGGCTGACATTCCTTCTGGCTCCAGATCCTGCTTGCTACTCCACTATGCTGATTCCTGGCTTCCTGACTTTCTGGCTTGTCGGACTATGCATTCTGTTTACCGAACTTGTTTTGATTAATATTAATATGTTTGTTCTATTTACTTTTATTATCAAACAAGTGGAATTTAACTGTACTTCTGTCTCGGTCTGATTCATGGTTTCTGACAGCTAGAAATTTTGATAGATTTTCTTCAGCATCCGACATCACCATACAGCTAGGATGCTTGTGTCCACTTGTTTTATGCTGCCATTCTTTCCACCAGACTATGTTAATACTGTGTCCCTGCAGCTCTGAAGGTATCACACAGAAATATTGGATGCTAAAGATGCTACTGGTGCTTCTAGCCAAGACAACAAAGATCCCATTCAGTGGTGATGGTACTGGTAAGTATAGTAAAGGTATTTTAAATATACTGTGTATCATAATGACACTGGCAACATAATTCTACTAATTATGCAGATCAACTGTTCAGAATTAGTTCATTCCTGGGTGACACTTGTCCGGTGATCAATAACATCCCTGTTAAATGGTGTAAAGTGTAGATGGTTGAGGACAGGCTAAAAAAAATGAGCACCTGCTTCTTAACCTTGACTGGGTGATGAAAATTATACTGATAGGGGTTGTCCTAATGGTCCCTCATCAAGTGCTTGTGGTCTTCTCTTCCCTACATCAGAAAGGCCCACTTCTCTGACACGTGCATAGAGGTTGACAATTCTGACTAATCTTCCCAGGTTATACACAATATATGCCCATATGGAATAATCCACAACTGCCTGAAGTGGCAAAACTTAAACATTTTGACTAGTGGAAAAAGGCAGGTATTCTGTTTCTTAGCCAACTTTATGATAATGATGCTTTGCAATCGTATGATAAATTGGTAGCGAAATTACATTTGTCAAATAAAACTGAAAAGTTTAGAGAGTTGCCCTGGGACTTTAAATGAGGTGGTCACAGTTAGCCACTGAGTAACAAGAGTAATAGTAGTATACATGTTTATTAAAATTAATATAAATACATGGATAATATAGCATATTTGCTCAGCCAATGGTTTTGCACATAATAAAGAAAATAAATAAAGTTGATACAAACATTATACAATGCAGTATATACAAATGCACGCATCAGAAAACCCGACACGCATTTCGTGAGATCATTGCTCGCTCATCAGGTGTGGATGTGGATGAGATGTAGCTAAATAGACAAAAATATGTGTCACAGTGGTAAATGTAAGAACAATGGCAGAATGGGCCAGAGCAATATGGCCCAATACTTACCAATAGTTTCGATCGCTGAACCCCCAAATGGACAGCAGCAGCCAGGGTATGGCATGGGAGCTGAGGGGGAGAAGACAAACATGGGTACCTACAAGGGGTATGCCAGGCAGCAGACATGGCATAGGTGAAGGTGAATGGTCCTAATTGTCTCAGTATGTAACTTGATAGATATCAGCTGTAAACATAGATGTATATGTCTCAATGATTTGCCAAATTTAGTAAGATGAACAACAAGTTGTATCATGTAGTAATATTTTGTATGAGAGCATGTATACTCTAGCATAAGTATATATGTCAAGCTTTACTAAATAAGCAGAGTAGACAAAAGTTGTACAATTATTTGTATAGAAACATATGTGAACTAACCTGATCATTGGTAAGTATTGGGCCGTTTTGCTCTGGCCCATTCTGCCATTGTTCTTACATTTACCACTGTGACACATTTTTTTGTCTATTTAGATACATCTCATCCGCATCCACCCTGATGAGCGAGCAATGATCTCGCGAAACCCACGTCTGTTTTTCTGATGCGTGCATTTGTATATACTGCATTGTATAATCTTTGTATTAACTTTTTTTATTTTCTTTATTATGTGCAAATCCATTGGCTGAGCTAATATGCTATATTATTCATGTATGTACATTAATTTTAATTAACATTTATACTAATATTACTCTTGTTATTCAGTGGCTAACTGTGACCATCTCATTTAAAGTCCCAGGGCAACTCTCCTTTTTTCTAGTATATGTATATAGGGATGGAGGTGTATCACTGGTGACTGTAGACCTTTTATTTTGTTTCTAACATAATTTTCCTTTCCTGATGGACTCTATGGCAGCCTATGTGTGGGTTAACCCCGCCTCCTCTCCAATGGTATAGGACCCCATTCCCATAAATTTGAGCTCACAGCCAGACACTGTGTTCCATAACTAGCCAACTCTTGATCCATGGGTGGGAACTCCGCCTGCCATGGAGTCCATCAGGAAAGAAACATTTTGATAAGTATTTGATAGGAAATTTTCAGTTTTCCTGACAGACTCCATGGCAGCCTATGTGTGAGAAATAACTATCCAAACCACGCGGGCGAGTATGCTGATCAGAAAAAACAAAACTTTAATTTGCCCCGTCAACTGACAGGATTCTTAGACCAAAGTTTACAGACAATAAGGATGCAGATTCTATGCAATAATGTGGCATGAAAGTATTAATGGAGGCCCACGTGGCCACTTTGCAGATGCCATCTGGAGCTACATGTCGAGCCACTGCCCAGAAAACCACCATGCCCCTGGTCAAATGTGCCATCACCGCCTCCGGAAGAGCCAAGCCCTTAGCCTTATAAGCCTGCTGGATGGTTTGCACAATCCAGGCCGCAATCATTCTGGTTGAAGCCCATTTCCCCTTGTTACTCCCGGAGTGTAGGATAAACAGATGATCACAGCATCTAAAGGAAGAAGTTGCAGGTATTCCTTCAGTATTTCCCCTACATCCAGTAGGTGAGCCTCCGTGGTCCCTGAGGCCTGAGTGTAGGTAGGACAATTTTTTGATTCTCATGGAACACTGAGGTGATTTTTGGATTTGAGCTGAGCATAGGGATGAAGACCACCCAGTCCGCAAAGAAAGTCAGGAATGGTTCTTTATGACCTAAGGACCCAATCTCAGAGAGCCTCTTGGCCGATGTGATGGCCATGAGAAAAGCAACTTTTGTGGAAAGATCTCTAAAAGGAACGGGAACGTTTCCCATGGTACTAAGTCCAGTCGAGAACAAGGGGGAGTGGCATTGGCCATTGACTTGGCAATCCACACTGGCATTGGTCGCGACCGTGACAACTGAGGCGGGAGCGATGGAGTTTACATGAGCAGGTTCCTATGTTGTAGCCACCAGACGAGGCTGTTCCTCATAACTGTTGTTATGTGAATAAGTTGGTTGCTGTCTCCTGAGTTCCATTGCTGGCGAAACCCTATCTAGAAAGGGCGTAGCCGCCACAGAGATCATTTGACCATGGGGGTCCTAGAGACCATCGTGCCAATGATTTTTTGGCACTGTGAAGCCATCAGACGTGAGGAGGTTTTAGGACACGTGACACTCTCTCGTATGACTGAGATCTTCTCCACTGACAGAGAAATTGTATTTTCCACAGTGTCGAACTGAGCCCATAAATATACCAGGCACTGTACTAGTTACAGATGGCTTTTCTCTAGGTTTAGCAGCCAACCAAACTCAAGCAGTGTGGTGATGACTTGAGCTCTATGGCTCAGCACCTGCTCCTTGTCTTGAGATAGCAACAGAAGGTCCTCAAGATAGTGGTACAGGGCCACCATTACCAGAAGAACTTTGGAGAAGACCTGAGGTAAGGTTGTCAGCTCGAAATGGAGGCAGGGACACTGTAGCTGTTCTTGCCTGACCGCAAACCGGAGGTATTTGTGAATTTCTTCTTCTACAGGCACATGGAAATAGGCATCTTTTAAATCTATTGCTGCACAGATTGCTGGATGGTAGATTGAGTCTTCATTTTGAAACTTTCATGTTTTATAAACTTTTTTAAGTAGGTTAAATCTATCACGGGGCACCATGGGCCATTTTTCTTTAACAGTAGGAAGAGAGAGTACACCCCTTGGAATTATTTGCCTTTTGGGAAGAGCACCATGGCTCGCTACACCGTCAGCTAATCCACATAGGACAGTAGCACCTGCTTTTTTTCTTCTGACCGTGGTAGCAAGGTAGGAATAAACCTGAGGGGAGGAGTACTGGTAAAGGACCACATGTGGCCTGGGGAGACTGTCCTGATGGTCCAGTAGTCTCAGATTGAGGCCACCCAGATGGGCTGGAAGAGAAGCAGATGTGCCCCCACCAGACCTGCCTGGATGGACCCAATCTGAAAACGATTTAGCCATATCACATCGGCTGGATGTCTGGCCTTTGGCAGGTTTTTGAAGGATGTCTGACCCCTTCTCCAATTCCTTCTGAAATCCCGGCTGACCTGTAGGAGTGTGCTTCCCTTGAACGCTCAGTGCTGCATCTTCTCTGCTGGGGCCTCTTCTGACCAAACAGGTGACTATCCTGGGATAGAAACCAGACTTTCCATCTGTGGCCCTGGCTATGGTGCTATCCAGCCTGTTGCCAAACAATGAGGGCCCTTGAAAGTGGATCTTACACCAGGCTTGTTTAGAAGCTGGATCAGTGAGCCAAGGGCGTAACCATAGGGCCCGCTTAGCCGTGACCAAAGATAGCATAGCCCGGGCCAACAGGCAGATCAGATTGATGGAAGCCTCCCCCAGGAAGGCCGTTGCCAGCTTCATTTCTTGGACAGCCGACTCCCTGGCCAGTTCTTCTGAGACACCCCTGAGCAGGGAATCCACATTTTCTATCCAGTCTTCCATCGCCTTGGACATGGCCATGATGGCCAAGGCAGGTTTGCAGGCCATACCAGCTAGCTCGTAGATCCTCTTAAGGTCCTGATCTATTCTCCTCTCGAGCCCATCCTTGAAGTACACAGCGTCCTCTATAGGAAGAGTAACATTCTTAGCCAGTTGCATCAGGGGAGCTACCAGGGGAGCATTTTCCAAGTGCTTCACTTCCTTGAAGGGGTATTGTCAGGGATCAGCGGCCAAGAAGACCAGACATGTAGCTACACAAGGGAACTGAGACCAAACAAAGGATATATTATTAAACTGATATTTATTTACAGAGAAACACACTAATACACATACACAGCAACCAGTGAGAACATAAACCACTGCAGCAAACAAAATTTACAATAGGAAGAGTGTGGAAGTGAAGAGTGGTGTAGCAGATATGGTGCTGGGGTAAAATCTAGCGTAAACGTAGTGATTTTAGTAATGTTTTTATATACTTTATATACTGTATTTTTAAGCAAGGCCACCAAATGTGCAATAGGGATCCGTTTTCGGAGCCACATCTCCAGCAAAGAGGTAAATATGTAGGAGAGAACTTACTTAGTTGAATGGTTGGTGTGCAGTAGCAGCTTGTAAGTAGTCTATAGCCCAATTCTTGCATTGTAACGATAATTGAGCCTTTATGTATGTTGGTAAACATGTTTTCCCAGTCCTCATCAGTGAGGGAGAGGTCAAGGTTTTTTTTCCCATTTTAGACAAGGTCCACTGGACTTTACATTGTATTTTAAATATATAGTAGAGCAAACATGAAGGACACTGTGATGTGGTGGAGAGGATATCATGCAATATGCCTCAAAAGTAGTGTGGTTACGAGACTAGATGTGTATCCATAGAATTATTTATAAGTGCATTCCATAAGTTTAAATTGCATGAATATATGCACTTTTCTTCTGGGAGACAGCACCCCCTGTTTCCACCCTGTTTCCAATGTGCAACAATCAGAGCATCATCAAATAACATATTAAATGCTTTTAATTCTACAGCAGAAGATGCTAAACACACAGATCAAAAGCAGGAAGACACATATCCTTTTACCGTCAATTAACTCAAATGCATTTTCCTGGCCAGTTTAATAATTTACACTAATGAGGCCCATTTCTCAAAATATCATATAAAATATAAATGCATTGCTACCCGTAGACTTCAGCTAAATGTGCAAACTGAACATCCCTTATAGTGACCCTGTGGCCTTATAATCCATAGTAATTTAGTGGCGGGGTTTAAATGCAAGCAAATGCAAAAATTGCCAGCAGGCGTTCCATCTAGTCAGCAAAAATAAATAAAAAATCGAAACAGTTTTTAATATCACTGGTTAAAAGCAGAGGGTTTTGTTGCTAACGTTGTAAAACCACACTGTCACGTCAAGGCACCTCTGAAAAGCGTGGTCCCTAACTCCAAAACTTTCTGACTTGCAGTATTACATCTAAAACTGACAAAACCCTGCTTGCCTGAAATTCCAGCTGTGAGTGGCCCTGTTAGGGTCCCATGGGGCTGAATGAGAGAAATTCGTAGTTTGGATGGTCAGCTTAACATCTATAGCAACATATCAGTCGATAACCAGTACTATAGAAGGGACGGACTGCACCTAAATGAGGAGGGTGCAGATCAGCTGGGAATGAAGATGGCCAAAAAGTTAGAGGGTTTTTTTTTTAACTGTAAATTTTTATTATGAAATGAAAGGAAGAGTCAAAAGAAAGGTACATAGCCAAACGGGCATACCCTGGCAGTAAACTTGTCAAACAGGTAGGGTACATACAGATACAGGTATGCAGGTATGGCGTACAACACAGTAACATATCAAAATTCTAGCAGGATACTCGATTTTAAAGGAAGGGGAGGTTTGCAAAGGGGAGGAGTGAGGATATATAAGAGTACAAATAAGCAGGTATAACCAGAGTTTGATTTGCACACATGGTATAGGCAATAACGGAGTGAGGGAGAAAAATCAGATAAAAAAAAATGTACGGGTAAGTTCAGTATAGGTACCTTGGGTATACTCTTGAGTATAGGTAACATCAATCTTTAGGAGCAGATATAAAATGAATATGATATCCCGGGGTGTTCAGTGTAGTGGGCTACTCCTGGGGTCCGCTATCCAAAGTTTCCAGGCATACAGGAACTTATCAGTTGTGAGGTTAGCTTTAGCAAAGGCGTATTCGAATCGAAAGTGGGTATTCAGCAATATGAGGACTTGTTTCAGGGTCGGGGAGTGTACAGATTTCCAATTTTTTGCAATAGCTAGTCGGGCAGCGATAAGGATGTGGGTCAGTAGGGCGTGCAGGTGGTGCGGCCACGAGAGGACAGATATACCTAGTAGTAAGTCGGTGGGAGAGAGCGGGATAGTTATTTTACAAATCTGATGTATTAGGTTTTTAATTTTTTTCCAGAATGGTTGTATATGGGGACAACCCCACCAAATATGTAGTAGTGTACCTCTGTCACCGCAGTTCCTCCAGCAGTTAGGCGAGGAAGAGGGAAAGATTTTAGCCAGTCTGGTCGGTGTGTAGTACCAACCGTGGTAAAGTTTCATCAGAGATTCCCAATGGGAGATGCAGTGAGAGAAGCGAGTCGGAGCATTCAGAGCCTTCTGCCATGTTTCTGGTGGAACTACGTGTTGCAGTTTGGATGACCAGTATTCGGTGCGTGCGGGATCAACTTCTGGGTCTGGTGAAGTGAGTATTCTGTAGATGAGAGAAATGCCTCCCTTTTTTTTAGTTTTATTCCGAAAGAACTGTAGTAGGGGGTCCTTGAGTGGGTTCTTGGAGGAAAGAGGGAGATTTGCTAGGATGGACCTGATCCGGAGATATAAGAAGAATGTTGTGGAGGGGACATGATATTTGTGTTGTAGTTGGGAGAAGGATAGGAGAGTTGTTGTGGAAAATAATGCGTTCACATTAGTAACCCCAGCTGCGACCCAGACCCCTATGGGGAGATCAGGGGAGAATACTTGGAGGGCTTCTAGGGGGACCAGTGGGAGGAGTGCCAGGAATACATGAGCAGTGTTTTGAAAGTATGTTTGCCATACTCTAAGGGATGCGTTAATTGAGTCAAGTGGGTAACGAGATGGTTTAAAGCGCAACCAGATAGCTGTCAAAATATTCACTGGATCCGTCGTTAAGATAGCAAGTTCTATTTGCTTCCAGGAGAGGGGTTTTTAAACTAGGTGATGGGGGAGGGTCCAGAGATAGAGATAGTCAGCGTGGAACATATTCCAGAGAGTAATATTTGGGGCATTAGTGGTAGAGTAACCAAAGCACATAAATCCAATTTAAGTATAGTAGCAAGTCCTAGTTGAAATCTCGAAACACCCAAGAGGATAGTATGTGACCCGTCAAAATATATTAATGCATTAAAGTGTTTGTTCACCAATGCCAGAAGTCTGCCATAGCAAAATAGGTGAGTTGGAAGCGCTGGTGCATTAGAAGAGCTATGATGTAATCGGTATTGCTGAAACTTGGCTTCATTCCTCACATGACTGGGCTATTAATATTCCTGGCTATGCACTCTTTCGGAAAGACAGAGTAAAAAGGAAAGGTGGAGGGGTCTGTCTGTATGTGAGAAGTGATCTCAAAGCAAGTGTGAAAGAGGACCTGTGGATGGAGAGTGTGATGAGTCTGAAGCACTATGGGTGGAACTGCATATAAATGTGCGTAATTCACAGTTAATCACTGGAATTTGTTATAGACCATCCAATGTTAATGAGGAGGTGGAGACTCAGCTCCTTGCACAGATGGAAAGGGCTACAAGGGCTGGGACGGTGATAATAATGGGGGATTTAAACTACCCAGAAATTGACTGGAGTAATGGCTTAAACTGCTGGGACAGTTAAAGAGCAAAAATGTATAAACTATAGGATTTACAGGACAAATTTATGGTCCAGTTTATTGAGGCCCCAATTAGGAATGATGCTCTGTTGGACCTGGTAATCTCAAACCATGCAGAGCATATTACTAATGTTCAGATAAAGGAACACTTGGGTAGCAGTGACCATAACATGATTTCATTTGATGTTAGCTGTAAGCTTTCAGAACACAATAGCACAGTAGGGGAGATTGCTGTACTAACATGATCAGATTGTTAACATCAGATTGTACTAACATCAGATTATTCTAACATCAGATTGTACTAACATCAGATTGTTCTAACGTCAGATTGCACTAACATCAGATTGTTTAACATCAGATTGTTCTAACATCAGATTGTACTAAAATCAGATTGCTAGTACAGTGGCTCCGACTTGAGCTGTCAGTTTTTTTTTCATTGAAACCGTTGGGTTGAACAAAAAAAAACTAGTGGTGTATACCAGGCTTTACTTAAATAACACTCCAGAACTCCAAAAACCACAGGGAGATGTTACAGGACTAACTGTTTACACATAAATGTGCGTTAAGATGCATGAAATTGTTCGGAAAATGGATGCTACTTTTCATTGACTCACATTTTTATGGGCATTACATTTCTATGGGTCCTTGTAAGGGACAAAATAATTTTTTTAAAAAATAGTTTTGTTTTTTTACCTTAGGACACCTGTCAGCTTTTCATTGTTGTGCCCCTGGTAGGGAGATGCAAGCTCCCTATTAATCATGGACACTAAAAGTGAAAATTAAAGAAAATCACAAATAATGAGTGGTCAGCAGAACAGGAATAGAGGGGAAATTTGCCATTGGGGACAATTGTTCCTATGACTGCTAGGAATTTCAATAATTTTGAAGAGATTTTTTCTGACGTCCTATTGTGATCATGAGACAGGAAGTGTCCCTTACTCTATCATAAATGCAAAAAAAAAAAAGTTTTGCCTTCAGTTCTACTCTCTTTTCCTATATACCATAGTCTGTCATGGGTTAGGCTGCTTCCGCCATGCTAGATACATTATATTACCAAAAATATTGGGACACTTGCCTTTATACGCACATGAACTTTAATAGCATTCCAGTCTTAGTCCGTAGGGTTCAATATTGTGTTGGCCCACCCTTTGCAGCTATAACAGCTTCAACTCTTCTGGGAAGGCTGTCCACAAGGTTTAGGAGTGTGTCTATGGGAATGTTTGACCATTCTTCCAGAAGTGCATTGTAAGGTCAGACACTGATGTGGATGAAAGAATGAAATACTTGTATAGCACACAATGCAAACTGAATCGCCTTTTTGCGCTGGATGAAAAGGCCTGGCTCGCAGTCTCCGCTCTAATTCATCCCAAAGGTGTTCTATTAGGTTGAGGTCAATACTCTGTACAGGCCAATCAAGTTCCTCCACCCCAAACTCACTCACCCATGTCTTTAAGGACCTTGCTTTGTGCACTGGTGCACAGTCATGTTGGAACAGGAAGGGGCCATCCCCAAACTGTTCTCACAAAGTTGGGAGCATGAAATTGTCCAAAATGTCTTTGGTATGTTGATGCCTTAAGATTTCTCTTCACTGGAAATAAGGGGCCAAGCCCAACCCCTAAAAAACAACCCCATATTATAATCCCCCCTCCACCAAATTATTTGGACCAGTGCACAAAGCAAGGTCCAGAAAGACATGGGTGAGTGAGTTTGGTGTGGAGGAACTTGACTGGCCTGCACAGAGTCCTGACCTCAACCCAATAGAACACATTTGGGATCAGTGCCTGACCTCACAAATGTGCTTCTGGAGAGAAGTCAAACATTCCCATAGACCCACTCCTAAACCTTGTGGACAGCCTTCTCCGAAGAGTTGAAGCTGTTATAGCTCCAAAGGGTGGGACAACTCAATAGTTTCAGTCTTAGTTCATATGCAAACTAAGACTGGGATGCCATTAAAGTTTATGTGCATGTAAAGGCAAGTGCCCCAATACTTTTGGTAATATAGTGTATGTTTCAATCCAAGTTTACGTCTAGTAACATAGTATTGCTTTGGTTGTCTAAAAGGCACATCCTCATGTAACAGACAAACCACGCTAAACCAGAGAAGCCAAGGAGGGAAATTTGCTCAATAGTCACATGGTTGACACTACAAATAAATACCTTTGTTGGATAAACTTGATGGCAGTTAATTCAAAAACCAAACACAGAATCCCAAGTGACAATGAACATTTTTGTAGAGAGCTAATTAAGGTAGTCTATCCATAAATAAAATATATAAATATGGTAATATTGTAACAGTGAGATGCATATTTTGTCTAAAGTACATTTGTATCTAAAGACTTACCCAGAGGCGGAATTGCATGTTAAACTTATAACAACATCCCCGCCTACAGACTGCCGTTTAGGAAGAATCTCGTAGAATTACTGCAAGAGCGGAGAATTCCAGCCTGTTTCCAAAAAAGAACAAAAAAAAAAAAAACACTTTAAGTAATCCCCTGAGCCTGACTATGGGGCTTGAATGTCTTAATGGATTCTTTAATGACAGATGATAAGAGCCAAAGGTACTTTTATTCCTCAGAAATTGTTCCAAATATACAACCCCAATGATTAAAGCAAATAGACATGGCTTAGAGATTGACAGTTGTAAACCACTGCTGGGGGACTAAATCACTTCCTCCCTCTTGTTCCTGACGTTTGTAGCCTTTTGAAAGAAAGCAATGAGTACAGAGCAAGAATAAACAGATATTGCCAGGCTGCTATTCACAAATATGGATTTAAAATGCTTTGGCGCTTAAGTGTAATTAAGTCTAATATCTCCTAAGCCTATTTATTTTCCATTGAGCCTGCTATGAGATGGGTGTTGTAATCAAGGCCCTTGTACATGCTAACATGATATGCCTGTAAAGCCTTTTATGATGTGATTGTGCGCTAAAGGTATACAATTTTAGGTTTTCATTGGCTTTAGGTTTCACAGAGGAGCTGCATAGATTTTAAACCTCTGTGCAAGGGAGAGGTGTGCCCTGGTATAATGCACCCCAACGCATGTTGCCATTTGATTGCATAGCAGCTCACCAAAGTACATTGTAAAGCACTACTATGCCTTGTAATGTGTTATGTACAAAAAATACTACATGCATCTTTTTGGTGCATTTCAATGCATTTGAATGGGCTACCATAACACAGTGAACATCGTGGCACATGCGCGAACACAGTGCAACAATGGGAACAGGACTTAAAGGGTAACTCCACTTTCATGGGAAAAAACTAGCAAATTAAAAAAAAAATAATAATATAGCGTACAGGCATACCCCACTTTTAAGTACACAATGGGGTTTATTTACTAAAGCTGGAAAGTGCAAAATCAGGCTCACTTCTGCATAGAAACCAATGAGTTTCCAGGTTTTATTACCAAAGCTTAACTGAACAAGCTGGGGTTAGAAGCTCATTGGTTTCTATGCACAAGTGAGCCTGATTTTACACTTTCCAGCTTTAGTAAATAAACCGCATTGTGTACTTAAAAGTGGGGTATGCTGTATACAATTGCGACACAAGTCATATTGTAATTGAATGTTTTTAAAAATGACCTTTCCCTTTCAATCTGCAACCACTGTAATTTTCTGTAAACTCAATGCAATATGGCTACCTGGAGGTAGAATGTGTACAGAACGCCCTCCAGAAATGTAATTTCCTGCTTGTGTAATTGGTTTACTGATTTTCCCAGAAGTCTGCACTGAGATACAAGTCAGATTTTTGGCATCCCCTGCAATAAAAATTTCATTTTGGGGATGATACTTCCAACAGGAAATCACATCTAAAGGGATGCAGACCCAGCAGTTTTACTCATTTATAGCCCTACAGCTGCAGCAGCTAGTTAATAATTACGAATCCAATCCCATTAGACTTGCTCAGCACAGGGGCACAGAGGATCAAGCAGTGATTTCTTCAGAATAACAAAAGGTAGGAATCTGCAACAAAGGTTTTTTTATAATCCCTGCAATGTACATAGATCACCCAAAGGGAGAGCTGCAAAAAAAGTATGAATCATTGCTGCCCTCTAACTCAAAGGACACTTGTAGACTTAACAGTAATATTAATTCATATTTTTTTGGTGCAAATGACAGGTTCACTTTATGGCTTGAGCATACAATGCACATATAAAAGCCTAATAAAAAAAACAAAAACAAGGAGTGAGGTGCAAAGGGAAGCCCGGAAACGCAGGCTAGACGTAGGTGCAGGGCTGGCATGACAAATGCTAGGTAGCCCCTATAGGGTTAAATCTGGAAGAGTAGGAAGAGGGAGGGGTGGAGCGGCAGGAGAGAGAGAGGAGAGGGCGGAGCGCCATATAAGGAGGGGGAGGAGCTGCAACAGGAAGCGTGGGTCACAAGAGTGGAAGTTGCCTTGCTAGCAGGACGCACAGGTACAGCGCGGGCTACACGGCGGCATTGCGGGCGGGACGGGTGGGTTTTTTGGCTACCGGGGGCTTCGGGAGGACATTGCCTGCGATGGGGGACATTGAGGAGCTTTTTGAGCGGCTCCGTGCGGCGGCGGGAGCGCGAGGGACGGACTGGCTGCAGGAGCAGGTGGCGGCCATTACACATGCGGCGGCGGGGGGGCCTGTAGCGGGGGGGGATGCCACACCACGCACTCGGCGGTCCAGGCCACCGGAGCGCTTCTCTCCTGGCCCCTCCACCAGAGTCCAGCGCCCTACCAGGAGCCCGATAGCGGACCCGCCGGCCCCCCCCGCAAAACGGTCATCTGCGGGGGCTAGGGGGGGGGTCCGGGCGGAATCCTTTTCATGGGCGGGGCTCGGGGAGTGGGGGATTGGAGCCTGCGGTCACCCCCTCCCCACCGGCGCGGTCAGATAACGGAGGGAGCACTGTTCCCCTTGCGGCCGCGGTGCTGCCGCCGCACGGGGAGACACGGCGGAGGAGTTACAGAGACACACCTGCGCGTCCGCTACCAGACGCGGCGGGCAGGTCGGAGAGGAGTGGAAGCGGAGCCATGAGGGTGGACGGGAACAGGCCTATGGGGCCCGCACGGGTGCGCAGTGCGGGTGCCTTGCTCGGCAGGAAGGTTGGTCGGGCCTATTGCAACGACGGAGCGTCTACCAGCAAAGCTGCTACACCCCCGGGCTGCCCAGCGGCCGGAGGGTCTGTGACGCCTATGCCTTCCGCGGCAGATGTGCGTTCCGAGGGGGAGCTGTCGGGTTCCGAAGAGGAGGTCCTTGGTCGAGTGGAGGCGGCTGGAGGTTCCGGAGGGTCGGCTGACGGGAGGGGACCCACGCAGCCAGGTAAGGGGCTTCACTTTCATGCTAATGTTTTGCCTGATGATGTGGGGTGTCTGTCAGGGGGAGTGGTTGGGAGCGGGGCGTGGGGCCGCGCGGGGGTGGTGCCGCGGGAGGCGGGCGGGTTGCCTGCCTCCGGCGGGACCCAGGAATCGTTGCAGGCGTTGTTGGGGGGTTTAAAGGATCTGCTGCAGAGGTTTGCTGACGGGGCTTCTGGGGGCCACCCGCAGGTGGCGCCTTGGGTGGGTGGTCTGGGGTCTGGGTCCAGTTCGGGTTCACTTCTGGGGGGTGGGGTGCCCCAGGGAGGGGGTGCCTTACTAGGGCCAGGGGATGGGGCATGCGGGTCGCTGGATTTGGGCTCGCCCTCAGGGTTGCAGGCGCCGGTGGCCGGGACTGTGGAGGTAAGTTCGCGACAGGAAACGCCGGTGGCGGGAGCATCCTCGGTCAGTACGGGGGATGAGGTGGCAGCGAAAGAGGCCGCGGCTCGGGTTGATTTGGTTCGGCTTGCCGACGCGGCTAAGTGTGAGGTTTATGTCTGTTATGAAGGGCCGTTGGGGGCGCATCTCAAGCAGGAGGTAAGGGACAAGATCAAGAAGGGTGAGTATGTGGAGATCTTTTCGTTGCTTCCCCTGGAGAAGTTCAATTTGGACAGGGTCAAGCCTGATAGCTCTAAGAAGGACGATGAGGAGAAGAGGCGGTATCGGCTGATACCGCGGACCTTCCCTAATTGGCTGCAGGCGTTTGCCATTTTGGCCAGCGTGATTGGCGAGACGGCGCCGGAGCACTGCTCGGCTCTGTTTTGTTACATGGACGCTATCGGGGAAGCGCATAGGGTGTATGGGGGTACGGCTTGGCTGCGGTACGACGAGCAGTTTAGGCAGCGGCGGGCGGTGCGGCCTGATATTCGGTGGGACCACAAGGATATCAGCCTTTGGATGCGGTTGATGGCGTCGGCGCGGACGCCTTCGCAGTTTTTTCAGGGGGGGGCCGGGGGTACCCCCGCCTCGGGACTTCCGGCCGGAAAAAAGATGGGCGTGTGCTGGCAATTTAACGAAGGGGCCTGCAAGTTCGGGGGGTCCTGTCGATTTAAACATGAGTGTTCCGGTTGCGGAGGCACTCACTCCCTCTCCCGTTGTTTTAAGAGGGGCAAGCGTACTGGGGACCCTGCGTTCAAGGGGAGCAACCCCCGGTGAGGGTGGAAAGGATGCGTCCTTTTCTAAATAGGTATCCGGACAAGGGGGCTGCGCGGGTGCTGGGGGAGGGGTTTGCGGTGGGTTTTCGGATTCCGTGTTCGCTGGAAGTGGCTCCCCCGGTGGCTAGGAACTTGGGGTCCGCCTTGCGGCATCCGGGGGTGGTCAGCGACAAATTGGCTAAGGAGGTTTCCTTGGGAAGGATGTGTGGACCGTTCGTGGAGCAGCCGTTGCCGGTCTTGGTGGTGTCGCCGTTGGGGGTGGTGCCTAAGAAGGAACCCAACAAGTTCCGGCTTATCCATCATCTGTCCTTCCCAAAAGGGGGGTCGGTGAACCATGCCATCGATCCCGAGGCCTGCACGGTTTCTTACACGTCGTTCGACGCGGCGGTAGGCTGGGTGCGGCGGTACGGTAAGGGGGCCCTTATGGCGAAGTCTGACATTGAGGCGGCGTTTCGGCTGTTGCCCGTGCACCCGGAGAGCTTTTGGCTCTTGGGGTGTTATTGGCAGGAACGGTTTTACGTGGACAAGTGCTTGCCCATGGGCTGTTCCGTGTCCTGTGCCTTGTTTGAACTGTTTAGTTCATTCTTGGAATGGGTGGTACGCGATGTGTCGGGCTGGGCGTCGGTGATTCATTACCTCGATGACTTTCTTGTCGTGGGCCCCCCGTCCTCCAATGTGTGTGCGATCCTTTTGGCCACGTTGCAACACATTGCGGATCGCTTTGGGGTGCCGTTGGCGGCCGATAAAACGGAGGGGCCGGCCACGGTCTTGAGTTTTTTGGGCATTGAAATAGACACGGAGGTTATGGAGTGCCGCTTGCCGGAAGACAAAGTCGAGGGACTGAAGCAGGAGCTGCGGGAGTTGGTCGGCGTGCGGAAAGTGCAACTGCGGAAATTGCAGTCGGTCCTGGGTAAGTTAAATTTTGCTTGCCGGATCATTCCGATGGGGCGGATATTTTGCCGCCGGCTGTCGGGGGCTACGGCGGGTGTTCTGGTTCCAACCCACTTCATTCGGTTGACAAGGGATCTTAGGGAGGACTTGCGGATTTGGCAGACTTTTTTGGAAGACTTCAATGGACGGTCGGTGTGGATGAAAGGGCCGGTGAGTAATTTTGACGTGGAGTTGGTGACGGATGCGGCGGGGTCCGCGGGCTATGGGGCCTTTTTTCGGGGACAGTGGAGCGCGGAGGCTTGGCCCAGGTCGTGGGTGGAGGCGGGGTATGCGAAGAACCTGGTGCTGCTGGAATTGTTTCCGGTGGTGCTGGCGATGGAGCTTTGGGGGGGGTCGTGCAGGGATCTGAAGATCAGGTTGCACTGTGACAACATGGGAGTGGTGCAGGTGATCAATCGGATGTCGGCTTCCTCGCAGCCGGTGATCCGGCTGCTGCGCCACCTGGTGCTGCGGTGTTTGCAGGCGAACATATTTTTGTATGCCGTTCATGTGCCGGGGGTGGACAATAACGTGGCTGATGCCTTATCTCGATTCCAGTGGGAGAGGTTTCGGGCGTTGGCTCCGGAGGCGGCGAGAGATGGGATCCCCTGCCCGGGGTGGCTCTGGGAGGTTGCGTTGGACTCGCCACGGACTGGATCAAGAGGTCGGTGAGCAAGGCGACATGGGCGGCGTACAGTAAAGTATGGAAGGAATGGCTGGATTTTACACGGCTAGCGGACGCTGAGCTGGGTGGGAGTGGTGAGCAGGGGCTTTTGGTGTTGTGCTTTGTGGCTAGGGTGATGGAACGCGCGGGGTCGGTGTCCTTGATTGAGCGCAAGCTTGCGGCACTGGCGTTTTGGTTTAAATTGCGTGGGGAAGTTGATCACACAAAAGGTTTTTGGGTCAAGCAGGCGGTTAAGGGGTACAAGAAGGGCAATCCGCGGAGGGATATGCGGAGGCCGGTGACCTTCCAGGTTCTGCAGGTTGTCTGCGGGCGATTGGGGGAACAGTGCACTTCGGGTTACGAGATGCGGTTGTTCCGAGCGGCTTTTTCGTTGGCCTTCTTTGGGGCTTTTCGGGTTGGGGAGTTGGTCAGTCCTGCAAAGACTGTTGGTGGGGGTTTGTTGGGTCAGGATGTGACCTTGGGGGCTGATAGGGTGCGTTTGCGGCTGCGTAGGTCCAAGACAGATCAGACTGGGACTGGGGTGGATGTATGGTTGTTCGCGCTGCCGGGGTCGGGGTTATGCCCAGTGCGGGTGGTTTCGGAGTTCCTGGGGGTTCGGCCGCAAGGGGCGGGCCCGTTGCTGGTGCATCAAGACGGCACCTTTTTATCCCGTTTTCAGTTTGTGGCGGTATTTCGGAGGTGTCTGCGGGCTGGGGGTTTGGATTGCACTCAGTTCGCCTCCCACTCCTTCCGCATCGGGGCAGCCACTGAGGCGGCCAGGTGCGGGTTGGACGAGGCGGTGGTCAAGAGGATTGGGCGATGGGAATCACGGCGTTTTAGGTCGTACGTGCGACCACATCTGACGTAAGAGGTGTTCGGGGTTTGGGTTCATGTTTTGCAGCAGGCGGGGGGGGGTGGATGTTTTGGTGGGGTCGTGTTTGGGATTGGTATAGTTGCTTTAGTGTTTTTGTTTTTCCTTTCAGATGGAGGTCGCGAACGCCTCGTCTGGATATTGGGGCACTCCTATGTTTTTTGGGGTGCCAGGAGAGCAGATGTCAGGCCGGAGGGAAGGCAGCTGGGGATTTCCCGGGGGGAGGCGAGTGTACGTTGGTTGGGGATTCCTGGGCTTAAATGGAACAGGGTGGTGCCGGAATTTCTTCGGTACGCCAGGCTTGATAGGCCCCCGGATGTGTTGGTGCTGCATGTGGGGGGTAACGATTTGGGGGCCCGGTCTACCAGGGACATTGTTTCGGATGTAAAACGGGATTTTCTCATGCTTCGGAGAGATTTTCCGAGCATGGTGGTGATCTGGTCGGACATCGTTGCACGGACCGCGTGGCGTATGGCTCGCTCTGTGGTTCGAATTAATAAGGCTAGAATTAAGGTTAATAAGGCCCTGGGGAGGTTTGTGTCCCGGAATGGGGGGTTGGTGATACGGCACACGGAGTTGGAGGTAAATGTGGGCATGTACCTCAGGGGGGATGGTGTGCATCTCACGGCGGTGGGTACTGACCTGTGGACTCTGGGGGTGCAGGAGGGGATTGAGCGGGCTCTTCGGGTGTGGAGGGGCCCTTAAGGCTAAGGGGTCATCCTTGCGGGCTGTGGCGGTGCCTTTGGTCTTTGACGGGGTAAAACAAATTAGGTGATGGAACGGTGTGGGGGGCTCATAGGTCGTATGTGCCCCCTTTTGGTGTATCCCAGCGGAAGGGTAGGCTGGGATACGGGTTTTGGTTACACTGCGGGAAGGTGGGGTTGTCTCCGGGCTGTTAAACGACCGGAGGCCTTGTATGGTACAAATTTGGTCCCGCAGTGGGTTTTTGGTTTTGGAAAATAGTAACGTTAAATGGAACCGAGGTACCGTCAAAGACCAAACGACTGGGAGTTGTAATTGCTGTTGCAATATGTATATAAGTATGTTTCTATTATAACATTAAAGTTATTTATTTTATTTTGGTTAAAGTTCTGGTTAAATAAAAGGCTGCTATGGCCAATTTATACTCCAAACTCCGGTGTGGTCTATTTATTGGGAATGGGGAAAGGTAAAATGGTATTGATACAGGTATGGGTAGGAGAAACTTACGGAAGGGGTAATTACCGAATGCATAGGTCAAGGGAAGCCCGGAAACGCAGGCTAGACGTAGGTGCAGGGCTGGCATGACAAATGCTAGGTAGCCCCTATAGGGTTAAATCTGGAAGAGTAGGAAGAGGGAGGGGTGGAGCGGCAGGAGAGAGAGAGGAGAGGGCGGAGCGCCATATAAGGAGGGGGAGGAGCTGCAACAGGAAGCGTGGGTCACAAGAGTGGAAGTTGCCCACCCACCCGCCCCTTTAGTTTAAGTTGTTGTGCTGTTGTTTTCCGATTGCTGTCGGGTTTCTCATTTTTCTTGCAGGTTCGGTGGTGGAGGTCGTCATAGCAGTGGAAGGCGGTGTCTTTGGTCTTTGACGGGGTAAAACAAATTAGGTGATGGAACGGTGTGGGGGGCTCATAGGTCGTATGTGCCCCCTTTTGGTGTATCCCAGCGGAAGGGTAGGCTGGGATACGGGTTTTGGTTACACTGCGGGAAGGTGGGGTTGTCTCCGGGCTGTTAAACGACCGGAGGCCTTGTATGGTACAAATTTGGTCCCGCAGTGGGTTTTTGGTTTTGGAAAATAGTAACGTTAAATGGAACCGAGGTACCGTCAAAGACCAAACGACTGGGAGTTGTAATTGCTGTTGCAATATGTATATAAGTATGTTTCTATTATAACATTAAAGTTATTTATTTTATTTTGGTTAAAGTTCTGGTTAAATAAAAGGCTGCTATGGCCAATTTATACTCCAAACTCCGGTGTGGTCTATTTATTGGGAATGGGGAAAGGTAAAATGGTATTGATACAGGTATGGGTAGGAGAAACTTACGGAAGGGGTAATTACCGAATGCATAGGTCATGCACTCCATAGCAACTAGTCAGAATTCACTTCTTTGTGTCAGGCCACCATAATATGGATTCTGATTTGTTGCTCTGGGTACTCGGTTCTGATCATTCACCATGTTTAATCATGAAAGGGAGCAACAAGAAAATAGGGAAAATTTAAAGGCCCTCCCTTTACTCTCTATCCTGAAATTACCCCCCTGTGTGCCCATAGCAGCTGCCAGGGGGAGAGGAGAGAGGCTGGAAGAGGAAGGCTGGGGGGCGTAGAAGGAGGCCTGGACAGAAGGGGGGTGAGGGCACAGATACTTGAATGGATCACTCTGTCGCACAGCTGGAGGGGGAGAGCAGGAGAAGTGGCAGCACTGCAGAGGGAGCCACAAGAGGATCAGTGTCAGCAATACAGCCATCCCTCCTGCTTGGCAGGTGCCCTGGCCCCCCATTTTGAACTCATCTGTACTGCCTTATATGCAGCCCTGGCCACCACAATATTATAGAGAAGAGATGCAAACCTGTCAATTAAGCTTATCATGCTAGTGCATGGTGCATCATTACACCCGCTTATCCTGCAGTGTCCTAAAGTGACAATGCTGGGCCTCAGTAGACTCACCATGAAGCAGAATTGTGGCCTTAGAAGTATATGTTCTATCAGAGGTTGATGCTGCAAGGATCTCTAGGTCCAAAGATAAAGAAATTAAGCCTGCATTAAAAAAGTAGATGACTCCCAAGAGATAAGGTAAGCTATAATATGTCAAACTTTTAATTTAGGGTTTATATACAGTAAACTTTAAAGCAAACCTTTGCCAATGCAGAACAAAGCACAGGTTTTCTTTTATTCCCTGTTGTGAGGATAGTGTGGTCTAACAAGCCCCAAATTGTGTTGAGAGAATGGGGAGTTGTACTGAACTCTGTGTTTCCTAATTTTTTCCACGTTGGTAACAAAAACAGTCGAATTTAAATCCCATATCTGTGCTTCAGCAGTCATGCCTAAATCAGCCTAGGACAAATTTGAAATAGCACAAGTTGGCTAAGAAAGAATGAAGAGATGTCAAACACCTTAAAAGACTCCTAACAAGGCCCCTTAAATAGTCTGTCAGTCATTGCTCTCCTCTCTGCTCTTCTGGCGCTCACTGGAGCACCAGGCTGAGGAGGGTGCAGCTGGCTCCTGCTCTTGGCCATGCATCAAGAGGCAGAGCCAGCTGTCAATCAGGCAGCTGGGTGGATGCTGACAGTAGCCGGCTATAAAATGACTCTATGCCATAGGAGAGCAAAAGTGAGTGTGCTCCTGTGACCTACAAGTGATGTATGGCCAAAAAAGTGTTGGCCATACTTCTCTTTTAACTTCTTAGGTGGAGGTACCTGAGGAACAGATCATGATTCATATCTAACTAAGTAATACGTTGGTTGTTGAATTTTGTAAATAACATACCTAGTGTTATAACTTTCCATGCTGCCCCTTAAATAGATGTGTCAGGCAGTACTTAGGGCTGCTTCATCCTTCTATTGTCAGCCCCCTCAAGAGGGAATTTCAGGGGTTAGGTCTCCAGAAGGCTCCCCCCCTCCCCCCCCAGGATTCCCAGTGTGAGATTGCAGTGCACGCAAGTGTTCCCTCCTTCATATGCTATGATTGTGAGAATGTCACAAGAGGGTAGGACAGCGCCGCTGGTGGGCACGTGGATCGACGTGCACTTTTTTTGTCATTGTGCAGGCACGGACCAGTGGCGCCTTCACCTCGAGAAGGAATTTCAGGGGTCAGGTCTCCAGAAGGCTCATCCCCCCCTCAGGATTCTCAGTGTGAGATTGCAGCGCACGCAAGCGTTCCCTCCTTCATATGCTATAATTGTGAGGATGTCACAAGAGGGTGGGACTCAGCACCGCTGGCGGGCACGTGGATTGGCGTGCACGTTTTTTGTCATGGTGCAGGCACGGACCAGTGGCACCTTCATAAGTTTAAGGTGTGTGAATAAAATGGTGACTGACAGAGGGACACAGACACTTTTTCCATGGGCATGTAAGCGCTGGGTGTGGGTTACAGGCATATTCAGGCATATTCAGACCCATCTACTTAGCATCTTGCTGTAGCATTTGATAGCGGCATATTAACCATTGCTAAGACTAGGCTCAGCAATTGATGCATGTTAACAGTTAACAGTACCTCTGCTTTGTGCTTAGGACTATGTATTCCCAAAAGAAAGGTACAAAAACAGAAAGGAGGGGCGCAAAAGCGCAGCGGTCAGGTTCTGAGTATCCTAGTCTTGCCTCCACAGTATCATCCTCCCCTGAAAGTCCTGAAACGGCTAATCAACCTGAGCCATTTTGTCCGTCAGGCATTGTAGCTACCTCCAACACTCCAGCCTCTGCATACGTAACTAAAGATGAGCCTTGGCTGGTTTGGAGGGGAAGATAGCTAGTTTGTTTGCATCCTCCTCCCAGGCGGGAGGAAGCGCGAAAGGTCCCCTTCCCCTGTCCTGGACCCGTCATCTGTTGATCAGGAGTGGGTAGAGGATTTGAATGTGCCCCTAGGGGGCCCACTAGAGGTACAGGAGGATGGTTCCTCATTTGAGGACTGTCCCAGAAGAATCTTTTTCAGCTTCACCGTCGCAAAGATTGCTAATTCAATCATGCACTGAAACAGTGCGTTTTAGTTATAAGTTACCCTTAGCAGAAAACAACTGAAGCTCCTTTCTCCTCTTTGTGTTCACTGAAGCTCAGTGGTATCCACCCTTCGGGAAGGATGTCAATAGACATCAAAGATGCATAGCTCCATGTTCCAATAGTTCCTGCTAATCAAAGATTCCTGCAATTTGCAGTAGAACAGCGTAATTTTCAGTTTGTGGCCTTGCCCTTCGGGCTGGCTGCTGCACCTCGGGTGTTTACAAAGGTCCTATCTCTGCTTTTGGTGAGATTATGAGCCCAGGGTATAATGATAGTGGCATACCTGGACAACCTGCTGCTGATCAGTCCGTAGCAGGGCTAAGCACGGTCAAATATCTGGAGCATTTAGGTTGGGTCATCAACCTAGAAAAGTCATCCTTACAACCAGTGAAAAGACTGGAGTACTTGGGTTCAGTCACAGACACAACCCACAAGAGAGTGTTTTTACCCCAAGCAAAGGTTTGCGCTATAAGAGAACTGGTGCTTACGGTCAGGACAAAAGAGAGTCCTTCCGTCTGCCTTTGCATGAGGTTGTTAGGGAAGATGGTAGCCTCATTTGAGAAAGTTCCCTTTTCTCAATTCCATTTAAGGCTTCTGCAAAACAGTATCCTGGCTGCTTAGAACAGGAAATGCCAGGATTTGGATTGTCCAATGTGCTTGACTCCAAGTGTTCACCAAAGTCTCAGTTGGTGGTTGTCAGCCAAAAATTTGCAGAAGGGGGAAATCTTCATACCCGTTACTTGGAGGATAGTGACAACTAGGGATGAGCCGAACACCCCCCTGTTCGGTTCGCACCAGAACCTGCGAACAGACCTAAACTTCGTGTGAACTTTAGAACCCTATTAAAGTCTATGGGACTCGAACGTTCACAATCTAAAGTGCTCATTTTAAAGGGTAATATGCAAGTTACTGTCCTAAAAAGTGTTTGGGGACCTGGGTCCTGCCCCAGGGGACATGGATCAATGCAAAAAAAAGTTTTAAAAACGGCCGTTTTTTCAGGAGCAGTGATTTTAATAATGATTAAAGTGAAACAATTAAAGTGTAATATTCCTTTAAATTTCGTAGCTGTGGGGTATCTATAGTATGCCTGTGAAGGGGCGCATGTTTCTGGTGCTTAGAACTGTCCCTGCACAAAGCGTCATTTGTGCAGGAAAAAAAGTCTTTTAAAATCACTTGCGGCTAAATTATCGGCTCCCCGTAATACAGAGAACACTCAATGAGTGTTCTCTGTATTAGCCGACAATTCATTCATTCATTGATAAAAAAAAAAAAAAAGCGTGGGGGTTCCCCTAAATTCAATTACCAGGCGCTTCAGGTCTGACATGGATATTAAGGGGAACCCCGCATCAAAAAAAAAAAAAATTGACGTGGGGGTCCCCCTAAAAATCCATACCAGACCCTTTATCCGAGCATGCAACCTGGCAGGCCGCAGGAAAAGAGGGGGGACGAGAGAGCGCCCCCCCTCCCTCCTGAACCGTACCAGGCCACATACCCTCAACATTGGGAGGATGCTTTGGGGGTCTGTGACCCCTCAAAGCACCTTGTCCCCATGTTGATGAGGACAAGGGCCTCATCCTCACAACCCTGGCCGGTGGTTGTGAGGGTCTGCGGGCGGGGGGCTTATCAGAATCTGGAAGCCCCCTTTAATAAGGGGACCCCCAGATCCCGGCCCCCCCTGTTTGAAATGGTAAGGGGGTACAAAAGTACCCCTACCATTTCACAAAGAAAGTGTAAAAATGGTTAAATAAGACAAACACACTTTTGAAAAATTCCTTTATTAAAAATAAAAAAAATAAAAGAAGATTCCAGCGGTGCTAATCCACTCTTGCTATCCAGCGACGGATCTCTGGGGTCCAGCGATGGATGATCATATCCAGCGACGGGGGATCTCTCAGTCCAGCGCTGTCCATACATCCGTCTTCTGTCTCCAGTACGGAGACACTGCGGAGATCCCAGCGCTGATGTTTCTTATATTAGGAGGGCGGGGCCACCTGTCACCTGACCCCGCCCCTCTGACGCTGGAGAGGGAAGCCAGGGGTTCCCCAGTGACGTGTGGGTGACCCCGCCCCCTCTGATGTAACGCAGGTTTCCGTTACATCAGAGGGGGCGGGGTCACCCATACGTCACTGGGGAACCCCTGGCTCCCTTCACCAGTGTCAGAGGGGGCGGGGTCAGGTGACGGCGGCCCCGCCCTCCTAATATAAGAAACGTCAGCGCTGGAATCTCCACAGTGTCTCCGCATTGGAGACAGAAGACGGATGTATGGACAGCGCTGGACTGAGAGATCCCCCATCGCTGGATATGATCATCCATCGCTGGACCCCGGAGATTCGTCGCTGGATAGCAAGAGTGGATTAGCACCGCTGGAATCTTTTTTTTATTTTTTTTATTTTTAATAAAGGAATTTTTCAAAAGTGTGTTTGTCTTATTTAACCATTTTTACATTTTCTTTGTGAAATGGTAGGGGTACTTTTGTACCCCCTTACCATTTCAAACAGGGGGGGGCGGGATCTGGGGGTCCCCTTGTTAAAGTGGGCTTCCAGATTCTGATAAGCCCCCCGCCCGCAGACCCTCACAACCACCGGCCAGGGTTGTGAGGATGAGGCCCTTGTCCTCATCAACATGGGGACAAGGTGCTTTGAGGGGTCACAGACCCCCAAAGCATCCTCCTAATGTTGAGGGTATGTGGCCTGGTACGGTTCAGGAGGGAGGGGGGGCCGCTCTCTCGTCCCCCCCTCTTTTCCTGCGGCCTGCCAGGTTGCGTGCTTGGATAAAGGGTCTGGTATGGATTTTTAGAGGGACCCCCACGGCAATTTTTTTTTTAAATTTGATGCGGGGTTCCCCTTAATATCCATATCAGACCTGAAGGGTCTGGTATGGATATTTAGGGGGACCCCCACGTCAATTTTTTTTTAATTTGACACGGGGTTCCCCTTAATATCCATGTCCATTTTTTATCAATGAATGAATGAATTGTCGGCTAATACAGAGAACACTCATTGAGTGTTCTCTGTATTACGGGGAGCTGACAATTTAGCCGCAAGTGATTTTAAAAGACTTTTTTTCCTGCACAAATGACACTTTGTGCAGGGACAGTTCTAAGCACCAGAAACATGCGCCTCTTCACAGGCATACTATAGATACCCCCCAGCTACGAAATTTAAAGGAATATTACACTTTTATTGTTTCACTTTAATCATTAATAAAATCACTGCTCCTGAAAAAACGGCCGTTTTTAAAACTTTTTTTTGCATTGATCCATGTCCCCTGGGGCAGGACCCAGGTCCCCAAACACTTTTTAGGACAGTAACTTGCATATTACCCTTTAAAATGAGCACTTTAGATTTCTCCCATAGACTTGTATAGGGTGTTCCGGCTTTTCGAATTTGCTGCGAACAGCCCAAATTGTTCACTGTTCGCTGAACAGGCGAACAGGCAATGTTCGAGTAGAACATGAGTTCAACTCGAACTCGAAGCTCATCCCTAGTGACAACTGATGCCAGCCTCTTGGGCTGGGGAGCAGCCTTGGAAGGGAGCACTGTCCAGGGGAAGTGGTCAGAATCCAAGAGGTCCTTGCCTATCAACATTCTAAAAATTCGGGCGGCACGTCTGGCCTTAAGGGCCTGGACAGGCAGATTACAGAACTATCCTGTCCAGATGCAGTCCGACAATGCCACGGCAGTAGCCTATATTAATCATCAAGGCAGCACCAAAATTCATGCCACCCAGAAAAAGGTAAACCATATTCTAGCTTGGGCAGAAGAGCATTCACCCTGCCTATCTGCGGTGTTTATCCCAGGAGTGAAAAATTGGCAAGCAATTGCTCTAAGCAGAATGGTCTCTGCATCCCGACGTGTTGCGGGCCATATGTAAAAAGTGGGGTACCCCAGATGTGGACCTTTTGGCGTTCAGGTTCATCAAAAAGTTGGACAATTTTGTGTCAAGGACAAGAGATCCACTTGCTTGCAGAACAGATGCCTTAGTAATTCCTTGGGATCAATGATCTATGCATTTCCTTCAGTTCACTTGCTTCTGCGTCTTCTATGCAGATTAAAGGGGGAATGGAATCTAGTAATCCTAGTTGCTCCAGCTTGGCCTAGGAGATCCTGGTATGCAGAGATCGTGAGAATGGCAGTAGGGGATCCTTGGACTCTTCCGTCCGCCCAGATTTGCTTTCGCAGGGCCCAGTGCTTCACCCTGCCTTACAAACACTAAATTTGACGGTTTGGCTGTTGAGACCCTTATTCTAGGTCGTCAGGGGCTTTCAGGCCCCATAGTAACTACCCTGATTAATGCAAGGAAACCAACCTCTAGAGCTATCTACTATAGGGTCTGGAAAGCCTATGTCTCCTGGTGCGAGAACAAGGGTTGGCATCCTTGCAAGTATGTCATAAGTAAAATCCTCTCCTTCCTACAATCAGGCGTAGAGGTGAAACTAGCCTCAAGTACTATCAAGGGTCAAGTCTCAGCCTTGTCAGTTTTTTTCCAAAAACCTCTTGCTTCACATTCCTTATTTCGGGCCTTTATACAGTGAGTATCACATTTAAATCCACAGATTAAATCTCCTCTGTGCCCATGGTATTTTAATCTGGTCTTGTTGGTCCTTCAGGAGTCGCTGTTTGAGCCAATATATGATGCTCCATTGGTCCTTGTGACAAGGAAGCTGGTGTTTTTGGTTACGGTAACCTCCGCAAGAAGGGTTTCGGAGTTGGTGGCTTTCTCATGTAAAGAGCCATACTTGATCGTTCATTAGGATAAAGTGGTCTTAGGTCCTCGCCCGTCCTTTCTACCTAAGGTAGTATCCAGTTTTCATATGAATTAGGATATTTCTTTACCTTAATTTTTCCAGAACCATGTTCTGCAGAAGAAGATTTACTACACTCCCTTGATGTAGTAAGAGTGGTTAATTTCTATCTGGAAGCAACTGCTCCGATACGGAAAACCGATGCCTTGTTTGTATTGCCAGAAGGTCTGAGAAAAGGGCAAGCAGCATCAAAATCAACCATTTCTAAGTGGATCCATCAGGTCATTTTTCAGGCCTATGATCTAAAAGGAAAGATTCTGCCTTTTCATCCTAGAGCACACTCTACCAGGGCAGTTAGTGCTTCTTGGGCAGTTCATCATCAAGCTCCCATGGCTCAGGTTTGCAAGGCCGCAACATAATCATTAGTACATACGTTAATGAAATTCTATCAAGTGGATGTAGGTCAGCAAGAGAATGCCGCCTTGGGGTGCAGTGATCTGCAGGCAGCAGTACAAGTCCTCACATCTGACGGCGGTCTGCATATGTTTTTTTTGTGTCTCCCTCCCCTCAGATAGCATTGCTTTGGGACATCCCATTCAGTAATTAATATGGTGCTCTGTGTCCCGTGATGTACGATAAAGAAAATAGGATTTTTATAACAGCTTACCTGTAAAATCCCTTTCTTGGAAGTAAATCACGGGACACCGAGGTCCCACCCCTTTTTTTTGGGATATATGTTTATTGCTTTGCTACAAAAACAGAGGTTCTCCCTGTGCGGGAGGGGTTATATAGGGAGTGGGACTTCCTGTCTTTAATTATGCCAGTGTCCATTACCTAAAGGTTTTGTATAACCCATTCAGTAATTAATATGGTGCTCTGTGTCCCGTAATGTCCTTTCAAGAAAAGGATTTTACAGGTAAGCTGCTATAAAAATCCTATTATTTCATTTGTAATTGGCTTATTTATTTTTATGTTGTTATTATGGCCAGAATTGTGCTTTAAGGAAAGCATTGGTATTGCATTTGTTGGTTAACAACATGAACGTGTATTTGCATCTTTGGTGCTGTAAGACTTATGTTGTAGTCCATACCTGATCTAGCAAGGTAGCCCTGAACAAATTCCATAGCTGCTTGTTAAAATCTTCCCTGCCTGGTTTGCACTCCCATGCATTCCTTTGGTGCTTCCGAGTAGGAGCTCCTATTCCATACTACCTCCCTATAAGGATCAATGAAAATGCAGGAGGCATGTGCTTACTGCCAGGAAGAAATTGACAGCCAGCTGTGTGATCTAGACAGTGATATATTGCTGGATCAGGGACAGGTTAGTATAAGACTGAGGGAAAGGGGTGACTATGATATAAGGGTATGGCTCATTTGCACTCCTCTGATGTGGTAATGAAGCATTGGTGCAATTGATTGCACCCCCTGAATGGCACCCCAAAACACCTTCTCATCACATGTGTATTGCCATGCACCACATTGCCCAAAATACTGCATGCGCCTTTTTGTTGTGCGATTTGATGTATAGGTGGGGTGCAGCCCATTCAAAAGCTAAAAAAAAGGCATATATACATTATTTTGGACAACACAGCATTGCACTAATGAAGGCCCTATACAGATGTTGCATATACTGAGCTTGTAACCAGCCCCCTTGAAAACAGGGGTAATTTCTTTACCCCATTATTTACCAGTTGTGCGCTCACTTTACATTATAGGCATACATTATTAAAGTGCAAACTAAGACGAAGTGCAACATCCGAGCATAGGGAATGAAATAAAGAAGGGTACCAGAGGTACATGATTGACTGATTAAATGTTAAAAATGTGAAACAATGTGGGGTTTATTTACTAAAGGCAAATAGACTGCACTGTCCAAGTACAGTTACCCTCATTTTTCCCAGAGTTTAGTGAATGTGGTGAAGCTCTGCTGACTTTCATCCCCTAATCATATGCTAGTAAAAATGCTGTTTTTATTTTATTATTTTTAAAAAAAATGTATTAACCTCATCTCAATTCATACTTTTATAAATTAGCCCAATAGACATAACAAGCCATTGGAAGAACCATATTTTCGCAAAGCTGTTGATATGTGCTGCTGTAGCCTTTGATAGGCTTATGGTGGAAATTATTTTTACATTTTTAAATAATGTACATACCATGTGTTTTATGCACAGTTTAATTATCCTTTAAAACCAAGAATTCAATGAGCCCTTCTAAAGTTTCCGTATGTAATAAAAAAGATCTCCTTTCAGGTTTTTCACCAGGCTCCGTGGCTCTTACTTATACTTCCAACTAACTTTACAAAAAAAACGAGCCATTACCATGAATGCCTTCAGTTAAATATTCATCTGCTAATATAATGATTACAGTATCTAACTTCCCTTCACAAGTGTATCAGCCATGACCCATGTCAAGGTCAAAGGCCTTGAGAAAGTATATATATTTGCAGAATGCTTTTGCCATAATGAGTAGGAAAATACATCAATCACAAGCAGTGAAGATGAAGTGAAACAGTAAATGAAAATGGAAGCAGGTCTAAGCTCCTGGGCAGCACTGGAAACATCTTACAGGTATTCCAGGAATGCTGGTTCCCATCCAGAGAAACTGCTTTAGTTTCACTTCTGGTCTTGTAGTTCCCACTGTCATCACCGTTGCACTGACGGTTGCTATGGTAAGTGAGAATGTGTCTTGCTTGGTTTGGCAGGACTGTACAAAAGGTTGTCTGTCTCAAATTATTTGGCAATGTTCCCTGTGGCACAGGATGATATGGCGTAGCTGCACTTTTTAGACACTGTTGAGATTGGCTGGTTGTTCTACTTTATTCCTATAGATAATTCTCTAAGCCACGTTTTTTTCTCCTTAAAGGCACCGACCAGACAAACCTACACATTTAGCATGGTGTTACATACAGGGACACAGCCTGTCTGCCCAAGGTATTGTTTGGGTACATCAGGTCATCCTGCCCTGTAAAGGCCAGAAACCAACTAGGAACACCTCATTTTGAACTTGGGGATTTCTAACTCCACCCACCTAAAGCTGGCCATACAGTTTTGCATACACGATTCCTCTGTCTTGGCTAAACAGCCTGCTGGCTATTTTATTCTGATAGCACTAGCTAGTGCCCATGGCTGTCAAAACCCAAAACAGTGACTGCACTGATTGACTGCAGATTGGCCAACAATTTTCCACACAGCTTTGCAAAGTTTGATCTGAAGATCAAAGGAGCCGGATAGGCAGGGCCACCCATGGGTTGAATTTCAGGCTAGTCAACCAAAATGGACCAGATTTATTCTTGGCTAGTTCTGTAATTATTCCTTCTTCAACCTAATTATGCAAGCTCATGAGCATTCATAAATAAATTATTTGTAACGCTGATCAGCTCCACTCCGGTATCTTGGTAGCACTGTTTAAGACAAAATGTTTCAGTTCCAGATTTGCTTAATGTCCAGTTCCATACAGCTAAAAAAAACTTTTTAAAAACTTGAATCAAGGTAACCATTGTAGATTGATTGATTTTACTAGAGGTTCTCTGTTCAAAGATGAGTATTGCCAGGCTGATTTACAAAAGAAATGAGCAATCTTCACTAAACATACAGAGTAAAGATTATATTTAATTATCCAATCATGTGAAAAACTAATTCTTGTTTATTTATTTCATCTGCACATGACTGCTTATTCACAGTGCATACACCTACAATTTATTGAGTGGCAGTTTTTAACTCCTTTTGTAAAACAGCCTCACTGTGCTAATGGGAATTTGCATGGTGGTTGTACCTTCCCCAGGGTCCAAGTTATTATACAAGTTCCTGGACATGGAGGACCCACATGCCTACACAGCTTTTGGGGACCGTGGGCTGAAGTTCCATTTCAGTCTAATTAGTTCCACAATTTCTCTGTTACACGTCTCACACTCTTGGCCTAGATAGGAGTATTCCGTACTTTATACTACAGAGGCCTCTATAAATATAAAGTTCAATTTATGAGTAGTCTCATCTACACCTGGGACCCGTGCAACACAGGTGCCAATACATCGCAGTCAGTGCACTGGAAAAACCTTTTTGGTAACCATTACAGTGGTTATCAAAAATGACCACCAGCACTCCAATCCCAAACAGACGACTATAAAAGATTTCCCCAGATATTGACTAAGCACAGGTAATACACAAGGTCAAATTCAATTCAGTATATTGTAAAGCACTGCTGTTCCCTACTGCTTGCAGTCCTTTAGCAATTATACAAACTTTGCTAATTTCTATCATCCAATCATGTTCAAGCAAAAACACGTTTTATTTTTTATATTTCCTTGCATGTGATTGAGTATTCTTTGCAAAGTAAAGCTTTACCTCATTTACTAAGCTCTGGAACAAGTGCACTTGCAGTGCAGAGTATATTTGCCTTTAGTAAGTTAACCCCAAGGCTTCTTTTCTTTAAACTCATTTACTACACAGTTCTTCCTCATATACAGAGTGGTAACTATGGGGGGGGTTACTAAAACTGGTGCATTTAGAAACTGGTGCAGCTGTACTTAGCAGTAAATATCATTCTAACTTCAGCTTGTTCAATTAAGCGTTGGCAATAAAACCTGCAAGCTGATTGGTTTCTATGCGGAGCTGCACCCGATTCTGCACTCTCCAGCTTTAATAGTTAACCCCCTATGTTCCAAATAACAGTGCATACTTTTAAAGTACAGTAAACAGCACACTCCAGCCAGGTGCAAATATATTGAGCCAGTATAGGGTAATTATCAGGCCCTGTCACTTGCCTCCCTCCTGAGGAGGTATGCTCCCTGTGACTCCACACCACTACATTTTTACTTCTCCTTGTACCACAGTCCTCCTTGTACCTCCTTCCTCTGCATTTATCTGTCAAGATCAAAATCCAATTTTCCATTAATTTTTCACAGCAAAATGCAATGTACAGTAACACTACATAATGTGTGTTGCAGTGTCATAAATGATGCTTTACGTTTGGTGTATGGTAAGTACCTTTTTGAAGCTGTGAAAGAATGAATGAATCATTTTGCCCATAGTTGGTAGTTGTGCTGGAACTCTTGACAGGTTAGGGATTTTTTGCTCCCATTAACACCAAAGATGGTATTTATTTTACTCTCACTGACACTAATGAGCGGGCTTATTTTACTTCCACTGAAACCAACAATGGGGATTGATTTATTTCCATAGATACCAACAGTATTTATTATTTTACTCCCGCTAACACCTATAGTCAGGCCAATTTTACCTCTTACACCAACAGGTTTTATTTTACGCTTGATGACTGAACACAGAGCCCACTGTTGGGACTTAAATGACCACTTTCTCTTCAGTGTATCCCTCGACTCTAGTTTGTCTAAAACAGATCAAAGCATGTGGTAAAGGTGCAACACTACATATATCATATGCCTGGAAGTGACATCCACTTTATTGATAACACCCACTTTTGACCATGATCCCCATGTGCTCGCCGAGTGGCTTGCTTTGCGCACTGCATTTTATTTCTCAGAACCTTCACAGTATCCTTCCTAATTATTTTCAAACGTTGACTATGGGGGTTATTTACAAAAGGCAAATCCACTTTGCACTGCAAGTGCACTTGGACGTGCAGTTGCTCTAAATCTAAGGGGTAGATCTGAAATGAGGGGAAGCTCTGCTGATTTTATCATCCAATCATGTGCAAGCTAAAATGCTGTTTTTTATTTTCCTTGCATGTCCCCCTACAGCGACTTTACTTCCAAGTGCACTTTCAGTGCAAAGTGGGTTTGCCTTTAATAAATAACCTCCTATGTTTTAATTTGAGATGTTATCTAACATTAAGTATCAGTTTGTGAGTATATAGGCATGAACAGGATAATTTTTACCTTGTGAACCCATTTGGGCTGTTATGAATTTTGCTAAGACTAAGGTGCTGTAAATGAGAGACTAACAGAAAGAATATAGTACATATAAACTGATTGTGGAGCAAGTTCGATATTGCTCTTTGCATTGCTTTCTTCTCTCTATATTCTAGTGTCTTCAATCTGCAGCCTCTTCCCTTCTTCTCAATACTCCTTGTACCATTGACCAGCAGCTGGACTAGCAGGATGTGAGCCTAGTAATTAACAATGGCTAAAAAAACATCTAAACACACCTCCTTGGCCACAATGTTAACCCTTTGACAGCTACTGTCTTTATGACCCCATTTAAACAAATGATTCTTAAAAAAACAGAGTTATAGAAAAAAAACTTTAGTTGATTTATACATTTCAGCAGCTGTTGAACGTTCTTCTTGCAGAGAATCAACACCTGTTCTTCTAGGTCAAGCGTGAAATGACGTTGTGTGGTGCCAGTGTGCTATTATCATGAAACACGAAACTCGTATAAAACGCCCTTTTCAGCTATACGTCTTGGCCAGGAAGAAGTGAAAGAAAAAACCTCCTGGATTAACAATGCCATCCTCAGCTTGGAAGTGGTCACATGTTATTTTGTAATCTGATTTCTAGACTTCATACATCATGGAATTTGTAGGCACAGACTGAGTTTTGTTAAGCCGCAAGTCAGGCTAAGGACTAGGCAAATTAACCGTAATGTATACTTATCACCAATGGATTTAACAGATTAACTGGAAAATAAAAGAACTCTAAATGTAGCACTCCTCCTTTTGGGGTGGTGCAGAATGACCCCCTAAGTAGTGTGGAAGGCTGACAGTTCCAACTCAGGGTCTGGTCATTGGTGTATGGTGGGATGAAAAATATGTTAGGTGCCAGTCACTTTAGTCTTTTTACCCTTTTTTTGCTAAACTCAGATAGAGGCAAGGGGTCTTAAGGGTGCAGGATACCCAAAATAGCTCACAAATTGGTTAAGTACACTGAAGTAGCAGTAGGCCTTTTAAGAGCAGCCCCTTGGTTGCTTGCCCTGCAACAGCAGTCAGACAGATATATGACCCTGACAGTTTTCCTTTGAGTTGCAGTGGATCTTTCTCCAATAAATACGTCCCTCGACCTGTTTAGAGTAGTCAAACGTACCTTGATTGATGAGTGATAAATCTTTACAATGTCCAGACATTTTACCCTGCTTTTCTGTGATTCTTTTCAGCAAGAATATTCCTAGCAAGCCTAAATACTAGATATCCCCTCCAGCAGGTACCTTAAAGCGGTATTAAACCCAAAAACCAAAAGATGCAATATATTGCAGCTTACTAATCTTTAGATTTGGTCGTTGTATTTGTTTTCTTTTTTTCATTTTTTTCCACCTCTGTTTTGACCTGGTGATCTGACCAGTAACACACCTCCTGTATTATAGATACACCACCCTGGATGAAGGAGCACAGGGGCACTTTTGGACAGCAGCATTGTCAGTCAGGAGGGTCATGGGGGGGGGGGGGGTGTTAAATATACTAGCAGATGTAAATATACTAACAAACTGAAGCCAAGTTCCAGCTAATAGTTTATAAGCAGTTACAGCAAACTGTTTCTTTTCCTTTTAGAATAAAGGTTTTACACAAATAAATAAAAACAAACGATTGTAAACACCCTGCCAGTGTTAAATGGTTTGCCTCATCCCTGTAAACTAATACATTTACAGAAGATCTTGTTATTTTGAAAGACAACAGACTTACTGGCCAGATCACCAGTTGAAAATAGAAGACAGAAAGCCTACAAAAAGCTAATGCAGCCATCACATCTAAGAATTGATAAGCTGCACTATAATAAATGTTTAACAATATACAAAAAGGAGGTATAACTTGGATGATTATTAGCACCACATCCCCTAATATATACAAAAGAACACACAACAGGGGCAAGGGATCTAACCCTTAGGGACTTTCAAGGTGCTGATATATCATAATGGAAACGATATCAAGAAAAAGAAAATAGAATAAAAATAAGACCAATTTTTATTATACACAAAAGATACAAAACAATGTAAAAAATACATAAAAACACTTAATCACCTTTATTTATTACAAACGATCCCCATTAGGCTCCCCGTGGCCTTTTTTAATTCATATAAATCGATCTGCACACAATTCATGCGGAACGGAAAAAGGCCCAGACTAAGCCACGACAGACTAGCAATACCTAAAGCAAAAGGCGGTATAGGCTTCCCAGATATAAGGAAATATTATTGGGCTTGTCATCTATCCAGAATTGTAGATTGGAAAGTACATATCGCTACAAAAGCTTGGGTACATCTGGAGAACACACTTGCATCTATTCCGACGAGACATCTACCCTGGTTGGACCAGAAACACATCCCCATGATCTGTAAACAGCACCCGCTAGTTGCACCTACCTTACATGTGTTTAGATCAGTGTGCCAAACACAACATATCTCGTCTCACCGCAGCCCACTAACACCTATCAGACATAATCCAGATTTCCCAATTGGTCAATCTGGGTCTTTTCTCCGTTCCATATGGCCACACCCAGAGATACTAACCCGACACTTTTTCACCAATGGAAATCTGTTACCGCGCTCAAACGTACCGTGTATAGACCCCAGACGCCCTATTCCTCAATGGGTGTATTTCCAAATTAGACATTTCCTAGTCTCCCACCAGCATCAACCAGACTTTGCTAGATCACTCACTCCTTTTGAATCTCTCTGCGACACGACGGAACCTCAAAGACACCTCATATCTAAAATTTACACCCTCTTCTTCGCGGAATGTAATTCCAGATCTCTTAAATCCTCCAGCAGTTGGGAATCAGACCTGGACTTGCATTGGTCAGAGGAGGAGTGGGAAACCATATTTTACCATATACACAAGGGATCTGTCAATGTATCAGTTCAAGAAAACGGTTTCAAAATAGCTGCAAAATGGTATAAAACTCCATCTCAGTTACATAAATTTTTCCCCCAAGTACCCTCTACATGCTGGAGATGTTCTCAGGAAGAGGGAACTCTCCTCCACATTTGGTGGTCATGTCCCCGTATCCAACCCTTCTGGACAGAAGTACACCGTCTCATCTGTAAGATCACCACCCTCCCCATTGATTTTACACCAGCACAACTACTTCTTCACCATACCTCGATTTCGAGATCGAAATATCGAAGATCACTGGCACAACACCTCATTAATGCCGCGAGAATGTGCATCCCGGTCCTATGGAAATCCAGTACCCCCCCCCTCCATCTCAGATTGGTTCCATCGCATTTCTAAGGTGGCTGAGATGGAAGAACTTATACACCAATCGAAAGATTCTCCACTAGGCTTCTGGAAAATTTGGGCTTGCTGGCAGCATTTCCGAAACTCATCGGAATACTCATCATTACTTTCCTAAGTCCTGACATTTATATATTAACTTTCCCACTTTCTTAGGGCATGTACCTGAATGACTCACCCCTGTCTAGTAACATGTTTATCGGTGTCCTTCTGTTAGAACAATACTCCAGAATGTGAACATCTATTGTCCTTGATATTGGGTTAATGTACTATTCTCCTCGTCTGGGTTTATATTTCTGTAGAGTCTTTTAAGGATCTGAAGTTAGTCAAGTTGTTTCAAAGTACTGTACCATTATAGGGTATTTTTACACCTCATAGAACTGTCACGGTTGAATGACTTGTTGAGTACCTGATGTACTTTATTTCTGTTCATCAATTTGTAAACTATTCATACCTTTTTCAATAAACCTTTTTTGGAAAAAAAAACACTTAATCACATTCTTTGATTAAGAATTTTGATACAGTTTATGGAGCTTATAAAATATCCCACTCAACATGTTTCGCTCCGAAAATGAGCTTCCTCAGGAGTAGTTGGTGTATCTAGTAGATAAACTGTAAATGAAATAGATACATACATGAATCAAAATAAATTGAATACATGCGTAGATATAAATTCATATTAACTAGCACTAAGACAAAGTGATTTAAAGCTACAAGATACAATAAAGTGTATACAAAAAATCAAAAAAAGAGCATTGAAACACATGTTTATGATGTAGATAATATATATCCAAAATGGGATCTCACCTACACACCATATTGGTAATACACCTGTACGTCCCATTCGACTTAGTTATAATATGTTGGGATCAAGGTCAGAACCCCAAAATTGATGCAAGGGCAGTCCATATCAGAGGTCATAGGAAAGCTGCCAAAAATTGGACCTAAATAAACATAGAAGGTCTGAGTATATATACACGTTATAAATCGTACCCCATTCAAACATAGGTAAATATGCCATTACCTAGATCTAGTAGCTCAGTAAGGTCAAGGCTCAGCTCATATGAACTTGCTGGTTCAAATTCAATAGTTGAAACGTACTTAGTGCAATGAAAAGCAGATGTACAGGAACCCCTGCAATATTGAGTGAATAAATTAAAAAAATAAATCAATAAGAAACAACAACCCAAAAGGGCAGATATTGTCCTAGGTACACGGTATCTACCCATATAGGGGACATCCACTACCCATTGAACATACCTGACAATCGGTGAACAAAAGTTCTACTGGGAGCACAATAGAGTCTGCTGGGTCACAGAGTTCAATCTCCTCCAGTTGCAAACAACAGACAGGCAGAGCAATGGCGGTCTGAATGACCGCATTTAAGCAGCCCGCCCAGCCCGGCGGCGTCTGACGTCACCACCGGGCTGCGGACAATCATTAAGGAACAGCTGAGTGGGGAAGCATGGGCCAAAAACGGACGTCGAAGCGGCGTTGAATATACATATAGTAAGATGTGTTCACATAGCATCGGACGATATCGAATAATTGAATAGAGGAGTATAGCGAAATGTACCCTAATGACATCGAATGGCATCGAATTTTTCGCTCACGAGGTAGAGCAAGATGGCACCTAACCCTGCCAGTGTTAAATGGTTTGCCTCATCCCTGTAAACTAATACATTTACAGAAGATCTTGTAATTTTGAAAGACAACAGACTTACTGGCCAGATCACCAGTTCAAAATAGAAGAAAGAAAGCCTACAAAAAGCGAATGCAGCCATCACATCTAAGAATTGATAAGCTGCACTATAATAAATGTTTGATTTTGGGTTTAATACTGCTTTAGGTTCTAGGGCCTCTGGCATAATCTCTTGGGTGAAGCAAGACCAATGTGGGGATCCTTATAGACACATCCTCTCCAGGCAGAAGCCCAGAAGGTAGAGAACACTATCAGCTCCCAACATATACAGTTTTACTGATAGGTATGCAGTTTCAGAATAGTAAAATACATTTAAAAAAAGCAGCGCTCTCAAAGATTAAGTGTTCATCTAAGAGCAAGACGATAATCATAAAACCAGATGTTATGACCCCTAAGTTATAGGAAGGTCACACTGCGGATATGGTGTAATTCAGACTCCTGGTAACTCTAATATAGCTCCAACTGGTCGGAATGATCATATACCTCAAAGCTGTTAGCTCTTTAGAACACAGAACTAACATATAAGTCTTGGCTCAAGGAATTTAGGGGATTACCCAAAACAAGAAAACAGCTTCCTATAGAGTAATAATGTTTTATTAAACCAATAAAAGGACAAAAAATAGAACAACACATATTTTAAAAGTGCTTAAGTAGCACTAAACATTTTATAAGCATCAGTATTAGTGATTGGATGGCCACTGGATGAATGTCCATGTGTAGGGGTAAAGTCCTCACCAACCACCACCCAGAAAATGCCAGTAGAACTCCTCAGCAAGCCACATATGTGTGTGATGATGTCACCGCTTAACACATTACAGCATATTGCCTTTGTACAGGAGCTTCTGACATCATACACACATTCCATTAAATACTTACACCATATTTCTCATTAGTTCAAGAGATGTCCCATTCCAACCACTTGAAATGAATAATGGAAATGGAGATAACTAGTGGTAAACCTCACCAAAAAAGGTCACTCCCAAAAAGTAAAAAAGACTTACTGAAACATGTAAAACTGTAGCCATATTATGGTCTATGTTACATCATAAAACACATAAATTATTTCACAATGTTAATATAAAATGTATAAAAGGCAAAAATGTATTAAAAGCAGTTAAGGAGGTTATGTGGAAGCTGACAAGCTGCAGGCTTGCTCAGACTGGTAATTAGGACCTGTATATTTTGTGTAGCTAGAGCCGAGACATGGCTAGGTTTTTGTTTTGCTATTGTTCTTATTTGTTTTCTGGAACACTGCACAGCGCCTGTATATAGACTTGTATATAACACAAATAAACACAGCACTGTTTGTCACTACTTCACTGGATTTGGTATCTGTGCCTGAAAGACTGCTCATCCCAGGGGTCTTTGTACCTGTTACCTGTCCCCCAGATTACAATATATAATATATATATATATACATATATATATATATATATATATATATATATATATAAAATGTATATATATATATGTATATATATATATATATATATATATATATATATATATATATATATAAAATCCAAAAGAGAGAGAGGCACTTACGGGTCTTGAAAGGTGAACACACGATAACGGATTTATTTTGATGTTTCGACCAGGCACAGCATGTCTTCCTCAGGATCGTCTTCATTGGATATTATATATATATATATATATATATATATATATATATATATATATATATATAAATTTGGAAAAGAACAGCTGATGGACTATAGCGGTACCAGAAGAGGACAATGAAAATCCAATAGATAAAATATTGTCTTTATTACAAAATTTCAAATGATTTCTAAAAGAAAACCATCAGCTCAATACATATATAACATGCCAATTAATACACTTATGTGACTTTATTACTGCTATGTCAAGAGGTTGACGCATTTCAGAATTATAGCTTCCTCAGGACCTCTATATCTTGACCACAGAAAAAGATGGCCTATCCAAAGAGAAAGGCATAGCTGTTAATCATACTGTATCAAAACATCAGCATAATACACATATCAACCTGCTTTAGGAGTTCATATATATATATTAGATTGTAAGCTCTTCTGAGCAGGGCCCTCTTAATCCTCTTGTATTTTATTGTATTGTAACTGTATTGTCTCCTTTTTATATTGTAAAGCGCTGCGTAAATTGCTGGCGCTATATAAATCCTGAATAATAATAATAATAATAATAAATAATATATATATCTACAATAATATAAAAAGTCTACACACTCCTGTTAAAATGTCAGGCTTCTGTGATGTGCCTCTGATTAACCCCAAATAAAGTACAGCTGTGCTAGTAGGTCTTTCCTGACGTTTTCTTAGTCACTTCCGACAGCAAAAGCCATGGTCGGCAGAGAGCTCCCAAAGCATCAGAGGACTCTCATTGTTAAAAGGTATCACTCAGGAGAAGGGTCCAAAGGAATTTTCAAGGCATTAGATATACCATGGGGCACAATGAAGACAGTCATCATCAAGTGGAGAAAATATGGCACAACAGTGACATTATCAAGAACTGGACGTCCCTCCAAAATTGATGAACAGACTAGAAGAAAATTGGTCATTGAGGCTGCCAAGCATCCTACAGCAACGTTAAAGGAGCTGCAGGAATATCTGGCAAGTACTGGCTGTGTGGTACATATGACAACAATCTCCAGTATTCTTCATATATCTGGGCTATGGGGTAGAGTGGCAAGATGGAAGCCTTTTCTTATGAAGAAAAATATCCAAGCCTGGCTAAATTTTGCAAAAACACATCTGAAGTCTCCCAAAAGCATGTGGGAAAATGTGTTATGGTCTGATGAAATTAATGTTCAACTTTTTGGCCATAATTCCAAAAGATATGTTTTGGAGCAACACTGCACATCGCCAAAAGAACACCATGCCCACAGTGAAGCATGGTGGTGGCAGAATCATGCTTTGGGGCTGTTTTTCTTCAGCTGGAACAGGAGCTTTGGTCAAGGTAGAGGGAATTATGAACAGTTCCAAATACCAGTTAATATTGGCACAAAACCTTCAGGTTTTTGCTATAAAACTGAACATGAAGAGGAACTTAATTTTTCAGCATGACACCGACCCAAAGCATACATCCAAATCAACAAAGGAATGGGTTCAACAGAAGAAGATTACAATTTTGGAATGGCCCAGCCAAAACCCAGACCTGAATCCGATTGAAATTCCATGGGGTGATCTGAAGAGGACTGTGCACAGGAGATGCCCTCGCAATCTGACAGATTTGGAGTGTTTTTGCAAAGACGAGTGGGCAAATATTGCCAGGTCAAGATGTGCAATGCTGATAGATTCATACCCAAAAAGTACAGAGTGCTGTAATAAAATCAAAAGTTGCTTCAACAAAGTATTAATTTATGCGCCCATAATATTTTATTTTTTATTTTTGCTTCCCTCCACCTAAAAGATTTCAGATTGTTGTTAAGTTTATAGGTCACATTAACAGTGGAAAAAGTTCTGAAATGACAGGGGTGTGTAGACTTTTTATATCCACTGTATATATACAGCATATAGATCTATCTATCTATATCTATAGATAGATATATAGATGCATCTAAATATATAGCTAGCTCTAGATCTAGATATCTATAATATGAATAATTTCAATGAAAATCACTGTTTTATTTAAAATATTAGGCCTGACATTTTGAAAATTATTAATAAGGACATTTATATCTCATGATACATTAACCTCCCTGGCGGTGATCCCGAGTCTGGCTTGGGTTGGGATTTCAGTACCATAAGCGGTAACCCCGAGCCAGACTCGGGATCGCATCACTGGATACAGGGAGAGTTACTTACCTTGTTCCCTGGATCCAGCGATGTCCTCCGCACTGTGTGATCGAGCTGTCCTCCTCTCGATTCACACAGTGCCCGAGTGCCGCCGAGCTCCGTTCCCTGTGACGTTACGACGCAAGGGAGCGGAGATCGGCGCCAAATTCAAAAAAGTAAATACACACAAAACACACACAGTACACACCCCCTTTGTCCTTAGTGGTCTGTGCAGTGCCCTGCATGCACTTTTATATTATAAATACTGTTTTTTCTGCGGAATATGGAGATTGCCCATAGCAACCAAAAACTGTCCCTTTATGTGAAAAGTGATTTTAGACCAACTAGAAAACAGCGATAATAAATTAGAATCACTTGCAGAATTGAGCGATAGCGATTTGTGGGGAAATTCGTCATCAAAGACTAAATCTAATGACAGCGACAATTCTGCAAATTAGCAAATTTCAGTGTTTTTGGATTTGATTACATTATTGAATAATTTTTATTATTATTTATTATATTATAAATTTTATCATACCTGGGATGTCTGCTAGACTCTGGTTTGAACAGATTTAAGAGAGTTATTCCTAAGAATTGCAGGCCTACAATATAAAACGCCAAATTTCCATGCAAAATAATTGTACCGCTTTCAGCACCTAAAATCAGAACTAATCATACTGCCAGGGAGGTTAAGGCCAGTAGGAGCAAAGGTGTTCAATTCATATATCAGAAAGTTTCATTCCTACATATCTCTCTGGGGAAGTTATCACCCCTGAAATGCCTGGATATTTTATCCACTCCACCGAATCTTAGACCTTTATGGGTTGATTTACTAAAAGTGCAAAAGTGCAAAATCTGGTGCAGCTCTGCATAGAAACCAATCAGCTTCTAAATTCAGCCTGTTCAGTTAAGCTTTGACAAAAAAAAATGGAAGCTGATTGGTTTCTGTCAGGAAAGGCTTGCTGGGAAGGGTAGTTCTACACATGCTGGTGCGTGATAGAGAATGGCTATGTGTGCATGCGCGCGATTCCCGACGCCAGGCGGGCTATTTAAACTCAGCTGTTACACTGAAGCTTTGCTGTCTGATCTTCCTGTTTATCTGATCTGTTCCTGTGATTACCCAGCTTGCCCCTGTGACTACCTCTGCTATCCGCCTGCATCTGACCCTGGCCTGTCTACGACCTTGCACCTGCCTTATCCTCTGATTCATTCGTGCCTGCCTGTTATCGACCCAGCTTGTCTGGTGACTCTGCTCCTGTCTCCTGCATCTTTTCCAGTACTGTCTGTCTGTGTATGACCTGGCCTGCCTGACCTTCTCTGTATCCTGTGTGTGGCTTTCTGACATGAGCCTGTTTCAGTCTTCAGCCAAGTCTGCTGTCTCCAGTCTGCTGACTCCCAGCCATAGCATCACCCAGAACTCCAGACCTACCTCCCAGCTATTGATCCTGCCAGGCATTTGTGCTGCTCTGTACTCCTGTGCCTCCTGTTCACTCTATCAGGGGCAGAGATTCAGGGGCATAAGAGAGGCTTTCCTCTGCATATCGGGCTCATCTACTAGGTACGTGACAGTATCAGACAGCCATGTCTGAGCCCGAGCAAGGAACTTCTCCTATGGATGAACTTTGTTTACATATGGCATGCCTGACACAGGCCTACAGCCTACCCTGCTGTTTTGGGGGCTGAAGGTGTTCCTTTCATTGGAATGAAGTGCGCCCTCTTGGACAGCTAGTCCACCACCACAAAGATGGCAGTATGACCCTCTGTGGGAGGAAGTTCTACAATGAAGTCTGTGGATATTATTTTCTATTATGGTTCTATTACTCTTACTTTGGATACAGGTGGTGCAAGATTCCATATATCTCTTACAGTCTTTTGCCACCAGAATGTGCGTTGTACCAGATCAGATGTCCTGGATGTGCCAAAATGCCTGGCTATCACATGGTCATGACAGAGTTCAAGTATGGTGACCCGGAGGCTCTCAGGTATGAAGATTTTGTCATCGTGCCAAAATAGGCCATCTTTTGCCAGCAACTTTGCTTCAGGGGGAGAAGAAATTTCAACGGAAGCCTGTTTGAACCGGGATAGTAGAATTTTCTGTATTAGAAGAAAAATTTCCACGGGCAGAATGGTATGCGAGGATACAGTTGCTTTAGAGTCATTGAACAAGTAAGAGAAGGCATCTGGTTTTGTGTTCTTTGAACCGGGCCGGTAGGTGACATGGAAGGAGAATCTGGAAAAGAATAATGCCCATGTGGCCTTAATCTCTTTGCAGTTCTCAGGTATTCCAGATTCTTATGGTCAGTATAAATCAGAATTGGATGAGCTGCCCCTTCTAAAAGATATTGCCACTCCTCCAATGCGGCCTTTATTGCCAACAGTTCTCGGCCCCAAACATCATAGTTTTTCTCTGCAGAAGATAGCTTACGGGAGAGGAGGGCAATGGGGAATAAAAGAGCCTTGTTTCCTAGTCGTTGAGAAAGCACTGCTCCGACAGCAACTTCAGAAACATCAACTTCCAGAACATATTCACTCATGACCTGAATTCACTGCAATCTATCATCCTAATGCCAAAGGCAACAGTGCCACATATTGACAGAAGAGAGAGAGATTACAATTAAAGTCAAGCTTAGGAGAAAAACCAGTTGATCAAGACTATAACTTAGCCAGGCTAGTTACCACCTAGCACAAGTAAATTGGCAGTTTAGGTGGACCTCCATGTCTTCATAGGTTTGCAGCTGTGCCATACTCTTTCCATTTTCAGATGATGGATTGAACAGTGCTCCATGAGATGTTTAAAGCTTGGGATATTTTTTATATAACCTAACCCTGCTTTAAACGTCTCCACAACTTTATCCCTAACCTGTCTGCTGTGTTCCTTGGCCTTCATGATGCTGTTTGTTTACTAAGGTTCTCTACCAAATCTCTGAGGGCTTCACAGAACAGCTGTATTTATACTGAGAATAAATTACACACAGGTAGACTCGATTTACTAATTAGGTGACTTCTGAAGGCAATTGATTCCCCTGTATTTTAGTTAGGGATATAATAGTAAAGGGGGCTAAATACAAATGCATGCCACACTTTTCAGATATTTATTTGTAAAAAATGTTGAAACCTATTTATCATTTTCCTTCCACTTCACAGTTATGTGCCACTTTATGTTGGTCTATCACATAAAATTCCAATAAAATACATTTACGTTTTTGGTTGTAACATGACAAAATGTAGAAAATGTCAAGGGGTATGAATACTTTTTTCAAGGCACTGTATACTCTTGCTGGAGCTCGTTTTTTATACTGTGATACTGTATATTGTATATCCTTCATATATTTTTATTCTGGAGCAAATTCAGCGTCTCTCCTTGCGAGATTCAAATTTCTCCAAAGACTGTGATGTTTTCTGCAACACCTCCCACCACCACCCCTCTTCATGTGACTACTTTTATCAATGTCAGCAGCAGGATTAGCGGCATGTGAGCCCAGGGATTTACCCTTACTTCCTATGTGGTCTCTGGGATAGAAAATAAGAGAAAATGCTTTTATTGGGGACCCAAACCCCAATCAAAGCCTGACAGAATTCCAACCCTTCCAAACTCCGTCCAGATCTAAAATCTGTCCCCATGAAAAATATTTCTCCCATTTCCTGTCCCTGGGAATAAAGATTACCGTATATACTCGAGTATAAGCCGAGATTTTCAGCCTCTTTTTTGAGGCTGAAAGTGCCCCCTCGGCTTATACTCGAGTCGCCGCTGTCTGACTGCTCGATCAGCGTATCGAGCAGACAGACGGCGGACATTAATTTTCAAAAGCCGCGCCTCCTTCTCCGCCTCCGCCTGTGATAGGCGGAACACTGAATTTCCCAGCAGTCAGTGTTCCGCCTATCACGGACATCCGCTCATTCTCATACTACGGACGAGTATGAGAGGATGTCCGTGATAGGCGGAACACAGGCTGCTGGGAAATTGAGTGTTCCGCCTATCACAGGCGGAGGCGGAATTTTGAATTGTAGAATGGCCGCCGAGAAGAGCGGCGATCCATCGGCACGGGACGGAGGAGGCACGGGACGGAGGAGGCACGGCACGGGACGGAGGAGACACGGGACGGAGGAGGCACGGCACGGGACGGAGGAGGCACGGGACGGAGGAGGCACGGCACGGGACGGAGGAGGCTCGGGACGACGGCGGCTCGGGACGGAGGCTTGGGACACAGGTAGGCTGGACACACACACAAGGCTGCACGGACACACACACACACACACACACACACACACACACACACACACACACACACACACACACACACACACAGAGGGATGGATGGATGTATGGATGGATACACACACACACACACACACACAGAGGGATGGATGGATGGATGGATGGATACACACACACACACACACACACACACACACACACACACACACAGGGATGGATGGATGGATGGATACACACACACACACACACACACAGGGATGGATGGATGGATGGATGGATACACACACACACACACACACAGGGATGGATGGATGGATGGATACACACACAGGGATGGATGGATGGATGGACACACACACAGGGATGGATGGACGGACACACACACAGGGATGGACGGACACACAGGGATGGACAGCCATGTCTCACCCTCGGCTTATACACGAGTCAATAAGTTTTCCAGTTTTTTGGGGGTAAATTGGGGGCCTCGGCTTATACTCGGGTCGGCCTATACTCGAGTATATACGGTACATTCCTTTAGTGGGCAAACAGGCCTCAATATTTTTTTCCACTCTATCTTACACTCTGACTGACATTGGGTTTTATTATGTGTTATGTATTTCCTTCTGTACATTAAATTCACACCAGCACGTATACAATAGCTGAAATGCAAAATCCCACAACTTTTCAGTAGTAGCCAATGTAGATTCACAGGAGGATCCACTCAAGTGTTTTACTCATAGAGATTGATTTATTCAATTATGCCCAGAGCTTAGTGAATGAGGTGAACCTCTCCTGACTTCCATAATCTAATCGTGTACAAGATAAATATTTTTTATTTTTCTTCATCTATTGGGTATTCTTTGAAAAGTGAAATTTCACTGCATTCACTAAACTCTAGGGAAAATTTTCCTTGCAAGTTCAAAGGCTGTTTGACTTTAATAAATCAATGCTATAGAATCAGGCAATGGTAAATAACGCATACAATTTTAGGTGTGCTGATCCACAGAAGAATGGTTGGCATAACTGGTTTGCTTTCCCTTAATCCGCAACAAAACCCTCTTCTACTTTACAACCAAGGAAGCTGCCATCTTAGCCTCTGTTTGCTCTGCAGTTGCCTTGGTGCTACACATGTGATCAATTATGACACCAACCATTCGATGGCTTGACAGTTTGGTTGAGAGCACAAGCACTTGAGACAGTTATAAAATTGCATACAGCAATCTGTTAGGCAGGCCATAGTTGATGTGACTGCAGGTAAGAACATCACTTGATTACCCCATCAACACAGCCAGTCTTGAACTAAAATGGAAAAATATATTTTCCCAAACGTTAGGACATCTAACCTTAAAGTAAAATGAACTAATAGGATTCCTTTAATAAGGCTGATATACTGAAGAAGTCTCCAGAGAGGTCATCATTATTTGGGAAACTGCAACATATTAAAATTTTCATCATGTTATAAGAAAACTTTGGCTGATGCTGGAATGCAGAGTATATATTATCACTGTTTAACCTTTTTAATGGTTCTTTTATGTATTTTACAGGCTATGTTAATACCTTATAAATAGGAACAATTTGCGCTCGGTGTACACAATAATTCAATATTAATGAATTGTGAATAAATAAAAAAATATTTTAACAGCAGCACTCACGACATTGCACACAACAATATCCCAAAAAAAATAAACAAAAACGTGTTGCTCTGTTACTTAAATAATACATGACTTGTCACAACTTACAGCTTTATTACCCCTCACACTAAGTGCATGCTACATCAGCCAATCAAGGCATCCAATGGAACCCGCTAATAGAAACTGCCAGAGATATTAGCCCTCAAGGAATCCACAGGAACCACTCATGCAGTGTAATAATGAGAGAAAAAAACTCAGGATCTACTTACAGCAGCAAAAAGTACAAAGGCATTGGAAATAACCAATGAGGCACTGCTACCCTCCAGTGGTTGTAGGATGGCACTCCATATAAGGGAAGAATGTGAGCACCCCTATCCCCTACTGCCTCACAGAAGACGTCTATTCACACGAAACGTACGTCAGGCAAGGCAGAAAAAAGTAGTGACATTGAGATGCCCATGAAGGGTGCAGGATGTCTGTTTTATTTCCAATGCCTTTGTACGTTTTGCTGCTGTAAGTAGATCCTTTATTAAACACTTTCATTTTAAATGGATGCTGTGCAATGAGTTTTTCTTTCTCCCATTGGTATACTGCATGAGTTGTTCCTGTTAATACCTTGAAGGCTCATATCTCTGGCGGTTTCCATTATCAGGTTCCATTGGATGGCTGGATTGGCTGATCTAGCCTGCACCTAGTGTGAGGGGTAATAAAGCTCACAGACACGAGTATTGACCTGGAAAGGTCTATTGATCTGGTAAGCGGATATTTTGCCCTTATTTTCCTGAGAACTGGGTGTCACACTGAATTAGAATTCTAGGACATTACACTTTTTTAATCACTCTATGGACTTTTTTGGTGTTTCTTGATATTTCATTAAGTTGTGATAAGTCATGCATCTATGTAACAGCGCAACACATTTTTGTTTATATGTTAATAGGTTGGCATATTGTACCTTCTATCCTTGAATATATGGATGGCTAGTAGCCCTGTGATCCAGACAAACCAGCACATAAGTGAAATTTTATGGAAATATCTTTCACAGAATATATATTTTGGAGGTGACTGTCCATCTAATAACCATCTAATGTATGAAAGTAAGGTAAATGATATGGAACAGTACAGTCCAGAAAGCTTGAAGATAAAAAAAGAAGATGGGTGGTTACTATTAAAATGACAAACAATGTAGTGACACTGGTACACAAAATGAAACCCTTCATATGTTAAAGTAAAGAAAAAAGTTCTGAAAATCTCTATCTCTTGGCATAATTCTATCGGCACATGTCATTTGTAGTGCATAACTTTGAAAGGGCCCAAGATTCTGGTTCATCCACAAACCAACCATCACACAAGTTGTTCTAAAAAGAATCTTAAGCTCAACATATGGAAATGATTCCAATAATATTCCATACCATAGGGTCACACCCAGTGCCGTCAGCCACACCAACAAGAAAACAGCAATAAAAAAAATTGTCAGTAGTATGAAAATAAGAGTGGTGTGCTTATTCTATAACGTACCATGAATAAATATACTTAAAAAAAGAACACGATAAGTATCCAAAACATACAAATAGATAAATGTAAGTAAAAGTCCAACTAAAGCCCAATGGTAGGAGTCAGTTCATATAAAGGTAAAAATCTCATAGAGGTAACTTAATAGAAGAAAAAACAGACAACCAAACATCGACTGTTATATTTATGAATTGGCTGCTCACCTCCAAAAATGAGCCAAAGGTCAAACATCAGATAGTCAGATAAGGAATCCTGCTGATGGGTCTGTAAAGACATCCAGATCCCAAGCGAAGACGAAGAACTACGTCCAGATCTTGGTATCAAAACATCTTGAGAAAATCCATATATAGAGGAAACAGCTTGCTTGAAGAAATGGCACTTCTTGTATAAATGGCACTCAAACGAAACAAAGAGTGCCATAGTGCAATTTGCGAAATAAAAAAAAAAGTTAATTTGCTAAGTAAAAGAAGCTGCTTACGTCAAGTAAGAATAAAAATCCCAGTAAGAAACAATGGGAGTAGTGACACACTTGCCTCCTCACTGCACTTCTGTAAAACGCCACCTGAAATTACGTCACAAGGTTCCACCTGACGCGTAACGTCACTGGTCACGTGACTTCCTCAGGGATCCCTTTTTTAAAGATTAGCCTTGTTTGACCTTTAGTTCATTTTTGGAGGTGAGCGGGCAATTCATAAATATAACAGTCGATGTTTGGATTGATGTGTTGTCTGGTTTTTCTTCTATCAAGTTACCCCTATGAGCTTTTTACCTTTACATGAACTGACCTACCATTGGGCTTTAGTTGGACTTTTACTCACATTTATTTGTTTGTATGTTTCGGATACTTATCATGTTAATTGTTTAAGTATATTAATTCATGGCACATTATTGAATAAGCGCGCCACTCTTATTTCTTCGTTTTACATTTGATTACGCAGTGTTTTTTGGGTACACTACCAAGTGGTCGCAGCTAATTCACGGTCACTATACATTTATTATATATTTTTTATTTTCTAGTTTATTTTGACTATATTTACTGTAGGTTGATGGTTTATATTTTCTTAAAAAATTCCACATAGCGCGCAAGTTTATTCTTTTATAATTTTAAGGCAATTGTGACCTGTCCCAGCCGAGATATAACAATGGCATGCCTCCATCCCTAATTATGTAAAAAAAAAAAGAGGATATGAATTGCAATGGGACTTTGAGTGAGGTATGCCAATGGATAATTAACTGCTTCTTTTGCCTAAATAATAAAGTCAATTCATATTATAACATCGAATAAATAATCCAAATGATCAAAACTATATCAATACATTAATAATATATATAATAATAATGTAATCACTAGATTTACATAATAATATTCACATAAAATATTTAATATAATTGATCACTGGTACAATCAATAAAAAATAAATCAAACAATGAGCACAATTAATACAAGAAAGTGTACATAAGAAAATACAACAGACAATTGATGATTTATGAAGAGATTAGGCATCCATTAGGTCTTAACTCAATGCATTTCATGGTTTTATACCAATCGTCAGGAGTCAAAAAAGATACATACAGACATAATATGAACTGAAAAAAAAATTTGGGGAATAAATTTGTTAGTCTATGGGGTCCTCTACATGGGTAGAAGGTGAGTATGAGGAAACATATAGCTTCAATAATATTCACTAAAAATCAAAATTGGTCAAAACTCGTAGAGTGGAATTTGTTGGTGGTCTGGGTTACACATAGTCTCAACCGGGGTTGAGGCAGAGAACATCCCCCAAATGGGTTTATTCTTTTATACCACCCTTTACATGTCTTCATTGTAGATTTTTCCTCACTAGGACAAGAAATGAAATCTCTTTATCTCTCTGTTAGACAGACAATAATTAAAAACCTGACAGTGGTTATAACCCTTTGCAAAAGTGACAAAGCGTTTCCATACCTCTCAGGTTTTTTTTCTGTCTGTGTCTTTGTGGGGGCAGTATACGCTCTCTATTTGACCCGATGACCAATGTCTGCTGTACAGGATGTTATGGTAAATCCAAAATGTTAGTGTTGTCACAGGAACAGGAATAAAGGGGAAATATCCCAATGATGACATCTGTTCGAGTGACAACTGTCTAGGAGGATATTTCTCCTTGCTTTGGAGATATTTCCTCTTATTTCCTGTTGTGTCTAGGTACCAGGAAATTAAGATTTCTCTGAAAAGACAGACAGCAGGAAACAATGTGTGGTTTCTTTATCATTCCATACTCTATCCAGAGCCTAAAAAAAGAGTTTGACTACACATACACTTCATGTTACACTTGTGTTGTTGCATGAGAGACTCGACTGTCCATGACTCCCCTCCTCATTGGCTGAGACAGCAGCGTGATGCCATTGGCTCCCACTGCTATCAATCAATGTCAGTGAGCCAATGAGGAGAGAGAGGGGGTGGGGCCAGGCCATGGCTCCGTGTCTGAGTTGACACAGGGAGCTGCTGCTTGCTGTGGGGGTACTCAACAGGAGGGAGGAGCCAAGAGCATCGAAGAGGGACCAGAGAAGGAGAATCTGGGCTGCTCTGTGTAAAGCCCCTGCACAGAGCAGGTAAGTATAACATGTTTGTTATTTTTAACAAAAACAAAACAAGACTTTAATATCACTTTAATTATGTGTTTGTGGCAAACAAATGTGTTGTGGTGGATGTGTCCCCAGTTACACAGGAACTGATGTGTTTTTCCACTGAACTCCATAGCTATTTTCCCCACTAAGTCTAGTGGCTGCCCATGACACTCCATAGTGTAGTGCAACTGGATAACATTACACTTGGCTACAGACCAGAAAATTAACAATTTCTCTGTTTACATACCCAAATGTTCTAGATTAGTTCCAGATTATCCATATTCACTCATAACATCAGTGTCCCACTGTGTAGGAAATCTCTTCTTTCACGACACGCCATGTGGGTTTCCTGTACAAACCATAGGATAGTATTCAAGATTCTCACGATTTTCATTTTCTAATATATCTTTGATTCTAATCAACTTAAATTCCAACTCAACTATTAAGCTTTATGACATAAACTCAGTGGGAATGTTCTCTAGCTTGTAGTTGTTTTCATTCTTTTTGCCCCGTGGCTATAAAAATGGAAGAAAAAGGGTGGCCTTCCCTGTGCCCCTCCCCCCCATTAACCAACCCATCACTGAATTCAATATTTTTTTCAAAAGTTCCAATGCAGATAGTGCTTACTGTCAGTTTTCCTTATGCCATTGTTCATTATACTGAGGTCAGTGATGAAAGGGGGGGGGGGTGGTGCAGAAAGAAGATAGGCATGGGTAAGTAATTACTGGCACTGTCCTTATAAATGTTCTGCCAGTATTGTGTTTAAAGAGAAAGTGTAGTGACATCTCCTGTGATATTAACTGCACTTCCTGTCAGTTCAGCATTCATGGTTAAGTAGGGCAGAGCTAATTCAGCTCTGCCCTGCCTACTTCTGCAACAGATCACCACAATAATCATTAACTGCTTGCTTATAACAAGTAAGTATGAATTACCTTTATAAAAGATCTGGTGCTACACAGTGCATGTGGGAGATGGTTCAAGTCTATCCTGATCCAGATGCACCATGTAGGAAAAAAAATAATGTTAAATAAAAAAAGACAAAAAAAGGCGGCAGCTCCATGGACGGTCGCATGTCCTGAGGGCTCCGTTCGCCCCAACCGTGATCCGCAGCCTTTGAGCCATACGGAGAAGAGCTCAATACCGCAATTTCACCCTCTCGTCCCCGCGGATCAGCGCCACCCACTTAACGTTCGTTCATCACGGCGAGACGCAGCTTATCCCGGCGGCTGACTCCGGAGTTCCAGGCCGCATCCACCGCCATGATGGCGGACGCCGCTCCCGTCGCACAAGGCCTTCGTCTTCATCCGATGCCATCCATCGCGGATCGACTCCCGTCAGGTCCTAACTCCACGGAACCGAATCTTCATTCTGTGAGTTACCCGCTGCCATCACTTTCATCCCCAGCATCCACGGAATCATTGCTGGGGAGATTCCATGGGGGATCCCCGCTCACTCCTATGGAAGACTATCTCTCCTCTCCGGCGGCGCGTGAGGCTCCCCCATCTATCCAGACTAATCCCACTGATATCCCTGCCCTGCTAGAGACATTCTCCCAAATGCTATCCAGAGGCCTTGCTCAGAACACATCTCATATTACCTCAATTATTCAAGCTGACCTACAGCAACTTGGGGCCAGGATTGAGGCAATAGAACTTAAAACTGACCAGACTGTTGCCAGAACCATACAAAATACTGACAGGATCTCTGAACTACAGGAGCAGCTGGACACAGCTTACTCTAAATTAGATGACCTCGAAAACAGGAATCGCCGATATAATTTTAGGCTCCGAGGCCTACCTGAATCTTTTAAAGAAACAGACGAGGTGGTACTCGCCTTTATTTCGTCACTATTACCTGATCTGCCTGACCATCGTCTAGAGCTAGATCGCGCTCACCGAGCACTTCAACCCCCTCGCCAAGATGGCCTACCCAGAGACATTGTGGTCAAACCCCACTTCTTTAAAACTAAGGAAGAAGTCATGCGCAAGGCCAGAGAAACTGAAAATCTATCCTTCCAGGGCCATCCAATCCAAATCTTCTCGGATCTATCCCCATACACGATCCAGCTGCGGAGATCCTTGAAACCACTCTTACAAATTTTAACACAAAACTCCATAGCTTATCGCTGGGCTTTCCCGTTCAGACTGCATTTCACTTATTCCAATAAACAATATGGCTTCTCCAACTTCACCGATGGCGAACGCCTGCTTCTTCAATTGGGCCTCATCTCTCAATCTCCTGTTGACCCTGCGGATCCCAAGTCTTCCAGCTCTGCGAAGAGGCCTCCCCCTGCAAGCCCCGACAAGCCCCTCTGGCAAAAGCAGAAGGCGAAACGTCCCAAGGATGGACGCCCAACTTGAAAGACAGACTTTGAATATGTCGACATTGATTACCGTTTTATGCTAATAACTCTTTGTTTTAGATTCCATGGTTACAGCGCGTATTTTGCGCATTCTCCTTTTTCTCCCCCCTTTTTTGCAAGGGTACATTTCTTCTCAGACGGGTGCGATCCGCACTACCACGGACTTCCTACATGACTTTTGAAATTTTTTTTATGCCTGTTTTGTGTTTTAGCTATTGGTTTCCTCCTTTTACGTCTTATCCCTAGATGGGTTTTGATGCTACGAGCGACGGCTCTTCTCCACGTGGCTTTCGATAGCTATCGCAAGCTTACGGCTCTCCCACTTGTGATTGTTTTCCCATTCTTGTTCTACAGTTTTTTTTTTATTATTTGCTTGGTTTTTCATATTTTTTTATTAAGCGGGTTTTAAGATGCCCCTCATTTCATTTGAAGGGGCATTGGGCCTTAGGTGGGTCCCGGTCGGGGTGGTTTGCACTGCGCCCCCTCCAGTCTCCGAGTGACGGGCCTTTTCTTCCCCTCACTCAGAGGCTCCCACACTTTTCCCTTTTTGGGACTTTTTCCCGAGACTAGGCTTCTCGGGCCTTACATGCAGGGGACTGACGTGTGTCATCCTCCCCTGCAGATTGTTTCATGTATTGTATGTGTTTTATCTGTTTTTGTTCTCTCAAAGTTATCCATAGCTTTCAGGTGGTTAAGATGTCTTTTGCTCTTTCTCTGCAGGATCAGTCAACTCCTCCCTTACCCCTTTTTTCCTCCCCTCTTCTCCCGGGTCTACCAGGGCTCCTCTAAGCCGACAGCGTCACTTCCTTTTGCTGAGGCATTCCTAAGCCAGGATGATCCCTCTCTTCGCAAGGATATGGTAAGAGATCCCTATATAACATACTGGCTATTCCCTCTGACTCGCTATGCCTGATCAAACACCCCCCCCTTCCTTCTGTATAGCAACACATAATGTGCAGGGGATGAACTCTCCCATCAAAAGGAGAAAACTATTTCAATTATACCAAGCCCAAAAGATTGATGTAATTCTCATGCAGGAAACTCACTTCAAATCCACGTTTAATCCCTCCTTCCTACATAGTAGATTTCCCCTCTTCTTCCTGGCTAACGCCAAAAACAAAACTAAAGGGGTCGCAATATGCATATCTAAGTACCTTAGATTCACCGCTACGGACATATTTAGAGACAAGGAAGGCAGGTTTGTTTTGGTTAAAGGATCCCTGGAAGGAAATATCTACTCATTTGTGTCGTACTATGCCCCTAATAAGGGACAATCAGCTTTCTTTCACTCCATGATGTCCACGTTGGACCCTCTACTAGAGGGTAAGGTAATAATGGGGGGTGATACTAACATCCCATTTGACCATTCCCTGGATAAAACAGGAAAAGGGTCAGCTCGCAACAGAAAACCTCCTAAACAGAGCACTAAGATAGCGGCTACCCTACACTCGAGAGGCTTAGTGGACATATGGAGAGAAAAAAACCCCACTTGTAAAGACTTCACACATTACTCAGCCCCCCACCAGGTACATGCCAGGATTGATCACATTTTTGTGCAATCACACACTATTCCATTGGCTTTAAAATCGGAAATCAGGGACACATCACTATCTGACCATTCGCTTGTACTACTTCACGTTCAGTCCACCCACAACCTCAGCAATAGATTCACGTGGCGACTTAACGAAGGTCTCCTTAGTGACCCAGCTCATAGTGCAGACATCTCCACTGCCATAAAGGAATACTTCTCCCTTAATAAGGATCCCTATACAGCCCCAGAAGTTGTCTGGGCTGCACATAAAGCTGTGATCAGGGGGAGAATCATCCAAATATCGTCTCAACTGAAAAGAGGGAGGAAGGCTCACGTAGACTCTCTATCCAAGGAATTCCGATTACTAAGCAAAGCTCATAAACCTACCCCCACTAGAGAATCCCTGGAAGCCCTGCAAGCAGCTAGGACTGCGCTCAATTTGGCTCTCACCACCGAGGCTGAGAAACACTTAAGATGGTCCGGGGCCAGGTTTTATTATCAGAAAGACAAGATAGGTTCTAAACTTGCAGCCAAATTATCCCCGAGGCCTCGTCCTTCGGCGTTCCCGAAAATTAGAGATCAGGACGGAATTCTAACACAGAATCCCCTCCGCATCATGTCATCCTTTCATAAATTTTACTCCTCCCTATATAAAGATGATGAGGATAATCCACAACCCTCCGTGGATCAATTCTTGGATACTGTCTCCCTCCCAAAATTGTCACCAGACCATGCAAACCTACTAGAGGACCCAATTTCGGTCACTGAAGTACTAGAGGTGATCAAACATCTTAAAAGTAATTCTGCCCCAGGTCCTGATGGCTTCTCGGTGGGATATTATAAAAAATTTGCCCCGGTCCTTGCCCCCTTTTTGGTCGATTTCTTCAACTCCATCCGGTCCGGCTCTCCCTTGGATAAAGCCCTGAACTTAGCCTATGTTTCTGTCATTCCTAAACCTGGCAAGGACGCATCCTTGGTGCAAAATTATCGCCCAATTTCGCTTATCAACAATGACCTAAAAATCTTAACTAAGGTGCTTTCTAATAGGATCTCATCATTTATTTCACGATATATTCATAAGGATCAGGTGGGCTTTATCCCAGGGAGACAAGGTCCAGACCAAATCAGGCGAGCAGTGGATATCATTTCTATTCTTAACTCACATTGGGATGGCGGAACCCCACAGGACGGCTTTTTGTTGTCCATTGACTTGCAAAAGGCTTTTGATACGCTGACGTGGCCCTTTCTGTTTTGAGTCCTAGAGAAATGGGGCTTTGGTCCCCTTTTTCTGGGGACTCTCAAAGCCTTGTACTCTACCCCAAGCGCACAAGTCCGTCTACAAGGCTGTTACTCAGAGATGTTCGACATCAAAAAAGGCACCAGACAGGGGTGCCCACTATCACCCCTGCTGTTCGCCATTGCTATAGAGACTCTAGCTATTGCCATTAGAACTCACCCTGACATTAAAGGAGTCCGTTGTGGTCCCCAAGAACACAAATGTGCTTTATTCGCAGATGATCTCCTCCTCTTTTTAACTTCCCCACTGATCTCCACACCTAATGTTTTTGCCCTCTTGGAAGCATTTGGACTAGCCTCGGGTCTAAAAATGAATGCATCAAAATCCCTAGCACTCAATGTCTCAGTTCCCCTGCCTATAGTAAATACACTACAGAATCATTTTCCTTTTACATGGTGTCTCGATTCCTTACCTTATCTGGGCATCTACCTAACATCTAATATGAACACTCTCTACTCGGCCAATTATCCTTCCGCCCTTGCAAAATTATCTGCAGATTTACTAACCTGGTCCCATCTCGGTCTCTCCTGGCTAGGTCGTATCTTTGCGGTCAAGATGACCCTCCTTCCCCGTATCCTGTATCTGTTTAGATCCCTTCCTCTCCCCGTAAAGAAAGCCCAACTCCAACCACTTCAATCTAAAATTCTCCAATTCATCTGGGGTTCCAAGGGTTGCAGAGGATCAAAACAATTATTGTATAGACTCAAAAAGCAGGGAGGCTTAGCGCTACCTAACATTTGGTGGTATTACCAAGCAGCACAATTAACCCAGATCTCTATGGTTTATTCCCGGGGCCCCAAACCTGATTGGGTTGCGATTGAAAGACTGGCTGCCCCCCATTACACCATTGACTATCTCATCTGGGCTCCGCCTAGAAGCCGACCCCCTATCATGTCTCCCACCCTCTCCCATTCGCTAGCCCTATGTGATCGATTACATAAAAACCCTGCATTGATCTCCAAATTAAGGCCGTTAACGCATGTTTTTCACAATCCAGACTTCCCGCCGGGTATGAATATCCTGGCCTTTAGTTGGTGGCTCAACAAAGGACTACTCAGGATTGGCAATTTTTTTAACGCTTCAGGCCCTATCTCACTTTCTTTCTGCCTGAAAAAACTCGAGATGCCCCTAACCGAACGATTTAGATTCTCCCAACTAATCCATTTCTTGCACTCCAAAAGGCCCGATAGACCAAATCCTCCTACTATCACGACATACGAGTCATGGTGTTCAGACATAGCGAGTCAAAGGGGAGGGATCTCTACGATTTATACAGCTCTAGCTTCTGTTACGGCCAAACCTACCTATGCATTGGCCTGGGAAAATGATCTCAATATTTCATGGGATAGTGACCTATGGTACTCCTGTTTCCAAAGATCTTTCACTGGGATCCTCAACGTGTCCCTGATTGAAGCTAGCCTTAAACTTGTCACTAGGTGGTACAGGGTTCCCGCCCGACTGGCACAGATCTTTCCGGAGGCGTCTCCTCTTTGTTTCCGTGGCTGCGGACATATAGGTTCATTGCTCCACACCTGGTGGACTTGCCCACATATCAGGGGCCTTTGGAACAGAGTATTTGCCCTAATTCGCAAGCTGATATCGCTTCCGGTTCCCCAAAATCCGGAAGTGGCATTGCTTAACCGCAAAGTGGATAAAGCCAATAAATCATCTCAGAAACTTATATTTTTTATCCTTTTAGGCACCAAAATCACAATAGCAGTTAAACGAAAGATCTCCTGGATTATGGCGCAAGAGAAGTTGGTCAGTCGTATGCAGGATAAGGCCTCCTTCTTTGAGAAAGTGTGGGAACCCTGGGCCACATTCCACAAAATCCCCCTAGTTCCGGGGTTATAACTTGAATTTTTATAACTTGAATTATCCTGTTGCTTGGACACCCTGGTAGACCCCCCCCACCCCCCCTTGATCCCCCTTCACCTTCCTCCTTCCCCCTCTCCTACACCCCCCCTTTTTTTTTTTTGGATTGATCTAGGACGAGCTTGGAGCGGACTGATCCCATTCTCTCCATGATACCTGCTCAGTTGCCTGTTCTATTTTCCCACCTGATAGTTTATAAGGCCTTACACTCCCTCATAGATGGTACAGGGTGTAAAGGTTACTATAGTTATTGTTGGTTATAGTTGTTGTGCACAGACTGCGCCCAGTGCAGCTCTGGCTTCCCGGGCTTGCTTAAGGTACTCAGTCTTCCGTGCTACTAGTTTATTAATAATTAGTCCTTCATTATGTTTTAACTAGTCCAGTCTCTGTTGGCCTATCCAGGTCGGGGCAGGGTGGGGGGGTCTCCTACCACAGCAAGTACCCTTTTCGGGGTGGTGGGGGACCTTCTGTCACGCTTCCCTAGACCGCTCGCAATAGGGGGTAGGTGTGAGATGCACCCCTAATAACATCACCGAGCAGTGACGACTTCTTATTTAAGTTACCGCTAACGGGCCATCTTTCCTGGATAGCTGAGTCCCGTGCCCATTAGATTCCCTCAAAGTTTTTCTTGTTAGGGCGATTTGGTCTCCTGATGTGTCTACATAGATCCTGACCGAAGCTTAATAAATGTTTTATTCTGTTAGCTTTGGATCTTGCAGTGTGTATTACCGATTTTTACCAATAACATGTGCCTTTTTCGTAATGGTCATTGTCATTTAACAACCATCTACTGTAGTATTGCTTGATGATGTAAGGCTGACATGTCATGTCTTGTTGTTCTTTCGGTTTGCATAAAATCAATAAAAATATTGAAACTAAAAAAAGACAAAAAAATAGTTGTTATACATGATAACTTTAAAAAAAATGATTGGACAGTGTCAGTATTTTTTCTTTTTTACTTTTAATAATTTTTTTTTTTTACATTTTAATTTGTTTTAAATTTTTTTCACAATGCTTTTTTTTATTTTTTTTTACACTTTTTCTAGAATTTTTTTACAATATTTTATTTTTGTATTTTTGAGGGGCTTTGGTGAGATGTCTACACATCTACACAGACCCCTGACATCTCCCCTTTGAGACAGACAAAGGGACTGAGGACACATTCCCCAGTCCCTTTCTCAGTACTAAAGATGAATAAACAGGAGACAGAGGCTCCTGTCCAGACAGTTATGGGGGGCAAAGGGTGGCGGAGAAGGACACGGAGTGGGATGGGGGAGGAGTACACAGAGAAGCTGGGGATGATTGGTGCGCAGCAGGAGGGACAGCCATTGCACCGATCATTCCCAGGAGATCGGGAAACGCTTGCGGGTGTGCGGGAGCCACCGCAGAAATGCGGGAGTCTCCTGCACCTTCCGGGAGACTTGGGATGTCTGGAATTGAGGCGTGGGTCGCTCTCTCTGGACGCCGCTTGCTTCTGTGTGACACTGTCTGTGTGACAGTGAGCTGCTGTAAAGTTGTGGCCTACACAGCGAGGAGCTGGACAGCTATAAACAAAGGGATCTCTGTGAACAACATAGCTTCCTCCTTGCAGTGGAACAGGTCAGATTCCCGTGGGCTGTAGCATGGCGCGGCAGACGCCATTATCCAGAGCCAAAACACAGAGAGAGAGAGTGTTCCAGCTGGAGCCTTCTCATCATCTGTATCATTGCCAAATTTATCTGAGTTCCAGTGTGGTGAGAGGGCATAGCCCATGTTATTGTTAAGGACACTGCTGTTAGACATCTCCCACACAGTTCTGCTGGTTGTTCTTGTGTTCCCAGAATAAGTCAAATCCCATGTTATAACGGACACAGCAAGTAGGTACCTATGCTCAGTTCACATTATTGATTCTAGCAGCTACACTGGATAACTTCATTAGGATCATAAAAGAAAGAAGTTACCATACATCCAGGATAACAATTCAGCTTAGTGGTACTTGCAGTGCCACTGGAAGTCACTTCTTATACTACAATGAACACTGTATACAGACATCTCTGTTCTTGTTGCTTTGCTAGTTTCAATAGTACAACAAGATACAGACTCACTTAACCTCATTGACACTGTATACAGATATCTGTATTCCATACTGCTGGTATTTACAGTTCCTCTGGAAGTAATACCTTTTCCAGCAAGCAGTCACAGCGCCACCTTGCGTTTAGCTTACACAGGAAGATCCAGCATTCTCTTCTGGCTAAGTTCATATCAGCTCAGCTGCTTTGCTCTACCATTCAGGATTACCGTTTTCTTAAAGGGCTAGAAGACGACCACAAGATTCATCTTTACTACAGAGTTACTGTTAACCCTTTGCTTTTCTTTATCATTTCACAACAGACTATTGTTGCCTAATAAAGATGATCCTTCAGGTAGTTGGACTCTGTTTAGAAGGAGCCAATCAAGCCACGGTTATAATTGTTATTACTAAATGATGGTTATTTGCCTTGTTGTGGGCCTGTGGGTTGAGGTACAGGGAGGAGAGGTTTGACACAGCTAAAAATGGTTAGTCCTCTACCTCTCTACTACCTGTTCACATAGGTACAAGTAGTGTGAGCTGAGGTTCTGCTGTGTTAACTGTACCATGTTTCCCTAATTAATAAATAGCAATCTGTCGCTCGAACTAAGATTTTCTTCTGACGTACATGTTTTATATCTTTTTGTGTCACTTTTGTCTCAGTAAACATACCCTTTTGGTTTATGATGGTGTGGTGTTGACCCATTAGGATGGCTTCACACTGCAGCATGGAGTGGCTCACAGCAGGGGTCTGGTGTGTCCCTGTTCACTGTTTCATGTCCGATTTCAGAATTAATTTTTGGCTGAATTCAGACTTTAAACGGACCAGAAGACGAACAGGACTCCTGTGCAATTCGCACCAGAACCACTCCAGAGAAGTGTGACCTGGCTGCATAGAGAGCAAGTTACAATCTCCTGACATGCGAATTGGATGCCGGGAAACCCACATCCAATTCGCAATAGTGTGCACTCATCCTTAAGGAAAATGGGGCTACCTTCAAGGCAAGCCAGCTTTAAATGAATTTATTGATACATAAGGATTTCTGGTTGAGAGCCTAAATAGTTCAAAGTTATTGATTTCACTGCAGAGGCAATTGCAAATATGTGAAAAAAATCCACATTTTTAAAAACAATTTTAAGCAGGCTCTTTTTTGCTGACTAGAATTCAATTTCTGGGGAACATTTTCTAGTCCAGTGCATTGCCGAGCCATGTACACCTTTTTTGTTTTAGTTATAAAATGATATGCAACTTATGGCTTCACTTTTGGTCTAAATTGGACTTCTATGTTCATTTGTATGTTATAAGTTATGAAATAAAAAAAAATATCAATATTTCTGATGCTGTATGACTTATATCCCAATTTGATTTTCAAACATAATAACTGGGTGTACAGCTTTCCTTTCATTGTGTATGAAAAGATGTTAAAGTATGACTCTACTTCCAAAGAAAATAAAGTTATCTTTTTGCCAAGCGGCATCCTCCCCACCAAATCCTGACCTCCTAACCTCCCTCTCCTGCTCCAGATGTGTATATACCTGGATTTCCTGTGCTGCCCGCAGAATTTTTATGCTGCCTCCAGACAAAATCCTCTCTTTTCAGGCTGCTTCTGTGCAGCAGAACCCCATAGATTTCTATAAAGTCCTTTTCGAGTGGTTATTCTTTAAAGCTGATCTCCAGGGATCTCCCCTTTTTCCACTCCACCCTCCCTGTACAAAATCGAAATGGTCTTCTTTCTTTTGGTTCGTAGCTTGTGATGTTCCAGTCTGCAGTGCCCACATTGCTTCCTGGTGACTATCCATTTGTTGTTGGAAGACTCCATTAAAGGGTCCTCAAAGTGTCAGAGAAAATGGAGACCAGCTTCCGATCACCAATTGCCACTACTGGAAGAGGATCATGTAAGGCCGCGTACACACGCGGGGACTGTTCGCCCAACTTTGTCCGCTGAACAGTGTTTCGGCGGACAGTCCGCCCGTGTGTGGGCTTTCAGCGGACAGTTTCAGCGAACAGTCTGCTGAACAAAGTTCCGAAAAAAACTGTCCGCTGAAACTTGGTTTCAGCGAACAGTCCCCTCGTGTGTAGGCTTGTTCGTCAAACTAAGTTCCGCGCATGCTCAGAAAGGATTTACACGGCAAAAGTTGTAATGCAGTGTATAGGACGTCGTATTTTCCGTCCCGTCGTACGTGCCGTTCACGTCATCGCGCACGGTTTCAGCAAACTGTTCGTTCGTCGTGTGTGGGCAAGTCCGTCCATGCTAATTTTGAGCGGACTGTTTGCTGAAACTGTTTGACGGACAAAGTTGAGCGAACAGTCCCCGCGTGTGTACGCGGCCTAACAGTGAGACCAGGGTGCATTTTTGGGTTTTTAGCTACTTATTAAAAAAAAAATGATCGTATAGTTGTGGGTGGGATGGGAACTTTTTTCTCCCTGAATTCCATTTTAACACCCAACACCAGAAAACCTCCACACACCCTCCCTTGCAGCGGGGTGCACCTGCCCTGCAAGAGTCAACTGCTTGTTTAATTAAGAGATGGAAAAGCAATTTTACTTACTTGATTTCCCACTCCCTTAGCAGACAGTGCTCCCTGATGGACTGTACCTCAAGCCCAATGCAGAGTAGACATGTGCAATTTGTTTCATTAGTAATCGAAATTTGGACAAAAGTTTCATTATTCAGAGATCTGTATGTATCTGAATTTCTGTATTACAATACTAATGAATTTCAGCAAATCCGAAATAAATCATGACAAAACTAATTATAAAAATTTGTATTTGAAAATGAATTTGAATTTAGAAATGATATTGAAATGGAAACGTATTATTTATTATTAATTATTATACAGGATGTATATAGCACCAACAGTTTGCACAGCCCTTTACAAAATGAAGGCAGACATTACAGTTACAATACAATTTGGGCCAAGAGAAATCAGAGTACCCTGCTTGTTAGAGCTTACAATCTAAGAACATATTGCAATAAATACAATAAGGTATAAAAGTGAAGTAAGATGATAATTCCTACTTAGGCTCCTTAATAGAACATAAAATAACAAAATAGAAAAGCACAAAATAAAATATAAAATAATAGAATAGACTACAATAAAATAGATCAGAAAATAATAAAATAGAATAGAATACAATTAAATTAAATTAAATAGAATAGAAAATAAAAGAACTGAATACAACAGAATAGAACAAGAGTAGAATAAAACAGAATAAAATAGAAAATAAGATAAAAGAATATAATAAAATAAAAATAAAAAATTGAGTAGAGTATAAAAGAATATAATTTGATAGAATAGGAAAAAATAGACTAGATTGGAATAGAATAAAATAGAATGAATTTAGCCGCTTTGAAAATAACGAATACGATGTGTGTCTATTAAATAACGAGACTGTGATCCCACCTAGTAAACAAAGCAGTTTATACATAATAAGTATAAGGTATAAGTCATAAGTATAAGTAAACAAAGCAGTTTATAGACAAAGCCAGCTATAACTGCATTTGTGGTGACATTGAACATGTTTGAAACTGCATGACAAGCAGCAACACTCTGACGTTCAGTTGATTGTGAGTCGCCATTTAGTTTGGTTGTGTTTTCTGTAGTGTGCCGAAAAAACGCTAAGGCTGCGTACACACGCGGGGACTGTTCGCCCAACTTTGTCCGCTGAACAGTGTTTCGGCAAACAGTCCGCTCGTGTGTGGGCTTTCAGCGGACAGTTTCAGCGAACAGTCCGCTGAACAAGGTTTTTCGGAAATTCCGAAAAACTGTCCGCTGAAACTTTGTTTCAGCGAACAGTCCCCTCGTGTGTAGGCTTGTTCGTCAAACTAAGTTCCGCGCATGCTCAGAAAGGATTTACACGCCGAAAGTTATAATGCAGTGTATAGGACGTCGTATTTTTCGTCCCGTCGTACGTGCCGTTCACGTCATCGCGCACGGTTTCAGCAAACTGTTCGTTCGTCGTGTGTGGCCATGTCCGTCCATGCTAATTTTGAGCGGACTGTTTGCCGAAACTGTTTGACGGACAAAGTTGGGCGAACAGTCCCCGCGTGTGTACGCGGCCTAAGTTTAAAAGTTGAATAACGTGTAAATTTTTAATTTTTAGTAAAATTGCACAAAACATCAACAGAATGTTTTCAAATGCTTACTACAGCTTAAGGGAATGACAGTCTGTCTCGTGTGCGTGTGTTTGAGTGGCACAAAAGATACAGTGAGGGGCATGAGAATGTCGAAGATGATGAACGCCCTTCAACCTTGCACTTCAAGAACTGAAGAAAATGTAGAAAAATTCAGCCAGATTGTTCGAAAAGACTGCTGACTCAGTGTTGGAATGATAGCTGAATCCATGAACACTGACAAAGACACTGCATGGAAAATTTTGCGTGATGATCTTAACATGACGAACGTTTGTGCAAAGATGGTCCCAAGGGTTCTCACACCAGAGCAAAAAGAACGGCCCCAACTGTGGGAAAATGGCTTTATTCTTCACCAGGACAATGCACCTGCTCACACAGCACTTCCTGATTTAGTACCATGCTACTTTTATCTTTTCTCAAAAGTTAAATCAGTGCTTAAAGTGGAGGGTCACCCTGAAAAACAAAAATACAATAAAATGTAGCAAAAAATCTGAAAAAAAAATGAATTTTTTTTTTAAACTTACCAGAAATGCCTGTTGATAGGCATATTGTCCTAATCTGACTCTTCCTCCTCCGCGGTGATCTTCGGTCTTCTCTCTTCCGTGCGGTGTCTTCTGGGTAATGGGGCGCTGTGTGTTCTGGGAACTGTGTATCCCAGAACACAGCACGCCCCATTCACAAAGCGCTGCGCGACTCGCGCATGCGCAGTAGGAAACGGGCAGTGAAGCCGCAAGGCTCCACTGCCTGTTTCCCTTTGTTAAAATGGTGGCGCCGGGAACCGAGAGCCGAGGGACGGGTCAGCCTCGGGTGGCCGACATCGCGGGCGCCCTGGACAGTAAGTCTGCTTATAAAAAGTCAGCAGCTACAGTGTTTGCAGCTGCTGACTTTAAAAAAAAAATTTTTTAAAGCTGGCTCTCCTCTTTAAAAGGACACGTTTTGAGTCAGTTGATGCTGTAAAGAAGAAAGCAGCGGATGTGTTGAAACAGCTGATAGAAATTAATTTTCTCCATGCCTTCGATAAGTGGAAAACAAGACTGCAGCAATGTTTTAGTGCAAATGGGGAATATACTGAAGGGGACAAGCATTACATGTTAATACATATAAATAAAGTTGAGTTATTTAGACTGAATTCACACCTGAGTGTATCGTTTTCAGGCATTTTTTAGGACATTTTTCTAGCATTTTTCGGGTGATTTTGGAGCAGCGTTTTTGTTACAAGCATTTTGTGGTCCAAAGGTGACCAATGTAAAAACCAGTAAAATGCCTGTAATCTGCCTAAAAAGAAGCTCAAATACTTTTTTGAGCATCAGGCTTTTTCTTAAGGTGACAGAATGCTCAGATGTGAACAGGGGCCATTTAAATTAACAGGATTTTTCTTTTTGGGCGTTTTGGAGCTTTTGCGATGAGCGTTTTACGAGCTGAAAATGCTCAGGTGTGATTGCAGCCTAAATCAGTCTCGTAATGTAATAGACAGACCTCGTATACAAAATGAATCCGAAAACACCTAAACTAATTCTGAAAACAAATCATTCTAACCTAACAAATATGACCAAACAAAATTATTAACTTAACAAACGAATCGGAAAACAAAACACATTTTTGCTTCATGCACATTTCTAATGCAGGGTGGCCGGAACATACCCTGTTTCCCCGAAAATAAGACCTTGCGTGATTGTCAGTGATGGCTGCAATATAATCCCTACTCCCCCAAATAAGCCCTACCCTGTTTCCCCAAAAATAAGCCCTACCCTGAAAATAAGACCTACAAGGACATTAACTAGGGCTCATTTGGGGGGTAGGGCTTATATTGCAGCCATCACCGACAATCACGCTAGGTCTTATTTTCGGGGAAACAGGTTAGGAGAGAAGAGGCTGCAGGAACCAGTCTAGCAGGAGCAGAGGATCTGGTAAGTAAAAGTGCTTTATAAAGTCCACTAGATAGAAAGAAGCCGCTAATCTTGGGATCGAAGGCGCAGCGTCACTGCAAGGGAGACTTTTTAGGTTTCTTGGAGTTTAGCTTTATATGTACTATTTTAGCAGCTGAGTGTCTCTGGAAATAATTTTAAAATAGTTTCCATAATTTTTATTGTTTTCTGGGTGATTTTTACAAACAAGAGGTTATCATACAGAATGTGTGAAATTACGCCTCTATTAGAAGAATGGTAAATACAGTATGTGCAGTTCATCTCATAATAATAATTTGTACTCCTAACGTAATAGTAATTCTTAAGAATGAATAAACAGTTGGACCATTTTACAGTTTAACATTTTAACAATTCTAGATTCCTTGTCAAAAAAACATTCTAACTGAGTAATTTTGAGTATTTTAGTGTATGATAAAGTATAATAAAATAAGATATAAAATAGGAATAAAATAAAAACAAAAATATAAAAATAAAGAATAAAAAACAAAAAATATAAAAATATAAAAATAAAAGGGAAAGAAAAGTAATGACTGATAGCAGCCCTTATAAACACATCTGTATATTCCCTCCTTTAGATTAAGAACACTTTCTTGTCTTCTTTTAACTTATATTATTATTTACATAGAGGTTGTTCTACATTACAAAGCTCTGTTATTTATATGCAAGCTTTCTTCTAATGTGCCAAAATGTAGATCTCTGCACCATCTTTGAAAAAGATAACACAACTAAAGTGACAGTGGCATAAAATGAAAAAGGCATCAATATTCTCATGACAGCTACATGAGAAGAAGACTAGCAAGGTGGGGAAGACAGAGGCCTGTGAGCCCACCTTTGTGCATGTGTCACACTAAACAAAAAAGTGGGAAGCACAAAATTGCTCATAATTAGATTTGTTCAGTTGCTGGCTTCCCCTGTCTCCCTGCACTGTAATTCTTTTGCTGTCAATCATGGTGGCGTGTCACCGATTTAAACTGGTCACGTGACTTGTTCTGTGTAACAGAGTCTGATAAGGAGACATTTTGATTGCCTTCCTTTTAAGCCATATAATAAATGGTTTTATTGTTGTCAAGCACCCATCCATGATGTGTTTGATCATTCATCAATGGAACTTGCAGTAGAATTTTTTTTCTTTCTTCCCACTTGTGTCTTTGTTTAAATAATAGCAACGTGGAGAAATGGCCTTGTAAAAGAGTTGTGATTCTTGAAACTGTAAAGTGTGACTTAAAGTGACACTAAACATTGCAAAAAAATTATATGCAAGTATGTATTCTTAAAGTGTTACCAAACCCACAACAGTAAAATCAGTCTGTATATGCAGTATAGCATGCTTGTTATACTCACTGTGAAACCTAAGGAGCTAATCCTCTGCATTGTGTTAAAAGGCTGCTTGATCCTGTCTTCTTTAATCCTCCCCTTCTTCCGCAGCCCCCAATCCATCTCCTGATAGTACAGTGTCCCTGGAGGCACTCTACACATGCTTAGTTTGGTGTGTATTGCTAGGGAGGTTTTTTTTTGAGGGTGCATGTGATCAGCACAGGGCCAATCTAGACAGAGGGTCAGGGGTCCTGCAGCCTCACAGAACAGTCAGAGGAGAATGAAAACTCCTCCTACAAGCTTTAACCAGTGCTTGACTGGACACTGATAGAAGTCACAAGACTGTTATATACCGCTGATAAGAAAAGGTATTTAGCTGGTTATATTTACTAAAATAATTGCATTTTCATGTTCTGTGTACTGTAGGAAACCAGATATAGTGAATGTCGGGTCCTGGGTTTAGTAACACTTTAACTCAACACTATTACTCTTAGGCCGCGTACACACGGGCGGACTGTTCGCCCAACCTTGTTCGGCAAACAGTTTCATCAAACAGTCCGCTCAAAATTTGCATGAGCGGACTTGCCCACACACGAGCGGACTGTTTGACGAACAAGGTTGGGCAAACAGTTCGCTCAACTTTTGAAATGAACGGACTCGCCCACGTAAGGCGGAGGCAAATCCGCCCATTTCGAGCGCGTGTACAGGTAGGCGGGGCCCGCGAAGGAGACGTTGCGGGCTCCGCCGCCTGGAATGGGCTTAAAGGGGAACCCCAACGCCGAAAAAAATCGGCGTGGGGGTTCCCCCCAAGTCCACACCAGACCCTTGTCCGAGCACGCTACCCGGCCGGCCGCGCTCGCTCGCCCCCCCTCCTGAGCCGTACCAGGCCGCGTGCCCTCAACATGGGGGGTGCCTTGGGGAAGGGGGGGCCGCGCGGCCCCCCCACCCCAAAGCACCTTGTCCCCATGTTGATGAGGACAAGGGCCTCTTCCCGGCAACCCTGGCCGTTGGTTGTCGGGGTCTGCGGGCGGGGGGCTTATCGGAATCCGGGAGCCCCCTTTAAGAAGGGGGCCCCGGATACCGGCCTCCCACCCTATGTGAATGAGTATGGGGTACAATGTACCCCTACCCATTCACCTGTGAACTAAAGTACAATAAAAAACACAACACAGAGAAAAAATATTTTATTGCACAGCTCCGGGGGTCTTCGGGGGTCTTCTCGCCGGACTCCTCCGCTATGTGTGTGTAGCTCTTTTGCTAGCGGAGGAGTCCGGCTTTCTTCCTCCCCGCCGCCGGCCTCTTCTCCCGACTTCGGGGGTCTTGTCCCCCTCTTCGGTTCTTCTGCCGGGCCACCGCGCCTGGTCCGGTGGCCCGGTCTTCTGTCGCCGTCTTCCGTTCTTCTGTCGCCGCCTTCGGTTCTTCTGCCGGGCCACCGCGCCTTCTTGTAGCTCTTTTACAGGCGGTGGCCCGGTCTTCTGTCGCCGCTGTCGTCGCCGCCGTCGCCGCCGCCGCCGCCTTCCGTTCTTGTTCTTCTTCTTGTTCTTCTTCTTCTCCTGGAGATGTTGACTCGACGAGCTCTCCGGCCGGAATGCCAGAGCCGCGCTGTGCGGTCACTTATATAGTGACAATGGGGCGGTGTCACATGGTATATGTCACATGGGTTGGTCACATGGTGACCCCGCCCCCTTACGATGTCATAGTCCCCATGTGACATCAACCCATGTGACCAACCCATGTGACATATACCATGTGACACCACCCCATTGTCACTATATAAGTGGCAGCGGAGCGTGTCCCTGGCATTCCGGCCGGAGAGCTCGTCGAGTCAACATCTCCAGGAGAAGAAGAAGAACAAGAAGAACAAGAACGGAAGGCGGCGGCGGCGGCGACGACAGTGGCGACAGAAGACCGGGCCACCGCCTGTAAAAGAGCTACAAGAAGGCGCGGTGGCCCGGCAGAAGAACCGAAGGCGGCGACAGAAGAACGGAAGACGGCGACAGAAGACCGGGCCACCGGACCAGGCGCGGTGGCCCGGCAGAAGAACCGAAGAGGGGGACAAGACCCCCGAAGTCGGGAGAAGAGGCCGGCGGCGGGGAGGAAGAAAGCCGGACTCCTCCGCTAGCAAAAGAGCTACACACACATAGCGGAGGAGTCCGGCGAGAAGACCCCCGAAGACCCCCGGAGCTGTGCAATAAAATATTTTTTCTCTGTGTTGTGTTTTTTATTGTACTTTAGTTCACAGGTGAATGGGTAGGGGTACATTGTACCCCATACTCATTCACATAGGGTGGGAGGCCGGTATCCGGGGCCCCCTTCTTAAAGGGGGCTCCCGGATTCCGATAAGCCCCCCGCCCGCAGACCCCGACAACCAACGGCCAGGGTTGTCGGGAAGAGGCCCTTGTCCTCATCAACATGGGGACAAGGTGCTTTGGGGTGGGGGGGCCGCGCGGCCCCCCCTTCCCCAAGGCACCCCCCATGTTGAGGGCACGCGGCCTGGTACGGCTCAGGAGGGGGGGCGCGCTCGCTCGCCCCCCTTTCCTGGCCGGCCGGGTAGCGTGCTCGGACAAGGGTCTGGTGTGGACTTGGGGGGAACCCCCACGCCGATTTTTTTCGGCGTTGGGGTTCCCCTTTAAGCCCATTCCAGGCGGCGGAGCCCGCGACGTCTCCTTCGCGGGCCCCGCCTACCTGTACACGCGCTCGAAATGGGCGGACTTTCCGAGCGGGAACAGTCCGCTCATTACGAAAGTACAGCGGACAAGCCCACACACGGGCGGACTGTTCGCTCAAACACAGTTTCAGCGGACAGTTTTTCGGAATTTCCGAAAGACTTTGTCCGTCCAACTGTCCGCTGAAACTGTCAGCTGAAAGCCCACACACGAGCGGACTGTCCGCCCAAACACTGTTCAGCGGACAAGGTTGGGCGAACAGTCCGCCCGTGTGTACGCGGCCTTAGGCCGCGTACACACGCACGGACTGTTTGCCCAACCTTGTTCGTCAAACAGTTTCGGCAAACAGTCCGCTCAAAATTTGCATGAGCGGACTTGCCCACACACGAGCGGACTGTTTGACGAACAAGGTTGGGCAAACAGTTCGCTCAACTTTTGAAATGAACGGACTCGCCCACGTAAGGAGGAGGCAAATCCGCCCATTTCGAGCGCGTGTACAGGTAGGCGGGGCCCGCGAAGGAGACGTCGCGGGCTCCGCCGCCTGGAATGGGCTTAAAGAGGAACCCCAACGCCGAAAAAAATCGGCGTGGGGGTTCCCCCAAGTCCACACCAGACCCTTGTCCGAGCACGCTACCCGGCCGGCCAGGAAAGGGGGGCGAGCGAGCGCGCCCCCCCTCCTGAGCCGTACCAGGCCGCGTGCCCTCAACATGAGGGGTGCCTTGGGGAAGGGGGGGCCGCGCGGCCCCCCACCCCAAAGCACCTTGTCCCCATGTTGATGAGGACAAGGGCCTCTTCCCGACAACCCTGGCCGTTGGTTGTCGGGGTCTGCGGGCGGGGGGCTTATCGGAATCCGGGAGCCCCCTTTAAGAAGGGGGCCCCCGGATACCGGCCCCCCACCCTATGTGAATGAGTATGGGGTACAATGTACCCCTACCCATTCACCTGTGAAATAAAGTACAAAAAAAAACACAACACATGGAAAAAGTATTTTATTGCACAGCTCCGGGGGTCTTCCGTCTTCGGGGGTCTTCTCGCCGGACTCCTCCGCTATGTGTGTGTAGCTCTTTTGCTAGCGGAGGAGTCCGGCTTTCTTCCTCCCCGCCGCCGGCCTCTTCTCCCGACTTCGGGGGTCTTGTCCCCCTCTTCGGTTCTTCTGCCGGGCCACCGCGCCGGTCTTCTGTCGCCGCTGTCGTCGTCGCCGCCGCCGCCGCCTTCCGTTCTTGTTCTTCTTCTTGTTCTTCTTCTTCTCCTGGAGATGTTGACTCGACGATCTCTCCGGCCGGAATGCCAGAGCCGCGCTGTGCGGTCACTTATATAGTGACAATGGGGCGGTGTCACATGGTATATGTCACATGGGTTGGTCACATGGGTTGATGTCACATGGGGACTATGACATCGTAAGGGGGCGGGGTCACCATGTGACCAACCCATGTGACATATACCATGTGACACCGCCCCATTGTCACTATATAAGTGACCGCACAGCGCGGCTCTGGCATTCCGGCCGGAGAGCTCGTCGAGTCAACATCTCCAGGAGAAGAAGAAGAACAAGAAGAAGAACAAGAACGGACGGCGGCGGCGGCGGCGGCGGCGACGACGACAGCGGCGACAGAAGACCGGGCCACCGCCTGTAAAAGAGCTACAAGAAGGCGCGGTGGCCCGGCAGAAGAACCGAAGGCGGCGACAGAAGAACGGAAGACGGCGACAGAAGACCGGGCCACCGGACCAGGCGCGGTGGCCCGGCAGAAGAACCGAAGAGGGGGACAAGACCCCCGAAGTCGGGAGAAGAGGCCGGCGGCGGGGAGGAAGAAAGCCGGACTCCTCCGCTAGCAAAAGAGCTACACACACATAGCGGAGGAGTCCGGCGAGAAGACCCCCGAAGACGGAAGACCCCCGGAGCTGTGCAATAAAATACTTTTTCCATGTGTTGTGTTTTTTTTTGTACTTTATTTCACAGGTGAATGGGTAGGGGTACATTGTACCCCATACTCATTCACATAGGGTGGGGGGCCGGTATCCGGGGGCCCCCTTCTTAAAGGGGGCTCCCGGATTCCGATAAGCCCCCCGCCCGCAGACCCCGACAACCAACGGCCAGGGTTGTCGGGAAGAGGCCCTTGTCCTCATCAACATGGGGACAAGGTGCTTTGGGGTGGGGGGGCCGCGCGGCCCCCCCTTCCCCAAGGCACCCCCCATGTTGAGGGCACGCGGCCTGGTGCGGTTCAGGAGGGGGGGCGCGCTCGCTCGCCCCCCTTTCCTGGCCGGCCGGGTAGAGTGCTCGGACAAGGGTCTGGTGTGGACTTGGGGGAACCCCCACGCCGATTTTTTTCGGCGTTGGGGTTCCCCTTTAAGCCCATTCCAGGCGGCGGAGCCCGCGACGTCTCCTTCGCGGGCCCCGCCTACCTGTACACGCGCTCGAAATGGGCGGACTTTCCGAGCGGGAACAGTCCGCTCATTTCGAAAGTACAGCGGACAGGCCCACACACGGGCGGACTGTTCGCTCAAACACAGTTTCAGCGGACAGTTTTTCGGAATTTCCGAAAGACTTTGTCCGTCCAACTGTCCGCTGAAACTGTCCGCTGAAAGCCCACACACGAGCGGACTGTCCGCCCAAACACTGTTCAGCGGACAAGGTTGGGCGAACAGTCCGCCCGTGTGTACGCGGCCTTAGTCTCCTCCAAATCTCTATTCCTTTTTCTTTCTGCTGTTGTGATTCAATTTCCTGCTAGACAGTGACTACATTTATATCTCACTGTATGTAGGAATGTAACCACCCTCTCTTGCTCACTCCCAAGATGGACTATAGACTTTGGAAATCGTAGTGTGCATAAACCAGTGTACATGAACACAACTAATATGCTCTGCTCATTGCAAACACATGGAAGTGAAGGGGAAAAGGAAAGGTTCCAGAGCTCACAGAGGACATTAAAAGCAGGCAGAAAAACACAATAAGAAATTATTCAATGCAAAATATAGATTACAGGCCCATTAGGGTGATTCTAAGGACAGAAGTTTTTTTTTTTTTACCTTTATGCATTTTCTTCAAGCAGCTCCCTTCTCCCCCCAGCAAAGTGCAGTTACACTCTGCAAGTGCAGCTGCTCCAGAGCTTACTAAAACAGGTAAAGCTTCACTTTTCAATGGATACTTAATTGGGTAAAAGGAGAATACAAAAAAATCAGCATTTTTGCTTGCAGATGGTTGGATGATGGAAATCAGCAACGCTTCTGCTAATTTACTAATGTAAAGGAAATATGTAAGTTCTGTATATAATTGTATTCTGTTTTATATGTATTGCACACTGCCCTCACTGTGCACACAGCACTAATAATGTTTTCATTACATGTTTGCATTCTTTCAAGTCCTGCTTAGAATTAGTCTATGTTACGCCCCTTGTATCATAAACGTACCATTGTAATATTAATTGTGATACCTATGTAATCATGTGTATAAAAACCTTCAATTGCGTCATAATAAAGTAGAACGGTTATTTGGAAAGATGTGGAGTGTATCTTTTATGTCTGTTCCCTACTGCAGTAATTATTAATTTGGAACCACTAATCAATATGAGGATAGGAGTTGTCTATCTATAAAATGTCCAGGTCAACTAAGCTCTGAGGCAACTAAAGTGTACTTTGTAAAGTGCACAGTCTATTTGCCTTTAGTAAATCAACCACAAAGAGTCGAGTCGAGAGTGAACATGCACGAGTGCCCCCCCATAGCAAGCCACTTTTTTTTTTTGTGTAATTTCAAAAGCTAACGTTTAATTACCTGAAGTATGTCCCATGATGTGCATCCTGCAGGGTTCTGGGGAAATCTTCACTGCAGGGCTGCTCTGTCCTCTTCCTGCTGCTTAACCCCAGCTCTGTGTGGTTTAACAGCTTCAGGTCTTTGGTACTGTGACTGAACAAACTCCCCTTCATTCACAGATTGTGTTTAAGGCAGTGTAATTAATGAAAATAACTTTTTCTCAATGGAGGAGAGGGCAGGCAGGGGTGGGTCCATGTCAGAGCATCTTTAGTACAGCTGAGCCTGGAGACCTGAAGCTGTTAACCCCCGCAAAGTGCTGGATGTTCAGCAGCAGGAAGAGGACAGGGCAGTCGTGCAGTGAAGATTTCTATAAAATCCAGCAACCTGCACATTTGTGGGACATACTGTACTTCATTACAGGTAACTAATGTAACTAAAGCTGTACAAAAAAAAAAGTTTTTTTAACAAAACTTTAGCTTTAAGATGTAGGTTTTACTGACTGGCCAGAAACAGCATGGGCAAGCCTAAATTGTATCACATATTTCATACTGTACAAGGACCTAGGTATTCATTTTAGGTAACACTAGCGTATAAAAAATCTATTCCCACAGCACAAACCATACTTCAAAAATCTACGTTCATGTTGTGGGTTCTGCCCGTCTGCTCTCGATCTCTTTCCACAATGTCCTGGATTCCCTGCATGATTTGCAGCCTCCTCGCTACTGTTTAATTTTAATTTCTAAGGACTACATATCCCATGGTACCTTGCTACCTGCAAGCAGTGATTCCTGTACTGACTCTGCCTCCTGAAACTCCTCCTCTCAGCACCTCTGTAGTTCAGAAGGCAGGCTCTGTGAAATGTGTGACACAGCAGTGCCTACTACATAGTGACTATGTGTCACATAATTCAAGGAAGTAAATGTGTGGGATCTTCACAAAGTTTGTTTACAGACTTCAAGATTGTCCAGAGTAAGGCTCTATTCACACTTCTATGACTACAAAGTCAGGTGACTTTGGTGTACAAATTTGCCAATTCTTTGATGCAACTTTGGATGGGTGCAACTTCCATGTGAATTGTTGTCCCTCTGCAAAGTTGGACCCCACTGTTGAATGTAAAACCTTCAGGTACAATTTTCATGCAACTTTTGAGGGTTAACATTGAAGTCTATAGCCCCATACACACTATCAGATTGTCTGCTGATTTTTTCCATCAGATTTACCAAAACCATATAATATGAGGTCAAACCTTAGGGGTTTCAATGTGTATGCAATCAGGCAGGCCCTTCTACTACATGGTTTTGGTAAACCTGAAGGAAAAAATCAGCAGACAATCTGATAGTGTGTATGGGGCTTAAGGCCCTCAAGGTTGCATATCATTTGGACCAATGTAGTGCATGAACCACTTTGAAGCCACTACAACTTTAAAGTTTACTTCCTCTTTGTCTCCCTGCAAAGATAAAGCATAATGGGCTACTATGCATCGCCTATGCAGTCCCTGGGAAGGGGCACCCAGAAGGTGGCTGACAGAAAAGATAAAGTAAATGTTTGGAAGGCCTGCTCAGAGTCTTCTTGCCCTGCTGCCAGTGTACTGGAGTTTCTGTTCGGACCTCATCATGTGCTGGGCTGAGGACCCAGAAGAGATTTGACTATAGATGTTTGCTGGAGGGCATCACCAAGGGACAATGATCTGGAGAAGGATACTTTTTTTCCTCAATGAATAGTGTCACATGGAAGCTGGAGTGAGCAGCTGTCCTAGGATATTGAGAATAAAGACCTTGATTGGAGATCACAAGTGTGCATGTGCTTGGGAAAGTACGGTAAGTGCAGAAAATTGTGTAAAGACTGGAGCTGCTTGGTTCTACAGTATACTAACTGTCCATTCTCCCTGCCCTCAGAAAAAAGCTGCAACTAAAGGTGTCCCTGCTAAGAAACTGTCCTCCTGTTTTTGCTAGCCTTGGAGTATTCTGCATCCTTATCCCCCTCACTCCCCATTCAAGTCTTCTGTAATAAATCTAAATAAGACATCCCCTAGACCAAGGGTGTTTAACCTGTGGCCCACCAGCTGTTGCAGAACTACAAGTCCCATGAGGCATTGCAAAGCTGACAGATAAAAGCATGCTTCCCAAAGGCAGAGGCCTGATGGGACTTATAGTTTTGCAACAGCTGGAGGGCCACAGTTTGAGCACCTATGCCCTAGACTGTGCATGTGTATTACAGCAAGGGAGACCTGGGTCATTCTCATATATCATATATACAGTATATATACAGTACTGTGAATTTTTTTTAGGAAAGTGTGAAGAAATGCAGTAAAGGAACAATGTTTTCAAAAATGTATATTTTAATTGTTTATTTTTATCAAATGCAAAGTGAGTGGACAGAAGGAAATCTAAATCAAATCAATATTTGGTGACTACCCTTTGGCTTCAAACCAACATCTATTCTGAGGCCGCGTACACACGCGGGGACTGTTCGCCCAACTTTGTCCGTCAAACAGTTTCGGCAAACAGTCCGCTCAAAATTAGCATGGACGGACATGGCCACACACGACGAACGAACAGTTTGCTGAAACCGTGCGCGATGACGTGAACGGCACGTACGACGGGACGAAAAATACGACGTCCTATACACTGCATTATAACTTTCGGCGTGTAAATCCTTTCTGAGCATGCGCGGAACTTAGTTTGTCGAACAAGCCTACACACGAGGGAAATTCCGAAAAACCTTGTTCAGCGGACTGTTCGCTGAAACTGTCCGCTGAAAGCCCACACACGGGCGGACTGTCCGCCGAAACACTGTTCAGCGGACAAAGTTGGCCGAACAGTCCCCGCGTGTGTACGCGGCCTTACACTTGCACAAAAGGCAGGGATTTTGTAGGATTAAAGTCAGATTTTTGTAACATAATATGTCAAGCAGGTGCTAATAATCATACATTTCATATGTAGGTTGAAACCCAGTCATTAACTGAAAAAGAAACAGCTGTGTAGGAGGCTTAAATCTGGGTGAGGAACAGCCAAACTCTGCTACTAAGGTGAGGTTATGGTAGGCAGTTTAATGTCACAGGTCATACATCATGGCAAGGTTGAGCACAGCAACAAGACACAAGGTAGTTATACTGCATCAGCAAGCTCTCTCAGGCAGGCAAATAAATCAAAGCAGGCTGGGGTTTCATGATGTGCCGTTCAAGCTATTTTGAAGAAGCTCAAAGAAACAGGTAACATTAAGGACCGTAGGCGCAGTGGTTGGCCTAATGCTGCAGATGAAATCATCATGAAATCAAACACATCTTCCCTTTGACAGCGGAAGATGTCCAGCAGTGCCATCAGCCCAAAATTTGCAGAAACCAGTGGAACCCAGGTACACCCACCTACTGTCCGTAGAAATCTGTCCAGAAGTGGTCTTCATGGAAGAATTATGGCCAAAAAGCCATACCTCTGACATGGAAACAAGGCTAAGCGACTCAACTATGCATGAAAACATAGGAACTGGGGTGCAAAAAAATGTCAGCAGGTACCCTGGACTGATGAGTCAAAATTTGAAATATTTGGCTGTAGCAGGAGGCAGTTTGTTTGCGAAGGGCTGGAAAGTGGTAGAATAATGAGTGTCTGCAGGCAACAGTGAGGCATGGGGGAGGTACCTTGCAAGTCTGGGGATGCATTTCTGCTAATGGAGTTGGTCAGGATCAATGGTGTCCTCAATGCTGAGAATTCAGATACATATGCATCATGTCATACTATCAGGGTGGCGTGTGATTGGACCCAAATTTATTTTGCAGCAGGACCCCAAAAACATACAACCAATGTCATTAACCCTTTCATGCCTAAGCTATTTCTGACATTTGTTGCTTACAAGTACAAATCCGTATTTTTTGCAAAAAAATTACTTAGAACCCTAGAGTATCTAGAGAATAAAATGGCAATATTTTATGTTACACTGTATTTGCGCAGCGGTCTTTCAAACACAATTTTTTAGGAAAAAAGACACTTTCATGAATAAAAAAAAACTAAACAGTAAAGTGAGCCCAATATTTTTGTATAATGTGAAAGATGATGTTACTCCGAGTAAATAAATGCCTAACATGTCATGCTTTTAAACTGCGCACACTTGTGGAATGGTGACAAACTACAGTACCTAAAAATCTCCATAGGCGGTGCTTTAAAAATAAAATAACGAGGAGGTCTAGTGCTAGAATTATTGCTCTCACTCTGACAATCGCAGCGATACCTCACATGTGTGATATTAACACCGTTTACATATGCGGGCACGACTTATGTGTGCGTTTTCTTTGCTGCGTGAGCAACTGGAAGTTTATGCTTCCTTCATACATTTTCTATAGGATTAAAGTCTGGACACTAGGGCAGGGCTAGGGCACTCCATGACCTTAATGTGCTTTTTCTTGAGCCACTCCTTTGTTGCCTTGTTTTGGGTCATTGTCATGCTGGAAGACCCATCTATAGGAATGGGCCGAACACCTCCTGGTTCGGTTAGCACCAGAACACCTTGAACAGGCAAAAAGATAGTAAATAAAGTCTATTGGACACAAACATGAAAAATATGCAAGTTGTTGCCATAAAAATTGTATGGGGAACTGGGTACTGCCCTGGGGGACATGTATCAATGCAAAAAACTTTTTTAAAACAATTATTTTTAATGGAGTGATTTTAACCCCCCTGACGGTATTCCCGAGTCTGGCTCGGGGTGGAATTTTCATACCAAAAGCGGTATCCCCGAGCCAGACTCGGGACTGCATCGCTGGATCCAGGAGGAGGTTTACTTACCTTCTCCCTCGGATCCAGCGTTGTCTCCCCGCTGTACGAGCGAGCTGTGTCTCGCTCGATGCATCACATCGCCGATCTCCGTGCCCTGCGAGCGTTGCGTCGCACGGGGCGGAGATCGGTGCCAAATTCAAAAAGTGAAACAAACAGTAAACATACAGTATAATGTAATCTTACAGATTACATTGCTGTATGTAAATATTTCACATCCCCGTTGTCCCTAGTGGTCTGCCCAGTGTCCTGCATGCAGTTTTATGTAATAAAAACTGTTCTTCATGCCTGGAAACTGGAGATTGTCCATAGCAACCAAAACTGTCATTTTACATCAAAAATGGTTTTAGACCAGCTAGAAAACAGCGATAATAAATTGGAATCACTCGCAGAATTGAGCGATATCGATTTGTGGGGAGATCCGTCATCAAATACTGAAAAGTAATGACAGTGACAGTTCTGCAACTGAACAAATTTCAGTGTTTTTGATTTGATTACATTATTGAATAATTTTTATTATTGTTATATTATTATTTGGTACAATTATTTATAATTATTTATTATATTATAATTTATGATTTCATTTTTCAAACTTTATCATACCCGGGATGTCTGCTAGACTCTGGTTTGGACAGATTTAAGTGAGTTATTCCTAAGAATTGCAGGACTACAATATAAAACGCCAAATTTTCATGCAAAATAATTGTACCTTTTAGCACCTAAAATCTGAAATAATCGTACCGCCAGGGAGGTTAATGATATCTAAAGAGAAACAATAAAAATGAAATATCCCTTTAAAGATCGTGCCTGGGGGGTCCCCTTAGTCTGCTGTAAAGTGGCACATCTGTACAATATATAGAACATGCTGCAGCAATAATGAAATTTCTAAAGGAAAAAAATGTAATTCAAACTTGCTTGCGACTGTAATGTATTGCTCTCTCCCGGCAATATAGATAAAAAATTTTTTTTAAAAAACCCCCAGAGGGTCTGGTATGGATTTTAACCACTTCACGCAAAACGATGTACCCATACGTCGGTACTTTCATGCTAAATACCAGGGTTATGGCAGAAGCTAGCTGCCATAACCCTGGTATTTTCAGGAATGGCGTGCGTTTCTTTTTCAGATAAAAATGGTCTCTGCAGCAGGTTTGCCCCAAGATCACTTTTATCTGTGGCGGGAGAGGTACCCAATACCTATGCACATGGAGGGGTGGTATCTGGTGGTTTGTTAAAGGGGGCTTCCAGATTACGATAAGCCCCCCACCTGCAGACCCAGACAACCACTGGTCAGGGTTGTCGGGAAGAGGCCCTTGTCCCCATCAACAGGGGGAAAAAGGTGGTTTGGGGGACAAGCGGCCTGGCATGGTTCAGGAGGGAAGGGCGCTCGCTCAGCAACATATCCAGAGGTTGTCTTTGGAAAATAGACGTACCTCTGGATATATATACATGTACACACACACACACACACACACACACACACACACACACACACACACACACACACCTATGTTACATGTGAAAGAGCCCCTTTAAATAAAATCTGCGTAGTTGTGCATATGTGCATGTTCATTTATAAAATACAGTCACAATCATATGCAAACCAAGCAAAATTGTGAAAGTCAGATAAAAAAATTATCTTCAGATTAATGTTAGAAATATAATAACTCCCCCTAATTGAAAATACATTTGTTTCCTTTTACAAGGCTGGTTTACCATAAAACCCCCTTGTTTGTTATTATTTTAAATAACTGTCACAACATAGACTAAGGTGATCCAGGTCTCCATTGTATCCTATTTAGAAAGGATAGGTGAGGAAACATAAAGAGGGGGGGCTACAATAGGAGAGCATGTCAGTGCATTTTGCCGCTTCTCTAAGGCGCTGATTAAAGCTTCGTAACAACCAACAGACCCCCTCGTTATGTCCCTTTCATTGGTGTGAGAACATTTGTGTCTGCTCCATACCTCTTAAGGTATTTGATGAGAGACTCAAGAAGTGACAGGCTAACACTTCAATTCCATCCAATTAACAGATCAAAGCAGGCGTTTCGCACTCACTAAGGCTGGGTGATTGAATTCAAGTCAAGAACAAGTCCAGCAGTTTCATACCCTCTTTTCATTCATCCAACATGGATTTGAAAAATTCTTAACAAGAGGCTTGGGGTTAAGGTTCAGCTTTCTCGCATAACAGAGAGCAAGGAACCTGACTGCAACCAGGCAGGTTCTAGCAGTACTTTATTCCAAGAGTTGGTATATTTTAGAAAAAATTATTTGGGATAATTGAACAATTTTGTTTAGCTAACAGTGCCTCAAAAGTTTAATTTCAGTTCAGTGAGTACTAGATCTTGCTTTATCTATCTGTCAGACTCCACTGGTGAGATTTCCCCCTAGTTGTTTGAGCCCCCAACCAGCTAGCTATAGAGAAGGTTCATTATCTCACTTATTTTTTTTTTTATTATTTTGATAAGAGCCTATATCAGGGGCCTATGACACTATTCTTTGGCTTTGCAGAATTTAAAACAATCAGGTCAAAATAAGAGTTCACATTGGATATCTCACCACTACAAAATTAAAATATTAGTCTTGGGCAATACAGCAGTATATAGCCCTAAACCAAACCTGTATTATAAAAAAATAAAACCTAACCCTTCCCTCCAACTTGAGCTGGCAGCAAGGCTAGGACAAGGGGTGGGCAGAAGGGTCACTTGCTCTTGGCACTCTCTTAATCTGTGGTGAGGGGGGCACATTTGGAGCCTCGGCTACAGCTCCTGCCTCACTGACAGGAGAGACTGTGCTTTATAGTCTCTGCACAATGTATTGTTTCCCTTACCCCTCTGTTCTATTTAACTCTGCCTTATCTCTGCTATTAGTCACTCTCTCCTCCAGCAAGCTACACGCCCTCAACTTGCTCTCCTTTCCAGGACATCTCACCTTCTTCCCTGTAAGCCCTTGTACACACGGTCGGAGAATCCGTCGGAATGTGTCCTATCCTTTTGTCGGATAATCCGACTGTGTGTGGTATGCATCCGACTGTTTCCGTCGGAATATCCGTCGGACCAAATTTTCCAACTTGCTAGAAATATTTTCCGACAAACTGCTCCAAACGGACATACTCCGATCATGTGTAGAGAATTCCGATCGGACAAAGTGCCACGCATGCTAAGATCAAATTCCTACATCAAAGCTATTGGCTACTAGCCTGAACATAGTCCCATGGTAATGAAATTACGTCATCACGTTCTGAAAGATCGGATTTTCCGACAACTTTTCCAACAATCCGTCGGACAAAATCCGTCAGACAAAATCCAACGGATTTGGTTGTTAGAATGTCCGACTGTGTGTACAAGGGCAAACTCTCACTCCAGCTCATCTCAGCTCCATCCCCATCTACACCTCTCTATCTTTCTTGCATGATCATTAAGCCAGCACCAATCCTCCTTGCCCCTCTCCCCTGTTCATTTTTCCCTTCTATCTGTTGTCCCCTCCATAAATCTCCACTACACACAGGGTTGCTGTTAGAAATCATGGGGCCCCTTACAGCCTTCCTGATGGGGTTCCCTCAACTCTGCCTCCACCACCCCCCCATGGTGCAGCGGTATAGCGGCACTGACTTTATCTACCTACGCCCCAAAAATGAAAAACAAAAAGTCCCTCCTCTGCCCCATCTCCTCTGTTTATGTGATGGGGCCCAGGGATATGTAATGTAACCCCTTATTGCCTAAGGGTAATACAAATCTAAATGCCTAAGCACAATTTTGCAATTTTGACATGTGTTAGTAAAACTGTACATATCATCACAACTACTTTGTGCAGGTGAATTATACCTTGTTTTTTTCCAGGACAAATTGGGCTTTTTTTAAAGGTAAATGGTAATCTCCTGATTTTTTTATTATCAAAGGAAAACTAGCCCAAAATAGTGGAAAAAAATGTTTTAATTAACTACTTCCCACCCAGCCAATGTACATATACGGCTGAGTGGGAGCTCTCTACTCCTGAGTGGACGTTCCTGAACGTCCTTCAGAAGTAGGGGGATTGCGCGCGCGCGTGCCCACGCAGTGGCGCGATCCCGATGCGCTCGTGTCACCCGGACACGGCGCATCTCGGATCGGCAGGAGGGCTCTGCGATTGGCCCTCCTGATCACATGACGGCCATGTCTAATCACAGCCATCATGTGATGTAAACAAACAGCCGGTTGCTAGGCAATTGGCTCTCCTATCCTCACACGGAAGTCGTTCCTGAGGAGAGGAGAACGGATCGCTGCAGCCGGCTGGTGATCAGTGAGTATGAGCTGTTTTTTACAGCTTTTTACTCACTGATCACCAGTCTAGTGAAAACACACATATCACCCCACAGTGTAAACACAATGTCCCCACACATGTCCCCAAAACACACATGTCCCCAAATAATAAAAACACATGTTTTTTTCCCAAATTTCCGCTCTTTTTTCGCTTATATCGCAAAAAATAAAAAACGGAGTCGTGAATAAATACCACCAAAATAAAGCTCTATTTGTGCAAACAAAATTATACAAATTTCATTTGGGTACAGCGTAGCATGACTGCGCAATTGTCATTGAAATTGCAAGAGCGCTGAAATCTGAAAATTTGGAAGGAAGGGGGCGAAAGTGCCCTGTATTGTAGTGGTTAAAATTTAGCTGTATATTTCTAGCTACTACCATAACCTTCCACCAAAGAACAACCTAAAATAAATTCTGCTTCCAAAGATCCACATACAGTATGTATATGTTTTTTGTTGTTTGTATCCGTAGAACAGGCCAGAAACAATAGTGCACATTTTGCTTTTTTTTTTTTTTTATCTTACCTAAAACACACTGACACTAATGCCCCGTACACACATTCCGATTATCGTAAGACAGATCGTTCCCATTTTGTTGCATACAACTAAGATTGAATACAACAGTGCAAAAAGTGTTTAAGGTTTTTGTCGTACGATTCTGGAAAAATCTTCCCCTGTGCATAGCTACGTATTTTAAATGATGTCAAATACGTGTGACCCATGTCCTTCTGGTTTATTTTCGTGTTTCCGAGCATGCGTGGTGTTTGTCGAACGACTTTTATCAGACACATACTGCACTGATTACACGATTGTCGTACGACGGGCTGTCGTCCGACCAAAGGTTTCCTGTTTGTCCCTTCGGATTAGGTTGGATGGACTGTCGTGATCGGCTTTTGAAAGCTGCGAACTAACGATCAGATTATCGAACGATCTATCCAAAAGCGACTTTTTTGGTCTGATAATCAGAGTGTGTGTACGGGGCATAATACTTATTTAAAATATTTAAAATAAAAATCTTGTCCAAAATATACTGATCGTGACCTTTGCCCCTGACCTTGACCTTTGACCCTTACTTGACCCAAACACTTGCCCTGGCACTGACCTAGATTAAACCTTAATCTAAGCATTTTTTTCTTTATTATTTTATTTTTATTATCATTGTTTTATTTATATATTTATTTTCCACACACTTTTTTTTTCTCTCTGAAAGGAGAGAGAAAGATATAATGTATCTTTCCATTTACAGAGAGAGAAACACAGGGACTGATTATTGTGATAGCCAATCAGAGGGTATCACAGTGATCAGGTGACCCTGAACTCGGATTTCTGGATCCCGATGGTTAGGATGGGACCATGGGCTCTCAGTGAGACCCCAGTCTTTGTGCTGGGAACATGCTGTGTGGTGCACTCCCAGCACAAACACAGATATGTGGCTCCACGGTAAAAAATCCCAGTCCAGTGTGTACTGTCAGCGTCAAGTAGTTAAAGGGGTGGAGACAGTAAAACTGCAGCTCAGCCAACTAATTTACCCTCCCCCCAAACCACAAGTGGCTCATTCACACAGATGGGTGGGAGGGAGGTATAAGCAGGATGTTGAGCTGCAGTTTTAGTGCCCCGACTGCCCACCTGAACAAGGAGATGCTGCCACTCAAGACTGTACACATGGAAAAATTGAAATGGCATGCACTTCACACAGTAAGTTAGCATTTTCAGGTTTAAAAGAGGTGGTAACAACATATGGCTCCTTCACCACCAGCAATGATAGCTGCATGAAGAAAAAAAGAAGAAATTGGTTGCACACCAGACCATCAAAATGCTTGATAAGAAGTTCTTTATTGCTGTATGCAAGTCAAACATGCAGGAATACAGATAGCTGACGTGTTTCACACGATTGTACCATGCTTGTTCACACAGTACTATTATGTAAAACGTGTTAACTATTTGTATTCCTGCATGTTTGACTGGCATACGACAATAAAGAACTTATCAAGCATTTTGATGGTCATTGTGGACGGTGGAGCCGAGGTTAGCACCTGGAACCCAGTGCACCTCATTGTTGCCTGATGGGGTGTGTGCTTTTTGTTTGGACAATGATAGCTGCATGTCTCAATGAGCCCTAATGCCTTGTACACACAATCTGAATTTTAGTCGGAAAAAGGTCTGATGGTTTTTCCGATGGAATTCCGATGAAATTTCCGCTCAAGCTGTCTTACCTACACACGGTCACACCAAATTCTAACCGTCAAGAACGCGGTGACGTACAACAAGAAGGGACTAGAAAAAGGAAGTTCAATACCCAGTAGGCAATAGCTTCCATCTCATAGCTGAATCTGAGCATGCATGAGTTTTTTGCGCGTCGGAATTGCATACACACGATCGGAAATAGAAAGTTTTTCCATCGGGAAAATTGAGAACATGCTTTCAAACTTTTGCTGGTGGGAATTTGGCCAGCTAAATTCCGATGGAGCCTACACACGGTCGCATTTTCCGATGAAAAGATCTCATTGGTCTTTTGCTGGCTGAAATTCCGATCGTGTGTACGCGGCATTAGAGACCTTTCAGCCCCCCTTCCTTCCTCAAAGCCCCCTAGAACCCTTCAGTACTATGGACCCCTCAGAATCCCCCTCCTCTCTTTCATCCCACCAACATAGATGCTAATCAGTCCTCTTCAAACTCACATCAACAACATAGAGGTATATTTTCCTTCCAGTGATACCATCAACACAGTGATATTTCTTTCTTCCACTATAGATACAGGGACAATTTCCCCAGGGACACTGCCACTGCTGGGGCTTTTCCTTCCAGTAACTTCCCGTCACAGGGGCATTTTTCCTTCCAGTAACTTCCTATTACAGGGGAATTTTTCCTTCCAGTGACTTCCCATCACAGGGGCATTTTTCCTTCCAGTGACTTCCCGTCACAGGGAAATTTTTCTTTCCAGTAACTTCCCATCAAAGGGCATTTTTCCTTCCAGTGAGACCACAGATGCAGGAATGTTTTTCCTTCCAGTAACTTCCTGTCACAGGGATGTTTTTCCTTCCAGTAACTTCCCATCACAGGGGCATTTTTCCTTCCAGCGAATTCCCGTCACAGGTGAATTTTTCCTTCCAGTGACACCACCGATGCAGGAATGGTTTTCCTTCCAGTAACTTTGCGTCACAGGGGCATTTTTCCTTCTAGTGACACCAGCGATGCAGGAATGGTTTTCCTTCCTGTAACTTCCCGTCACAGGGGCATTTTTCGTTCCAGTGACACCACCGACCCAGGTCTCCCCAGGTACTATTTCAGCACCTGTCACAAACATTACAGTCCATTATTAGCCCAATCCCATGGGGGGGGGGCAGTTTGCCATCTTCTCCCTGGGAACTGGGTGACCTTGTTCCGTTACTGCTGTCGGTGCCCTCTTTGGGAAAATTCCCCCTATAAATTTTTCATGTTCAACATTACCACCAAAAGTGAAAGATAATCCCAAATTTTGGGGTTGTCACCAGAACAGGAATAGAAAATCCAGAGGGAGGGGACACTATTTCTGATGACAACCAGGGATTCTATCCCTTTGGAGGGATTTCTCTCACTTACTGTTTTGGCTATGGGAAAGGAAGAGAAGGGAAATCTCTCCAGTGAGGACACAGATGGCGTGCTGGTGACTTAGGCTTCATGTACACGGGATGTTTTTACAACCTCATCTAAATGAATTTAACTTGACAGATAGTAACCCACGTTTAAAACATCAGTTTTGCTGCATTTACATGCCGTGTTTGAATTTAAAACCGTTTAAAAAAAAAAACACAAAATAGACAAAAATGAAAAACACCTGTAACCGAAATGTGGCTAAATGTAAGTTAACGTGTTTAGAAGCGTTTGTCACTTGAAATGCCTTTAAACTCCGCTTCTGAAGCATTACAAAAAAGCCTCTAAACTTACCTGCCTAGAAATGACTGTAAGACTCTTGTGTACATGTACTGATAAGATAACATAGAGAGTCCAGGAGCAGTTGAAAAAAATTCCCAACTGCTTCTAAATGTTCGTTTAGCAGCAGCAGTGTACATGTACTTGTGCTGCATCTCACTGACAGTAGTGATTTACTCCTGCCATGAGAAGTCAGTAGCTGGCTTTTGCTGGAAGAGAGGATTCGGCTTTTTCTTCCCTCCAGCCTCCAGGGGGAGATAGAGAGCAGGCACTGAGATTGAGAACTCAGACTGCCCATCTTCCTCTTACCTCTTGTCATGTGACGTGCCAGACACAGAACCTGTGTAATTAATATGTGTTTAATATGGGTTTAAAGGTATGAGGTGGCAACCATACCTCTCAGCCTTCTCTCTCTTTTATGCCCCGTACACACGGTCGGATTTTCCAATGGAAAATGTTCGATGGGAGCTTTCTGTCGGAAATTCTGACTGTGTGTAGGCTCCATCGGATATTTTCCATCGGAATTTCTGACACACAAAATTTTCCAACAACAAAATGAGTCAATAAGGTTAAAACAGGTAGCAAGGAGGTGAAATATCACCCAAGAATCAAAGCTGCACAGCTGAATGAGCCCTTAGAGCCATTTCAGCCCCCTATCCTCCCTCAGAGCCTTCCTAGATTCCTATAGTCCTATGCACCCCTCAGAGCCCACCTCCCCTTCCCTCCTTCATCCCACTGATAGTCCTCCTCAGACTGACACCAATCATGCCGTGGCAGTTTTTCCCCCCTAACCTGGATGTAGTACCTTTGTTTCTCTTAGGTATACCGCTGACACAGGGACAATATTCCCATCCAGTGACACCGCTGTCACAGGCAACTTTTTTCTTCTTCACTACTGTAAGCCCCTTATTTGTGTACTAATTTTCAACTCTTCAGTTTTCTGTAGGGACCCACTGTGCCGTTATCAGCTCCGCCCCTCCAGTTGGGAGGAGGGGGGTGCAGTTTGCCATCTCCGTCCTGGGCACTGGATAATCTCATAGCTCCCAACTGTCCCTGATTTCGAGGGACTTTCCCTGATTTGGAGTCCCTCTGTCCCTCATTCCTCCTCGTTTGTCCCTCATTCTGGTCTGATCCATATAGTTGTATATAAAATGCACTGTTTATCTTTTAAAAAAAAATTCCCAAAATTGCTGCATTTGTAAATTTTAAAAGCCAATATAAAGGAATAGTAATGTTTGGATTTAATTAACCTTTTTTTTTGGTTAATTCTCCTTTAAGGGGATGTGACAGGGGGTGTATCCTATGCCTACATACTTTTTCTAGTAGGTGTCCCTCATTCCCATCTCAAAATGTTGGGAGGTATGTAATCTGTCCCGACACTGGTAGGCAGGCACCCTCTGGTACCTATACATACCTTTATCACTAATCTCTGCCAATCCCCTTCATTACAATTTTATTTCTGTCTAAAACCTTGGCGAGATTCACCCCTGGTTTGCCCTTTTGGCGATTGTCATTGAGACAGAAAGGGGGGGTAAATCCTTAATTTTGGAGTTGTCACCATACCAAAAGGTGAGCATAAATCTTTTCAATGCAATAGTTTTTCTGGTGACAAGTGTCCAAGAGGGGAACGCAACTAATTTGGAGAGATGTTGTACGATTTCCTGTTGCATCTGTAGGAGAGGAAGCAAAGGAAAATCTCCCCTATGGGACAGACAGCAAAAGGTAAACTGACAGGTTTTATTCATTCCCTATATGCAAAACTAAAACAAAAACTTAAATGGGTTGATTTACTAAAACTGGAGAGAGCAAAATATAGTGCAGCTATACATAGTAGCCAATCAGCTTTTACTTCCAGCTTGTTCAACTCTGACAAAAAACCCTGAAAGCTTATTGGTTTCTATGCAGAGCTGCACCAAATTTTGCACTCTCCAGTTTTAGTGAATCAACCCCAAAGTGTAACTAAAGGCAAACCTTTTTTTTCCATTCTGGATAGGGTAAGGGAAGACTTTAGCCCCTGTAAAAAAAATTTTTATTGTCAACTGTGTACCATAGGGAAGTTTTCCCGTTCACTTTCTGTTGTGTAGCTGAAACAGGAAAAAAGAGGAATTCCCTTCAGGCTGGGTTCACACCATTGCCAATCGAATGTGGGTTCTCCGCATCCAATTCACAATAGCATCTATGGATATGGTTCACAAATCTCCGCTCCGAATTTACACAGGAGTCCTGTGCGTCTTTTGGTCTGTTCCAGGTCTGAATTCAGCCAAAGTTTTGGGCTGAAATCGGACCTGAAACAGTGAACGGGGACACACCAGACCTCTGCTGAGACCAGCATCGATATTAGGTGTGAACCCAGCCTCAAAGTGAGGGAATAAGAACTAGTGTCTCCACTGGAAGTCTTTATTACAGTGTCAACCCAAAATGTGAGATTTTCTTTTACCATCACCCTCAATGATAATTGTAAACAGGACAAATAGAGAGAGTGAATCTCCCCAATGGGGACACAGACAGCTATAAAAACTGACAGATGTTCTAATACCTCTCCCCCCTATCCAAAACGGAAAAAAAAAGTTTTGCCTTTAGTTGCGCTTTAAAGCTGAAGTTTATGTATGAATTTTATCACATAGTCACATTAGTCCAGCTTGGACCAATCTAAGCATGCATTTTTTCCACCTGGGTGATCCCTGCGGAAGCTGAAAATAAATGCAGTAGTTGGTGCTGCTACAACGACAGTGTCCAGTTCTGCTTGTAGGCAGGTGCAGTTAGCTTTCACTTGTGTGACCTAGTGCCATTGTTGCTAGAGATGGGGAGCCTTGTAAGATAATTGGTCCCTTATGCCACGTACACACGACTGGACTAGGTCTGACGGTCTTCCAGACGGACTTTCGATGGGGGTCCGACAGACTTTCTGAACGTCACGCGACTGGACTAAGGCCGCGTACACACGGGCGGACTGTCCGCCCAACTAGGTTCGTCAAACAGTTTGACAAACAGTCCGTTCAAAATTAGCATGAACGGACTTGACCACACACGACGAACGAACAGTCCGCTGAAAACTTGCGCGATGACGTGAACGGCACTTACGACGGGACGAGAAATTCGGCGTCCGATACACTGCAATGCAACCTTCGCCGCGTAAATTCTTTCTGAGCATGCGCGAGACTTAGTTTGCCGAACAAGCCTACACACGAGCGGACTGTCCGCTCAAACCAAGTTTCAGCGGACAGTCTTACGGAAATTCCGAAAAACTTTGTTTGTCAGACTGTCCGCTGAAACTGTCCGCTGAAGCCCACACACGAGCGGACTGTCCGCTGAAACACTGTTCAGCGGACAAAGTTGGACGAACAGTCCGCCCGTGTGTACGCGGCCTAAGTCTGTTCGAAAGTCCGTTCGTTTTGAACGTGATGACGTAAATGGGACTAAACAAGGAAGTTCAATAGCCAGTAGCCAATAGCTGCCCTTGCGTCGTATTTGGTCCGTCGGACTAGCAAGCAGACAAACGGTTTTCCCGATTTTTTGTCAGTCGGACTTGAGTCCGTCAGATAGATTTGAAACATGTTTTATTTCTAGGTCGGTCTGACTTTTGGGAAAAAAAAGTCTGCTGGAGCCCACACAGGATCGAATTGTCCGACGGATTCCAGTCCGCCGGACCAAGTCTGCCGGAAAGTCCGGTCGTGTGTACGCAGCATTAGAGATTCTTTTCAGTGCCTTGAGTCTGATCAGACACAGAACTTTGGTGGCCATCTTGGGTGAGGGAACCTTTTTAAAAAGGGCCTCATCATTATTTTGATGAATGAATGGTCAGAGCCAGGAACCCACTTGTGAGGGAAAGTGCTTAGCTCAGGGAGAGGTTTCAGGCAAGAAAGGATGGCTCAGGGCAGGCTCCTTCTTTACTACATACAGTATACTTTGATAATCAGCATGGAGGTGGGAAGATGGTACAGGTTGCATAAATATCCAGTTCATGTTCCACACTACTCTACACTACCCCTGCTAACTGAAGCCATCCTCCAGTAATATACCTGATCTGTATTGCTATATACCAATGCAAAAATGGTCTTGTCTGCTACTTCCACCAAGCTTGCTCAAAACTCAAGGCTTGCTCACAGAGTTCCTGTCCTGGATGGAGGCACTGCCAACTTTATTATCAAACCCGCTCTTCCACTTGGTGAAGGTCCTTCGAGTTCTCTGCAAATTTAGCATTACGGACAGTTTGGGGAGGGTGCTACTACAGTGATTGCCACATTCTTCTGGGTCCTGTGCCAAGTCTCTGCCCTTCTGCCTAGTGATGCATTGTGATCATAGCAGGGATTACTTGCTCAGCGTTGCCTCCTGTCACAGAATTCTTAAAGAGGAAGTAAACCCTGATGAGTTTACTTCCTCTTTCATTCCCTGCAAAGGCAAAGCATAATGGACTACTATGCATCACATAGTAGTCCATTATGTGTCACTTACCTGACACAGGAGCCAGCGAAGTCACCGCTGTCCCCTGTAGTTCCGAACGTCCATCTTCTTGGTGGGTCTCCGTGGGTCTCGCTGCTCCGGCGCTGTGATTCGCCGGAGCAGCGATGACGTCACTCCCATGAATGCGCACGGGAGCCCAGACGCGCGGCATTGCGCGGCATCTTCGTCATCGACGATGCCCCGCTCAGTGCGCCGTAGATAGCGGTCTTCGGGCAAATATATCCTAAACCGTATAGGTTTGGGAGATATTTCTTGGACCTACAGGTAAGCCTTAATCTAGGCTTACCTGTAGGTCAAAGTGGTTTGTAAGGGTTTACAACCACTTTAATGTTTAATTTCACCTAAAAGGTAACTAAGGTTTTGGATAGAGTGAAGAGGGATTAGGACACCTGTCAGCTTTATTGCTGCCTGTTCAACCTCTCTGTTTTTCCTGTTTACTGTTATCATTGAACATGAATACCAAATTTAGGGTTGACATCAGAACAGTAATTGAGGGGAAATATTTCAAGTTGGCACTAGTTCTTGTGACATGCCAGCATCCCCTCACTTTGGAGAGATTTCCTTTCACTTCCTGTTTAGGCTATGGGATGGAAAGTGAAGGGAAATCACCCCTATGGGACACAGATTACAAAAAATGACAGGGGTTATAATCTTCCCTTACTCTATCCAAAAAAAAAAAAGTTTTGCCTTTAGTTACACTTTAACCACTTGTGGACCACCCACCCTTCATTTACTGCAGCAGGGTGGCCGCTCTGCGCTAGATCACGTAGGTACGTGATCTGACACTTCCAGGTTTGGGCTTGATTGCACACAGCGGGAGCCCATCAACAGGTACCGTGGACTCAAAGTCCACTGGCACTCACAGATTACACAGGGCACAGGTAGAATGTTCTGTCAGAAGGGAAGGCACAGATCCTGTGTTTCTACTAAGCAGGAACAGGGATCTTTGCCTTCCCCTAGTCAAAGCACCTCCCCCGCAGTGAGTAAGCAATACTTAGGCACACAGTTGATTGCTCCTGATGTTAACTCTTCCCTGTCAGTGTATTAGTACAGTAGTAGTGCATATTTTTTAGCACTGATCACTGTCACTGGTCCCCAAAAAGTATCAGGTAGGTGTCCGATTTGTCCGCCGCAATATCGCAGTCCCGCTATAAGTCACTGATTTCCTCCATTACTAGTAAAAAAATGTAATAAAATAAAAATAAATACATTTAAAAAATATCTTATAGTTTGTAGGCACATTGGGGTTGATATACTAAAGGCAAATCCACTTTGCACTGCAAGTGCACTTGGAAGTGCAGTCGCTGTAAATCTGAGGGGTAGATCAAAAATGAGGGGAAGCTCTTCTGATTTCTATCATCCAATCATGTACAAGCAAAAAGGCAGTTTTTTTATTTTCCTTGCATGGCCCCCTCAGATCTACAGCGACTGCACTTCCAAGTGCACTTGAAGTGCACAGTGGATTTGCCTTTAGTAAATTAACCACTATAACTTTTGCCCAAATCAATCAATATACGTGTGTCGGGATTATGTAGCAGAATATACATTGGCCTATATTGATGAAGAAATTAGATTTTCAAAAATTTTTATTGGGTATTTTTTTAGCATAAAGTAAAAAAAATATTTTTTTTTCAAAGTTTTCTGCATTTCTTTGTTTTAGCGCAAAAAAATTAAAACCGCAGAGGTGATCAAATACCACCAAAAGAAAGCTCTATTTGTGGGAAAAAAAGGCCAATAATTTTATTCGTGTATGGCGTCACAAGATCGTGCAATTGTCAGTTAATGTATCGCAGTACCATATTACAAAAAATGGCCTGGTCAGGACGGGGGTAAAACCTTCTACAGCTCAAGTGGTTAATACAAGGAATTCTCTGATTGGATGAGGTTAAAAAGCTGGGTGGTGACATCACATTTTTGCACCTCATCCAGAAGACATATTGTATCAATTAACTGCTCAATGACCAGCCGCCGTCATTATACTGCAGCAGGTTGGTACTGCTACGTGAATCGCCATAGGTGTACGTCAGCCACTTTTAAGAGCAATAGGGGGCTGGAGACGATGCGTGTGGCCGGCAGCCACAATGTCTATCAGCCACCCGCGATCGCTCCACAGATAGCCAGAATGGGGATTTTTGTATGTAAACAAACAGATCCCCATTCTGACAGGAGAGTGAAGAGATATCTGCTGTTCCTAGTGATCAGGAACAGCAATCTCTCTCCTCCTCCTGTCAGTACACTCCCCCCACAGTTAGAAACACCTCCTAGGAAACACTTAAACCCTTGATCGCCCCCTAGTGTTAACCCCTTTCCTGCCAGTGACATTTATACAGTGATCTGTGGCTATTTTTAGCTCTGATTGCTGTATAAATGTCTCTGATCCCAAAAAAGTGTCAAAAGTGTTCGATCTGTCCACCTCAATGCCGCAGTCCTGCTAAAAATCACAGATTGCCGCCATTGCTAGTAAAAAATAAATAAATAATAAAAATGGCATAAATCTATCCCCTATTTTGTAGAAGCTATAACTTTTGTGCAAACCAATCAATATACATTTTTTTACTAATAACATGTAGAAGAATACATATCCTAAACTGATGAAGAAATATGTTTTTTGTAAAAAAAAATTGGGGATATTTATTATAGCAAAAAGTAAAAAATATTGTTTTTTTTTTTCAATTGTCACTCTTTTTTTTTATATATCGCAAAAAAAAAAAAAAAAAAAACATGCAGAGGTGATCAAATACCACCAAAAGAAAGCTCTATTTGTGGGGAAAAAAAGTACAGAAATGTTGTTTGGGTACAGCTTCGCATGACCGCGCAATTGTCAGTTAAAGTGACGCAGTGCTGTATCACCAAAAATGGCCTGGTCACTACGGGGGCAAATCCTTCCGGTCCTTAAAGCGGAGCTCCACCCTAAAGTGGAACTTCCGCTCATCGGAAACCTCCCCCCCTCCGGTGCCACAATTGCCACCTTTCAGTGGGGAGTATAATACAGGTATTTGCACCCACTTCCGGGCATAGATAGCCGCAGAATCGGCGGGTATTTACGTCTTTTCCTGTCACTTCCCTGCTGTCTGCTGGGAAACATACGGGTCCCAGAGACAGCAGGGACCGCCCGTATTGTGCAGCGCGACTCGCGCAAGCACAGTAGGGAACTGGGAAGTGAAGCCTCAAGGCTTCACTTCCTGATTCCCATAGCGAAGATGGCAGCAGCAGCACCCGAGAGCCGAGTGACAGATTGGCTTCGGGTGCCAACATCGCAGGCGTGCTGGACAGGCGAGTGTCCATATTTTAAAAGTCAGCAGCTGCAGTATTTGTAGCTGCTGACTTAAAAAAAAAAAAAACGGCGGAACTCCCACTTTAAGTGGTAAAAAAAAAAAATCAAGGTGCTCTGTGATCAGTTTTCCGCGTCTCTGTGTTCACTCTGCAGAAGGGCAGCTGCTCGGCACAGGACCTGGGAGATGGTGGTGATCACTACAGTGATACACTTCTATAACGATCCCACAGGTATGGAATAAGCTGAACCCTTGTAACTATGTAGTGAAAGACGTACATGGAGTTCAGCTTTATCGCAAGAAAATCGCAAGGAAATAATAAACGTACTGGAAATGTGTTGCCCTTGAGTATTTAAAGCACCTTGCATCTAATTTGGACCATCATTTATTGCAAGCCCAAGTCTGTCCTTGTATATATTGCAGCTGGCTCTTTAGCATCTTTTCAGCCATGACCAGCGTGCTTCTGCCTGTGAATGTGGGTTATTTCTCTCATCTCTCGAGTACGCATTTGTTAGAGAAATGTGTAGATTTTTTCAGTTCCTCTGCTGTTTAAGGTCATTGTCAGCTCACATAAAGCTCTAGGCAAATCACTCCGTAGAGACTAATTCCCTCGGAAGGCGGTTGCGGTAGGTCGCTCAGCAGGGAGAGATTGAATCTTTTAAGCAAAATATAATGGAAACTTTAGAGTTCAGTTTGAATTGGCATCCTTCAGTATACAGCTTTGTTTCCAAATGGTTTATCTTTGCTAAACTGCATAAAAGCAACATCCACAAGTGATCTTTGGTCTGGCAATTGTTTGCGCTAAATTCATTTTTTTTCCTATAAACAGGCTTATGTATTAAGACAGTGCAAAGTGTGTGTGTGGGTTGCCTCCCACAATCACCCTGTAAATGTGTAAATGGCAGCAGAACTTTTGCCGCATAGTTGTTTGCAGTGCTTGGCAGATTGATATATGATGGTAAATACAACTGTAATGGAAAACCGTACAGAATCACTGTCATTTATAGTCATGTTCCAATATAGCCATATTTACTAACAGGTCATCTAAGGAAACATAAGGGGGGACTTTATGAGGCTACTTTGTGTGCCTTAAAGTGTTAGTTTAACTTTACAATTTAAAATGTAAAGGTGAACTAACACTGTACTCCCAAACCCCGACCCCCAGTCACTGTACTTACCTCTTGCCACCTGGAGCTGTCAGGGCTTTCACAGCCAGTTCAGCGGTTCGGGGATTTGATATCCCCACTCCTCTCCCTCTTCTCTGTGCACACTTCCAGGGCCAGGTTGATTCTAATGCTGTTTACAGAAAAAGTCAGACGGGAGCTTTTCATCGTATATTCCAATCGTGTGTATGCCCCATCGGACTTTTTACGTCGTAATTCTGATGGACCTAGAAAGAGAACATGTTCTATATTTTTCCGATGGAACCAATTCCTATCGTGAAAACCGCTCATCTGTATGCTGTTCCGACAGACCAAAAACGACGCATGCTCTGAAGCAAGTACGAGATGGAAGCTATAGGCTACTGGCTATTGAACTTCCTTTTTCTAGTCCCGTTGTACGTGTTGTACGTCACCACGTTCTTGACGGTCGGACTTTGGTGTGATCGTGTGTAGGCAAGACAGCTTGAGCGGAATTCCCTCGGAACTCCGTCGGAAAATCCTTTAGAGTTTATTTCAATGGGAAAACCGGTCGTGTGTACAGGGCATGATTGTTCAGTGCCATCACAGTGAATCGATCTGGCCCTTCCCTCAAATGCTGAACAGGGAAGGAGGGAGGAGGGAGAAGAGCAGGGATTTCAGATCCTTGGATTACTGCACCGGTTGCGGGAGCCTTGACAGCTCAGAAACGCTGGAGGTAAGTTGAGTGGGAACTGGGGGGGGGGGGGGGTGGAGGGAGTGTTAATTCACCTGTTTTTTTCTGTAAAGGTGAACTAACACTTTAAAGTGTTACTAAACCCACAACAGTAAAATCAGTCTGTATATGCAGTAAAACATGCTTGTTATACTCACTGTGGAGCCTAAGGAGTTAATCCTCTGCATTGTGTAAAAAGACTGTTTGATCCTGTCTTCTCTGACCCTCCCCTTCTTCCACTGTCCCCAATCCCTCTCCTTATAAGACAGAGCCTTGGAGGCACTCTGAACATGCTCAGTTTGGTGTGTATTGCTAGAGAGGTATTTGTTCTTGTAAGAGTGCATGTGATCAGCACAGGGCCAATCAGCACTGTCCAGAGGTCCAGGGCTCATGCAGCCTCAAAACTTTAACCAGACACTGATAGAAGTCACAAGACTGATATATACTGCTGATGAAAAAAGGTATTTAGCAGTTAATATTTCATAAAATGTTTTAATTTCCATGTTCTGTGTACTGTAGGAGACCAGATATAGTGAATGTTAGATTTGTGCGTTTAGTTTCATACGAATTGAAAATTTGTATGAATTCCCATAAATTCATACATTTGGGAGGATCCGAAATACAAATTGCTATGCTTACGAATTTTGTACGAAATACGAAATTTCGTTTACGAATTTCAGATCCAAATTCTGTTACAACAGAAATGTGACTGGTGTTTTGTTGACCAATCAGAGGTTTTCTTCTACTGCTGAGTGAGGGTTGGGAAAATTACCTTTTTTAATATGGGAGTGGGAGACTGGTACTGGTAGTCGATGGGAGATTCAGAATCGGACAAAATAAGAATTTTCGTTAATTACGATTATTTGTTATGATGAAGTTAAAACCCAGGAAGTCAGCACAGCACAGGGATGGTGGGAGCCCCTCATAATGAGCACAGCACAGGGATGGTGGGAGCCCCCCATAATGAGCACAGTACAGGGATGGTGGGAGCCCCTCATAATGATAAATTCATCATAATGAACGTTCGTAATTGTTATGAAAAGTTAACTAACCTAACGAAAATTCTTATTTTTCGTACGAATCCAAATTGAATTTCAGACACGAATTACAAAATACGAATTAATGGCTAATACCAAAGGGAACAAAACAAAACAAATTTATTGACGGTGCACATGTCTAGTGAATGTAAGCTCCTGGGTTTAGTAACACTGTACTCCAGACAAACAAACATACTAGATGTATTTACCAAAGCATTCTTATTTTTGTTCATCCAGAACTGAGGTTGATGCAAAAGGTTGATGCCAAGTCAGCTTTAAGTACTTCCACTGCATTAATTACAGAGCTGCATTCATTTGTTTCTCCTCTGCCCGGAGTTCAGCTTTAATAGTAAGCCTGGACTTTTATTTTATCTTATCTTTTTTATAGTTGAGACATCTAAAATATGTGCATTGAATTGCTGTGCACACTACTAATATTTATTTTTGATGTACATTGCATCTTGTCCAAAGTTCTCTTTTCTTTCTTGTTCTTGGTTCTTTACTTTGTTAACCATAAAACATCAATAAAAAAGCATTGAAAAAAAAAGTAAGTCTCTGTGTATTTCCCAGAGTTCTATTAATTTGTAATAGGATGTTACTTCCATGATACTAAAAGAGATAGTCAAAGCCAGTCAAGAACCAATGCCATTTTAACCTTAATATCACCTCTGTCCACTGTGCTCAAAAACAGTCCATCTGGAAACAATGAAATAATAATGAAGCTTGGAAAATCCGCCATCCCTCTCCTATTCTCAGTCCGACCTCCTGCCGTGCTAATGCATTAAGAGATTTTGTCTTTCATACTACTAGCTTTTGCTGAAACGACTTTTATCTTTGATGTGATTTCCTCTTTTACACATTCTCTCCCGGCTTTTATCAACCACCCTGCTCAGTGCCCTTCCATTCAACTTCATTGATTTTCATCTATTTTATGTGAAAAACAACTATCACCCAAATAAGGTTAGATGTACAATCCTATATCTATAGAACACCAGATTGACTGTTATACATCTGCATATCAGCTTTAATAATAATAACTTGTTTCAGTATCATTATCAGCCTTGGAATGGCTTTCAGACAATGTTAGCATTGGCCCTATAATCTGGCCTATGATCGCATGTCTTGTTCCGTACTACTGTGAGCTTTTCAACCTTCTTTAGCCTCATTTTATTTACCCTCCCTGGCGACAGTGTTAATTTCGTCGACTAAAATTACTAAAACATTTTAGTCGACTAAATGAATACTATTTTAGTCGACTAAAACTAAAACAACTTGAGATGACTAAAATATGACTAAAACTAAAATGCCATTTTAGTCATAAGACTAAATTGGGACTAAAACTAAAATGCCATTTTAGTCAAAAGACTAAGCCTTTGTACACACGGTCGGCCATTCCGACCACAAAATCCATCAGATTTTTTCCAACGGATTTTGTCCGAAACTGTTGTTGCACACACATGGTCGAACAAAGTTGTCGGAAAATCTGATCGTTCGGAATGTGATTGCGTTCGTTCGTTATGACGGGACTACGTTCAGGCTAGGAGCCAATAGCTTTGGTCTTGTAATTTGATCTGAGCATGCATGGCACTTTGTCCGATCGGAATTCTCTACAAGCGATCAGACTTTGTCCAATCGGATCATGTTGTCTGAAAATTTTATATCCAGCTCTCTAACTTTGTTGGTCGCACATTCCGATGGAAAAAGTCAGATGGAGCCCACACGCGGTCGGATTATCCGACAACGCGGTCCGAGCGGACATTTTCTGTCGCAATGTCCGACCGTGTGTACAGGGGCTAAGACTGAAACTACATTGAAATTTGACTTCAAAATGAACACTGGTCTGTAGTGCATGTTCATACCCCAATACCATAAATAATAACATGTTCATTTTTTCACTCCAGCAATATATAATGAGTTTGGATATTGTAGAGGAATGTTAACGAATGCACTACAATTTAATTACACCCATTCGATTTTCGATGACAAAAATTTGTTTTAGTCGACTAAAATCTTCAGTACATTTTAGTGGACTAAAACTCATTTTTGTCATCTAAAATCTAATGGGTGTAATTGTAAATTGTAAATGAGTTTTAGTCGACTAAAATGTACTGAAGATTTTAGTAGACTAAATACAACTAAAACTAAAACAATTGCAGAAGACTAAAATGGGACTAAAACTAAAATGCTCTTTTAGTCCTAAGACTAATGCCGCATACACACAGTCTGAATTCTCGTCGGAAAAAGTTTGATGGTTTTCCCGTCGGAATTCCGACGGAATTCCGCTCAAACTGTCTTGCCTACACACGATCACACCAAATTCCGACCGCCAAGAACGTGGTGACATACAACACGTACGACGGGACTAGAAAAAGGAAGTTCAATACCTAGTAGCCCAAAGCTTCCATCTTGTAGTTGAATCTGAGAATGCGTGAGTTTTTGCGCGTCGGAATTACATACACATGATCGGAATTTCTGATAGAAAGTTTTTCCATCGGGAAAATTGAGAACATGCTATCAAATTTTTGCTGGCGGGAATTCGGCCAGCTAAATTCCGATTGAGCATACACACAGTCGCATTTTCTGATGAAAAGCTCTGAGACTTAAGCTAAATCAAAATTTGCTGCCAAAATTAACACTGCCTGGCGGTATGATTATTTCAGAATTTTGATGCCGAAAGCGGTATAATTATTTTGCATGGAAATTTGGCGTTTTATATTGTAGGCCTGTAATTCTTATGCCGCGTACACACGATCGGACTATCTAGCAGACTTAGCCTGGCAGACAAACCACCGGACTTTGAAGCGGAGGTCCACCGGACTTTCCGAATGAGCGGACTTGCCCACACACGGAGTCCGTTCATTTTGAACGCGGCTCCAAGTAGACGGGACTAGCACAGGAGGTCAATGTTGCCACCTTCGGCGGCGAGATTGACACCTCGCTGGCCCCGTCACCTGGTATGGACTTAAAGGGGAAGCCCTACACCGAAAAAACAGCGTGGGGTCCCCCCCAAAGTCCATGTCAGACCCTTAACTGAGCACGCAGCCCGGCCAGTCAGGAAAGGGGGTTGGGACGAGCGAGCGCCCCCCCTCTCCTGAGCCGTACCAGGCCGTGTGCCCTCAACATGGGGGGGTGCTTTGGGGAAGGGGGGCCCTACGGCCCCCCCCACCCCAAAGCACCTTGTCCCCATGTTGATGAGGACAAGGGCCTCTTCCCGACAACCCTGGCCAATGGTTGTCGGGGTCTGCGGGCGGGGGGCTTATCGGAATCCGGGAGCCCCCTTTAATAACCGGCCCCCCACCCTATGTGAATGTACCCCTACCCATTCACCTGGTGAAAAAAATGTAAAGAAAAAAACACGTTTTTAAAATAATTTATTGCACAGCTCCGGGGGTCTTCTTCCGTCTTGGGTGGTCTTCTGGCCGGACTCCTCTGCTATCTTCTGCTAGCTCTTTTACTAGCGGAGGAGCCTGGCTTTCTTCTTTGTCGCCGTCACCATCCGGGGGTCTTCTTCCAACTTCGGGGGTCTTGTCCCCCTTTTGGGGTCTTCTTGCCAGGCCCTCCGCTTTCTTCTTCCAGCTCTTTTACTAGCGGTGGCCCGGTCTTCTGTCGCTGCCGCCGCCTCTTTCAGGTGATGTCACATGGTGACCCTGCCCCTTAGCATCCTCCGGGACGGTAACATCATAAGGGGAGGGGACATCACCTGATGACCCCGCTCATTGTCCCTATATAAGTCGCCGCACAACGCGTCCCTGTCATTGTGGCCAGAGACAGCGTCGAGTCAACATCTCAAGGAAGAAGAGAAGAAGAAATAAAGAGAAGGCGGCGGTGACAGAAGACCGGGCCACCACTAGTAAAAGAGCTGAGAGAAGAAAGCGGAGGCCCAGCAAGAAGAACCGAAGAGGGGGACAAGATCTCCTTTTATGACATTTTGCTCATCTTCATTTTTTTGGTGTGTTTTGTGTGTCAACTTACCACAGCACCATTATTATGTTTTTATTTTATTGTTTTCTTTTTAATCTCTAGGAGGTTGTTTTGTGTTGGTGCCCCTTGTTATTAATTTGACTTTGACTTTGTATTTTTGAAATGTACCTGCCTACTCACAAATAAACTGTCCTTTTTTGAAGTAAAACACATAGGCAAGTATTTCTTGAACCAAAAAAAACCTTTATTTAGGTGTCATAAACAAATAAACAGGAAAGCAATGCTGGAGAAACTGGTCAATTTGGCGAAGCCTTTGGCTCCCAGGGCAGACACCAATTATTTTTTTAAGTGCAAAATTGGTGGCCGGAGGAGTACATATCTAAAGGGAGAACAGTCTGGTCCAGAAGTCCAAGAGATCAGGAAGAGCAGATGACATCTATGTCTCCAGGTTGTGGTCATACAAGAGCCTGCATCTTCTGTCAGACCAGACTGAACCCAGGCCATCACTCTCTGGTCTTCCTTAGGCACTTCCCTCCAAGATTCCTTCCAGGCTGTGGCTCTGCTCTTGTAGTTGTGGCAGAGGTGGAGGAGGAGGAGGGCAATGGTCAACCTCCCAGCTGCCACTTGCCACAGCCCCCTCCCGGCTGAGGTCTTCCTGTGTATGAAAATGGGACATAGTTTTAGTTTCTTGGTCATCAATCACACAATTTTGAGCTCATGACTGTTGCAAATTGAATGTTACCAAATAAAACAGACTATCATCATCACTACTGTCTATTGATATGTAAACCACTTTGTTAAATCACAACTTACTGATCAATAATAACATCTAGTTAACATCATTAAATGTATGGCAAGAAATATGTTGAACAATGCTATTCCTGTCTCAAGCTGGGCCCCTCCACATGTTGCTGCCTGGAAGGCCCAGGTTGGACATTGAGAGCCTCAGCTGGGGGTGAAGGAAGTCTTGAAGAAGGACTGTAGAGTGCTGGCCTGGGTTCCCTCTGGTCTGCCGCGTGTTGCGGTTTATATACAGTGTGCATGCGTGAAACTCCGCCTGCCCCTGATGTTCTTTCTTGTCTATTCCCCGCCCCTTCTCTTTCGGAGCAGTGGGGAGAGCACATGGCGGAGACACAGCAGGGGCATGATAATTCTACTAACAAGGAGGAGGACGAGGAAAGCCCGGAGCCAGAAATGTCCCGATCCCAGAGGAGAAGATTTAAGGCCTCAAATATGTCTGTTGGAGAGATGTTGGAGATAGTGGACATATTGAAGAGGAACGAATATGATGGGAACTATGGACCTTACCCAAACCCAAATGTCAGAAAGGCCAAGATCATGACTAAAGTTGTGAAGAGTCTTCAGAAGAATTTTGGGGTACGACGATCCAAGGATCAACTGAGGAAACGCTGGTCAGACCTGAAACTGAGGGAGCACGATCAGTACAGAAGGATCAAGCGAGTTGTTAAAAAAAGTAAGTAGTTGTCGTGTGTTCATATTATTATTGCTTGCATACTGCTCCATGTGCTTTTTTAATTTAATGTTGTACAGTTTAAAATGGCCACTTTCATTTTCATGGGTTCAATCGTTCGTGATAAACATTGTTCGTTAGCCCACTCTAATGACGATGTTTTGCCAAGTTGCACTTGACTACATTTGTTCACACAACAGGTAAGTATTCCAGCTTTAGAAAGTGTCAAAAATAATGTTTTCACCTTTGAACTCAAAAAACACAATTGTACAACACTTCCAAGCAATGTTTCATATTCCTTTTTCTGCCCTCAAATATCTGTGTGCTTCTCATAGGGGAGAGAACACTTGGGACGTCTGAGGACACCAGCGACCCCACACCTCCCACAGAAGGGGAAATACCAACACCAGAAGTAGAGGAGGAGGAGGAAGGAGAGATTGTAGAGATTGGCAAAATTGGCACCACAACAGGTGAGTGTCTGAGACCACAGCTTCAGGTAAGCTAATCAATGTATGCCTGAATATTTATAATACACTGTGTTTTTGGTTTATTTTTAGGTGATGTGGAAGTTGTGGAAGAAGAATTGCATTTTACCAGTGAAAGTGCCCAGATCCTCATTGGGGAGATAATCGCGATTTAGATAATATCAAGCAAAACATCAATGATGTTCAACAAAAAATTAAGAACATCATTGATGTTTTAGGGAGAATCTGAAACACCCAAAACTAGCTAGCATCCATTTTAATTTTTCGAAAAGCCAAATTTGGAAGATGCACACAGTGTGTCAATATGTGCCATCTCCCATCATGGGGGATCAATGTATACGTTTTGTGGGTGCAACCCCTTGCTTTACTACTAAAGTGGCTGAGATGAAGGGGTTGCACCCCCAAAACACGTACATTGATACCCCATGATGGGGCACCTGTTGACATTAGGCATGGGATTAGGAGGAAAATGGCCACTTTTTGATTGACAATTTGTGTGCATTTTCCAAATTTGGCTTTTACAGGGGTGACACCCCATGTGATGAAGGCAATATCAACACAGTTTGTACATACTCATGACTGATATTGTCTTCACTTTTCAAAGTTGAACTTTGTAAGTTCCTGTATTCTGTATGTTATGCTTTGATACATGCCTGTTTACACAAAACTGCCAAGTTAGATAAATGTTGTAAATAATGTTTTATATACCCCAAATATCTTGGTTTGTTGTAAAACCCTTTTCTAACCGCACATGTGAATGTGCTTTGAGTAAAAAGTTAAATTTTCAACAATGTGTGGCTTCCTTTTTCAATGCACAGAAGCAGTATTTGTAGTAAAGTTGTTGTTTTCTGTGACAATGGGTGTTATTTGCTAAAGGCAAATCCACTTTGCACTCCAAGTGCAGTTTCAGGTACACTTTTGCAGTGCACATGTAGTGCATAGTAGATTTGCCTTTAGTAAATAACACCCAGAGTGCTTTTTAAATTTCCCCAATCACGCCATTTTCATGACCCCACATATTGCCATGGTGCTGAAAATGAGCAATATTTTTGTCAGTAATGTACTACATACATTAACAACAAAAGCAAAGTGTGTAGCAAACCCACAACATAATAAGATTATCTGAAGAAGAGACTGTCACCTCATCTCGCACAGAAATTGGGTTTGCACTGTTGTAGAAAAAGGCCCCCAAAAAACACAAAAAAAAAACCTAGTAGACACCTAAAACAAAGCCAAGCAGTAAATGAAAAAAAGATTATTGCAGCTTGAAAGAAAAATGTATTAAAAACATTGTCTGGCATATCAATGGCCCCCCTACCCACAAAGTACTCCACATATCTTGTTTTGACCTCGTGGGTGCTTTGGGGGGGGGCAAGCCAGGACGGCCAGCTTCAAGGGCCATCAGGTTGGCATATTCAGGCAAGTCTGCATCAGGCCCAACTGAGGCCACATAGTTTGCTGAGTGTTTCTTCAAAGAATTGTGCAGAATGCAGCACGAAAGCACAATATGATTGAGTTTATATTCCGCCAGGTGAATTGGAGTAAAAAATAGGCGGAACCGGCAGGCCATTATCCCGAAAGTGTTCTCCACTACTCTTCTGGCTCTGCCCAGCCGGAAATTAAAGATCCTCTGGTCCGGGGTGAGGGTCCTCATCAGGAAAGGTCGCATCAGATGGTTTGCCAGAGCAAATGCCTCATCTGCTACGAAAACTAAGAGGAGTCCTTCCACATTGTCCTCTGGAGGTGGCAAGCCCAGACTGCCACTCTGGAGACGCCAGTAGAACTCTGTCTGTACGAACACTCCACCATCCGACATCTGGCCATTTTTCCCCACGTCCACATACAGGAAGTCATATGTTGCTGACACCACCGCCAACATCACGATACTATTATACCCCTTGTAATTATAATAGTAGGACCCCGTGTTAGAGGTGGGATGATGCGGACGTGTTTCCCATCAATTGCACCTCCACAATTGGGAAAGTCCCAACAGGTGGCAAAGTGGGAGGACACAGTCTGCCATTCCTGTGGCGTTGAAGGAAACTGTGGAGTCAAACAAGAAAAAAAAATAGTCATTTTGCACATCAACATTGCAAGCAGATTAGACACAAACATTTTTGCCCAAGATCAGTATAACATGTTTGGAAATGAGTATTTAAAGCCAAAAGTATGAGGTCCCCTTATCAGATTTCTCAACCCCCCCCCATCTGATGGCCCATTGCAAAAAATTAGGGGGGTAGGATGTTTTGGACAGGTAACCCTGTCCACTTCATTGAGAGCTGAATGCATACATAATGTGTGATACTTTGGCCAGGTAGGAAGTGTCATAATACGAAAAAAAATATGAACAAATGGAAGCACATTTTTACATTATGCTATTACCTATCAAGATAATAATTGAGGAAAAAAAACTTTAAACAGTAGCATTTGAAAGTATTGAAGCAGGCCCTTGCACTACATGCTTTGGTGAATTCATCGATAAATCTGACCACAAAAGAGGTAGGTATAGTGTGTATTGGGTTTGGCAAAGTCAGCAGATAGAGGATTGCTATTAGCTGACCTAGCAGTTGGGGGGAGGGGGGTTCCTAATGAGTTTGGACCACCCAAAAAAAACCTCTGGCATTCTGCATGAATTTAAGCACACACATAACATTTGTACACATTTTAGGGGGTGTTCATGGGAAAGCAATACTATGGAGCTGACAAAATACATTGCTAAATGACTAGGTTATAGGTTCAATGGCCCAGAAGAGCATGCTGGGGAAGTTAATGAAGGCAAATATGCATGAAGGACAAAAAAGGAACAAAGGGGAAAAGCATATCAATTACAGCATATTGCAATCATGGTAATTAGGGAATGAGGAAAGAAATACAATACATTAGCAAACATTAAATACATAGAATGTCATGTTAAAGGAGAAAATTTACCTTCATATAGTCCTTCTGCAAGACCTGTATGATGGCATAACAGGTCTCTGGAATAATGATTTCCAGAGCCTGGGGGAGATGCTTGTCGAGAACTTCAGGTCCTGAAGACTTCTCCCTGTCGCCAAGTAGCGCAATGAGCCTCTTCTCCGGAGTGATGGCTTGCCGCATGCAGGTATCCTGCCTGCTGATATAAGGGGACAGCAAAGCCAGCAGACGGTGAAAAATGGGGTCCATCATCCAGAGATAATTCCTGAAATCATCAGGATTATTCTCCCGGATCTCACGAAGCAAAAGCATGTGCAAGAATTGGTCACGCTGGAGCAACCAGTTCTTGCTCCATGAACTCCCCCTCACCCTGTTCATGGACTGGGCTTGTGTCAAAGCTAAAAGCCCAACACCAAGCCCCTGCACAGTACAAACTCTACAACGAGTACGTACATGAATCATGGCTTCAAAATGGTTGGCTGGTCAGAACGGACAACAGAAAGCACCGATAAACAGCAAGGCCTGAAAGAACGAACTGAAAACCAGAAACAAGCGGACAATAAGCCCTGAAAATCAAAGCGTACTATAGTATGAATATAGTCCGCAATGACCAACAAATGCGAACTGACTACACGCACTGATAAGCAGATACGCACCGACAAGCATGAACTGAAGAGCAGTAACGATCTGAAGCACAAATCTGAAAAGCGCAAATCGTCTCTAACCAAACTTCTACTAACACGCGATAAACACGAGATCAGCAGAAGGAGCCCACGTGGTGCTGAACTTCCCTTTTCTAGTCCTGTAATACGCGGAAATTCCGACAACTTTGTCCGACCGTTTGTATGCAACACCAGTTCCGGACTAAATTAGTCGGAAATTATCCGACGGATTTGGTGATTGGAATATCCGACCACGTGTACAAGGGCTTAGAATCGTTTCTGGATCTTTGGCAGGCTTTCTTCTGTATAAACCTGGATAGGCCTCGGACAGGCCTAGCAGCCAGGAACTGTACATACATCCACCCAGTCTGAAGCCCTGGGCGAGAAGACGGACTGCATTTACTGTCCTTCAGGGTTAATGGGGGCCGGTCTATGGCCAGTGGAAGTAGAAAATGCCCCGGCATCAGTGCCCCAACATTGGTTTTAATGGGAGGAATAGTACCCCATTGTTGGGAAAATAGGAAACCAATGATGGTGTCAGTGTCAGGAACTTACCAGCAACAGACAGGTACAGCTGCGTGCACACAGGCGTCGGCGTGTGTCTTCTGCGCGTTCGCGTACGCGTTCGCGTACGCGTTCGTTTACGCGTTAGTGTGCACGTTCGCGAGTGGCGATTCGTACGCGCGCTCGTTCACGTGGTCGTGCGTGGCGTGCGTGCGCTCCTTCCCGCCACTGAGCGTTTAAAGGACCCTCAAGTGCGCCTGTGCGGCGCTGTTTCGTCTCAGCTTCCGTGTGTCTGAATATCTGATCCTGAACCCGGTTACCTTTGAATACCTGATCCTGAACCTGATTACCTGCTACCGTTATCGACCCGGCTTGCTTGACTTCTCTGCCTTCTCCAATCCCGACCCGGCCTGCCTGACCTCGAAACCTCTTCTGCTTGTGATTCCGTTGCCGACCTCTGCCTGCTTACCGACACCTCTTCTGCCTTACGTTACCACCAGTCTGCTTACCTTCTGACCCGGACCGTCTGACTCTTCTCCAGCCTGCTGCCAGTTCCAATCTTCGGCTTCTGAAGCTACTGCCTGCTTCCAGCAAACCGCAGTCCACTCAGCCTTTAGAGGGATCTCCGCTCTTCTACCAGCTCCAGCGGCCCTATCCAGCAGGCCCTCCTACCCACTGTGCTCTCGAGACCGCTGTTCCCATTCCAGCGGCTCCTGAACCAGCGCTGTAAGAGAGGTCTCCTCCTACAAGTCGGGCTCCACATCTGGACCTTAACAGTACGAAACAGCCATGACTGAGCCCGCAGGAGAGACCTCTCCCATGAAGGAGATCTGCACGCACCTGTCGGCCCTTACCCAAGCGGTAAAATCGCTTCAAGATAGCTACGCCAGGCTTGAAGGACAGGTCCAGGACCTTACAGATACTGGTCACGTGGCCCCTGCTCCGTCCTCCCTATCAGCACAGCCCGTCGCCTCACCATCCGTTGTCATGCTTCCACCTGAACCAAGGGTACCCATTCCGGAAAGGTTTTCTGGGGATCGAACCAAATTTCGGGCTTTTCGGAACGCTTGTCAACTCTATTTTGCCCTACAACCACGGACTTTCTCCCTGGAAGCCACGAAGGTGGGATTTGTAATCTCCCTCCTACAAGGTGAACCGCAGACCTGGGCCCACCGTTTACTTGAAGGAGATTCAGTCGCAACCTTCTCTCTGCAATCCTTCTTTGAGGCCATGGCTCAGCTTTACGAGGACCCCCAAAAGACTGCCACGGCTGAATCTGCTCTGTTTGCGCTCCAGCAGGGCCGCAGACCGGCTGAGGATTATGTCTCGGACTTTCGACGCTGGAGCGCAGACACGGAATGGAATGATGCGGCTTTAAGGCATCAATTTCGCATGGGGTTATCCGAAGGACTTAAGGATGAACTGGCTCGAGTCGGTATACCAGAAACCCTGGAGGCCCTGATCTCCTTGACAATCCAGATTGATCGCCGTCTCAGGGAGCGAAGATCAGAGCGCTCCGCTCAGCAAGCCCGTCCAGTCTGGATGACAGCGAGAGCCCCAATGCCTGCTTCTCGCTATGTACCTCCGTCCAGTCCTATTCCGCCCTGTACGGCTCCTGACACCTCCGAGCCCATGCAATTAGGACTACTGCGCCCCGCTTTGCTTCCAGAAGAGCGTGCACGTCGCCGGCAGCAGAATCTCTGCCTCTACTGCGGTGGTTCGGGTCACTATGTCTTTAATTGCCCTGTCAAGACAAGTAAGTGTCTACCTTCTGCTTCTACCAGTCTCTCTGCATTGACTGCCAATTCAACCCACCTTGCTGTTCCTCTCTCACTACAGCTCCAAGGAAGGACGGTGACAGTCAACGCTATCATTGACTCCGGGGCATGCCGCTGCTTCATAGACTCCACCTTTGCGGGCCGACAGGGCATCCCGTTACGAGGCAAGGCTCATGAACTCTCAGTTTTTCTGGCCGATGGGTCTAGCATCAGTTCTGGAAAGGTAATTCAAGAGACTCTCCCTCTACCTGTCACTATCTCCTCTCAACACAAGGAATTTCTGACGTTGGATGTCATCTCCTCTCCAATGTTCCCGATCATTCTGGGCATACCCTGGCTCCAAGCCCACAACCCCTACATCAATTGGGTTACCAGAGAAGTCACATTTCCATCTTCCTATTGCTTGAAACACTGCCTAACAGATTCCACCAAGCCTTCCGCCACCCTTTTATGTTTAGACTCTGATCAAGACCTACTGCAGACTGTGCCCAAGCACTACCATGACTTTATTGATGTGTTCAGTAAAAAGGGAGCAGACACTCTGCCTCCCCATCGTCCCTATGATTGTCCGATCGAGCTACTCCCTGGGGCCGAGATTCCTTTCGGACGCATATTCCCTTTATCAGAAAAGGAGCAGGGGGCACTGAAGACCTACTTGGACGAAAACCTAGAGAAGGGGTTCATCCGTCCTTCAACTTCCCCAGCAGGAGCTGGAATCTTTTTTGTCACTAAAAAAGATCAGTCCCTCCGTCCATGTGTGGACTATAGAGACTTAAACAAGATTACGGTTAAGAACCGCTACCCCTTACCCTTGATACCCGAACTCTTCCAGAGACTGAGATCCGCTAAAATATTCACCAAGTTGGATCTAAGGGGAGCGTATAACCTAGTTCGCATCCAGGCCGGGCATGAATGGAAAACAGCCTTCCGGACCCGATTCGGTCATTATGAATATTTAGTGATGCCCTTTGGGCTCTGCAACGCCCCGGCCACATTTCAACACCTAATCAATGACGTGTTTAAGGATTTCCTCGACGTGTTCGTGATTGTCTACCTGGACGACATTTTAATATTTTCCAACTCTCTTGATCAGCATCGAGAACACGTCCGTAAAGTCCTAGACCGCCTTCGCCAGCACCGACTCTACGCAAAGGCTGAGAAATGCGAATTTGAGTTACAGAGCATCCGATTCCTGGGACTAGTGATCTCCCCAACGGGCATCAGGATGGATCCCCAAAAGGTGTCTGCTGTACTAGATTGGCCAGCGCCTTTGGATAAGAAGGGTGTACAACGCTTCATCGGTTTTGCGAACTTTTATAGAAAGTTCATAAGAGACTTTTCAGCTATAATTGCGCCCATCACGCAACTGACCAGACAAAACTTCCGCTTCTGCTGGACTCAGGAGGCCCAGAGTGCTTTCGAAAGACTTAAAAAACTCTTCACGTCCGCCCCAATTCTCAGCCATCCGGACCCGTCTCTACCCTTCATCCTCGAGGTAGACGCCTCTGAAGTGGCCGTAGGAGCGGTCATCTCCCAACGTCAAGGCAACAAGGACCTAATGCATCCCGTGGGGTTCTTCTCCAGGAAACTCTCTTCCGCAGAGAAGAATTACGACGTAGGCGACCGAGAGTTGCTCGCCATTAAGGCCGCCTTGGAGGAGTGGAGATACCTATTGGAGGGCGCTGCTCACCCGGTACTAATATACACAGACCACAAGAACTTAGAATATCTACGGTCTGCCAAGCGACTGAGACCCCGACAAGCCCGCTGGGCCCTGTTCTTTTCACGTTTCTCCTTTCACATCACGTACCGGCCCGGATCGAAGAACGTGAAACCGGATGCGCTGTCACGGATGTATGACAATCCCAAGGACTCATCTGTTCCTGACACCATCTTACCTGCCGGGAATTTTTTACTTTTACAGCCTGACCTCCTCTCTCTGATCAGAGAAGCATCCTCTGACTCCTCTAGACCCCCCGGAATCACCTTAATGTCCAGAGATGGCTTGTTCTGGAGGGGAAGTCAAATTTTTGTCCCCAAGAATGTCCGAGTTAAGGTGCTGTCCCTTCTTCATGACCACCCACTGGCAGGCCACTTTGGAGTCCGCAAGACCCTTGATCTGGTACAACGCACGTTCTGGTGGCCCAATTTGAAGGACTTTTGCGAAAAGTACATCAGCTCTTGCCCCGTCTGTATCCAGAACAAGACACCCAGGAACCGGGCTTGGGGACTGCTGAAACCCCTACCCGTACCCGACAGACCCTGGAGAATGATTAGTATGGACTTTATTGTCGAGCTTCCATGTTCTGAGGGATGTTCAACTATTTTTGTGGTTGTAGACCGGCTATCCAAGATGGCCCACTTCTCACCCTTAAAAGGCACCCCATCTGCTGTGGAGACTGCCCACGTGTTCATTAAGGAGATTGTGAGGCTACACGGGATTCCAGCGAATATAGTCTCCGACAGAGGAGTGCAGTTCACCTCACGCTTCTGGAGGGCCCTGTGCGAGATCCTGAAAATTGAGCTGGCACTGTCCTCGGCCTATCATCCCCAAACTAATGGGCAGACAGAAAGGACCAACCAGACTCTTGAGCAGTACATTAGGTGCTTCACATCATTCGTACAGAATGATTGGGTGTCCCTGCTGCCTTTGGCAGAATTTGCCTACAATAATGCTTGTCATTCGGCCACCGGTCAGTCCCCTTTTTTCGCCAATTATGGCTTTCATTTAACCTTTTTGCCTGATTTTCTTCCAGAAACCTCAGTTCCAGCGGTCCAGAAGACAGTGGATTTCCTCAGCCACAATAACCGGGTGTTGCAGGAAGCAGTGGCCAAGGCCCAGGCAGACAGTAAGAGAGCCTTTGACCGGAGAAGAAGAGGGGAACTGATCCTACAACCTGGCGACCAGGTATGGCTTTCTACCAATAACATTAAAATGGCTTGTCCCTCCAAGAAACTTGCACCTAAATTTATGGGACCATTTCCGGTTAAGAGGAAAATTAATGAAGTTTCCTACGAGCTAACCCTGCCTGAGTCGCTTAGGATTCATCCTGTGTTCCATGTGTCACTGCTGAGACCTGCCACCCCTGATCCCTTTCCTGATAGAGGAACTAGACCTCCAGAACCCATCTTAGTGGATGGAAATGAGGAGTACGAGGTGGAGGCCATCCTCGATTGCAGAAAAAGACAGGGACGCATCCAATTTCTGATCAAATGGAAGGGATTTGGGCCAGAGAACAATTCCTGGGAACCGAACAGCAATATCCATGCCAGGCGGTTAATTCACGCATACTTGTCTGCCCATCCAGAAAAGATGAACCTGTTGGGCATCCGGAGGCTGCCCCTTGGGAGGGGGCAATGTCAGGAACTTACCAGCAACAGACAGGTACAGCTGCGTGCACACAGGCGTCGGCGTGTGTCTTCTGCGCGTTCGCGTACGCGTTCGCGTACGCGTTCGTTTACGCGTTAGTGTGCACGTTCGCGAGTGGCGATTCGTACGCGCGCTCGTTCACGTGGTCGTGCGTGGCGTGCGTGCGCTCCTTCCCGCCACTGAGCGTTTAAAGGACCCTCAAGTGCGCCTGTGCGGCGCTGTTTCGTCTCAGCTTCCGTGTGTCTGAATATCTGATCCTGAACCCGGTTACCTTTGAATACCTGATCCTGAACCTGATTACCTGCTACCGTTATCGACCCGGCTTGCTTGACTTCTCTGCCTTCTCCAATCCCGACCCGGCCTGCCTGACCTCGAAACCTCTTCTGCTTGTGATTCCGTTGCCGACCTCTGCCTGCTTACCGACACCTCTTCTGCCTTACGTTACCACCAGTCTGCTTACCTTCTGACCCGGACCGTCTGACTCTTCTCCAGCCTGCTGCCAGTTCCAATCTTCGGCTTCTGAAGCTACTGCCTGCTTCCAGCAAACCGCAGTCCACTCAGCCTTCAGAGGGATCTCCGCTCTTCTACCAGCTCCAGCGGCCCTATCCAGCAGGCCCTCCTACCCACTGTGCTCTCGAGACCGCTGTTCCCATTCCAGCGGCTCCTGAACCAGCGCTGTAAGAGAGGTCTCCTCCTACAAGTCGGGCTCCACATCTGGACCTCAACAGTCAGTAGGGGGAATGGTGCCTCTTTATTAGACATGTGCATTCGTTTTCGTCCGAATGCATTTTCGTCCGAATTTCAGGTATTTTCGTTTTCGTTTTGACAAACGATAACGAAAGTGCAGATTCCGAAAAACGAAAGATCCGACATAAATAAATGCTTTTTTTCGTTTTCGTTGTTACAACAGTTCGATATAGAATAGGAGATTCGAAGTGACCGTTCGATATAGAATAGGAGATTCGACGTGACTCCATATGTCTATTGAACCTGTGGTCGAATGTGCCTAAGTTTCGTTTACCTCTATTAGTCCTATTATATAGAAAAGCTTCGACAGAGAGTAAATATTCGACATAGAGAGAACAGAATCGACAGAGAGAAACGATACTGGAATTGGGTGGGGGAAGTAAATAAAAAAACAAAATAATGATAATATTCGACGGGATCGTTGCACGTTTCTAATAATATTCGACGGGATCGTTGCACGTTTATAATAATATTCGACGGGATCGTTGCACGTTTATAATAATATTCGACGGGATCGTCGCAACTATACGACACTGCAATCGTACATTTCGGCAATCGAATGCTCCGCCTATAGGCTATATAGTTTAGCAGCTCCATCGAATCTTCTTTATCCATTCGACAGATACCATAAGCCTTCCAAGACAGATTCGACCGTAATTCATGTGGATTTTCGGACGAATGCAATTTTTGCACGAAAAACGAAATAAATAAAAACGAATTTCGGGAGTAACTAAATAAATAAAATTTACGGACGAAAACGAAAAAACGAAACAAAATATTCTAGTCTGCACATGTCTACTCTTTATTGGTGTTGATTGGTGGAATAGTTCTCCAAGGGCCAGATAAAGGCAAGCAAAGGGCTACATCCGGCCCCCAGGCCACAGTTTGGGGACCACTGCTACAAAGCATGGTCCAATTTGCTCTGGGGGGGAGAATTATTTCATTCCTGATCCCCCAGAAGACAGTTGGATACTACCTGAAACAACTACCCCTGTTTTTATTACCCAAATATATGAATATCCAGTTTCATTTTATGCAGTTAGGAATGCTTCCAGATATTCTTTAAAACAAACTAATTGAATGATTCTTGGCACCCGAACTTGAGCTGTGATACATATCAGGATCAGTGAGGCCGCGTACACACGCACGGACTGTTCGCCCAACTTTGTCCGCTGAACAGTGTTTGGGCGGACAGTCCGCTCGTGTGTGGGCTTTCAGCGGACAGTTTCAGCGGACAGTTGGACGGACAAGGTTTTTCGGAAATTCCGTAAAACTGTCCGCTGAAACCTTGTTTCAGCGAACAGTCCGCTCGTGTGTAGGCTTGTTCGTCAAACAAAGTTGCGCGCATGCTCAGAAAGGATTTTCACGCCGAAAGCTATAATGCAGTGTATAGGACGTCGTATTTTTCGTCCCGTCGTACGTGCCGTTCACGTCATCGCGCACGGTTTCAGCAAACTGTTCGTCCGTCGTGTGTGGCCATGTCCGTCCATGCTAAGTTTGAGCGGACTGTTTGCCGAAACTGTTGGACGGACAAAGTTGGGCGAACAGTCCGCGCGTGTGTACGCGGCCTGAGTCTTTGGTTAGGTGATAACAGGTCCTCTTCCCCCTCTACTTCCTTTGTAGGTGAGCGGATCCTGAATGCTTCAGAGATTCATGCCATCTCTGCAGCATTCTTTTGTAAGTTTTGTAAGCGGAGGGATGCAGTTTTGACACCTTGGGCTTACAGGAAGTGAATTTAATGATTCCTGGCATTGTTCCACTTGGAAGAGGAGCTTCAACACATTGCAGGATCGGTGAGCCTGCGGAGGACAGCAGTAGAGATAAGGTGAGTGCAGGGTTTAGATACTTTAATTTGGCCCAAGCTGGAATTGGGCTTTAAAAGGCCAAAAGACCATAAATAAAAATAACTGAACCTTGCATATGGGAAACCCAGGATTTGATAGTAAACCTAGTTATGTCTAAAGGCCAGGGACATTTCTAGGTACAAATATTCAGAACCCCGGATTTCCCTTGAAATCACTGACATTTGGTAATTATGCCTAGAATGCCAACTAATATACATTATATTACCAGACTATAGAGCAAAGTTACACAAATGTCCAATATCTCAGTTTGTAGACAGGTGTTCAACATCTTACATGCCTATTTATGAATGTTAATGGAAGCTCCTCCATGGCATTTAATGTTTGTAACATTTTCATTTTGTGTTTAGTTGTCCTTTAAATGAAATATAAGAATTTTCCAGCTGACAGAAATACAAAACTAAAACAGTTACAGTACAGGGCAGCTGTCAGCTCAAGATAAACATCACCGCATCACCACAGATGCTATCCAGGCCGACATGCTGAGATGTTGCTGACCATCTGCTGTGGACCATTAATGGCTAGCCAAATTCAATTTTATACTTAAATGTATAATAAGTGCTATAAGGTGTAAAAGTGAGTGGGTGCTGTGTGGTACTGTAATCTCCTAGGGCAATGTAAGAGCCTGCAGCTGCACAAGCACAATCCGCTACTTTTACTGTGTCTTATATTAATACACACATTATAAACACATCCTGTATATTAAAATAAAAGCTACAGATAATTTGAGCAACTCTGAATAATGCTACCATTTGAATATTTATATTGGTAATAATTTACTTCTCTTTGCTAAAGTACTAGGTGTAAGAAAAGAAACTAAAGATAAAACTCTTTGGGCAATGTATGCAAATAATCCTCCCAAAATGGGAATGGACTTCTAAGTAAATGTTGTTTTTCCATGGTCTTTGAAAAAGTGTACGTAATCCTAAGGCTGTGTTTAGACATGCAGCTGTTATTGCCACACTTTTGAAAAGCGATTCACAGTAAATCACAAGTCAGTGGCAGTTGAGAGGCCTGTTTTAACCCTGTAACTGCCATCTCTGCACCGCAACCATGTACACTGCATTCGGTTTTCTTAAATGGGTCTTGTTCGGCAGCGGTACTGCCTGCTAAACATGGCAGGGGGATAATTAGAAGCTTAAATGGTGTTTGGGGGGGGTAAAAACACAGCTCAAGTCCTGGGTTTACTGCCTTCTAACCACAAGTCATTTGCAACCTTTTGGCCTGTTATATAATAATAATAATAATAATAATAATAGTAATATAATATACCATTGAAAGTGTTTTTTTTATATATATTTGATAGGTGCAAAAAAAACAAACAGTTTACATTGTCAGTAAATCAGAGCTGGTCCGTGTGCTTCACACTTCAAGGAGCCCTTCTAGATCTTATCTTAGGCTACTAAATAATTAGCCTTTAAAAAGGACCTCCGTCAGACTCCCCCCATTTTTTTTTTATGACCCCACTTACCTGAAGGTGGTGTCTGCATATTTCAGATACTCGTCCATGCTGTGGATCCAGCATTGTCCCGCTGAGATCCTCTCACACCTGGCCACATCTCCATCCCTCGCCGCCATGTTCAGTCTGACGTCATCGAGAGGCCCGCTTCCGGGTTCAGCAGACGAGTCTCTCGATGACACAGCTCCTTTCTTTGAATAGATGGCTAAGCCTCCCAAGATATGTGATATGCATATATCAGGAGGCACAGTGGGCAGGATGCGCATCAATCGCCTAAGGCAAATGATGCATATGGGAAGGGAGTGGTCGACGTTTTAAAAAAAGAAAAAGAAAAAGAAAAAAGGAATAAAGTCCGTCATACTTTCGAATGAACGGACTTGACCACACACGGATGCACAAACAGTCCGTCGAAAGCTTGCGCGATGACGTGTACAGCACGTACGACGGGACTAGAAATAGGAAGTCCAATACACAGCAATGCAACCTTTCGCCGTGTAAATCCTTTCTGAGCATGCGCCATTCTTAGTCCGTCGAACTAGCCTACTGACGAGCGGATTGTCCGCTGAAACCAAAGTATGACGGACAGTATTACGGAAATTCCGAAATACTTAGTACGCCAGACTGCACGCTGAAAAAGTCCGCTGAAGCCCACACACGAGCGGACTGTCCGCTGAAATGTGTTTCGACGGACTAAGTAGGCCATACAGTCCGCCCGTGTGTACGCAGCTTTAGCTGGTCCGTTTGTCAGAGAACCTAAAGGATTTAGCATTTAAGCATAAGCACAGCAGCAGAACAATAGTGAAGCAAGCTAAAGTTCAACTTAACTTTTTCATAATAATCTGCTACTATTATGTTAGTGTTGTGAACTTGATAGTGATACTAGTGTTGCTAGTGTTGTGATAGCCTCAGAGGCTGCCCATGTTTTGGGGGGGTTTATTATTATAGATTCCATATTACAGATTTAGATTCTATATACCCTATCTTGTTACCTGTCTAATCAGTGATCACTATCACCAGTCCATTTTCTGTTTGAACTATATACATTCAACATGAACGACAAAGATTCGACAAAGCAGCGAAAAACATACAGACGTCAAATCATTGGCTTATGATGTCTGTCGTAAGTTCTAAGAAGATTCGACGGAGCAGCTAAACTATACGGAGTCATACAGTTTATCTGCTCTGTCGAATCTTCTTTGAACATTCGACAGACACCATAAGCCTTCAATGACAGATTCGACCTTAATTCATTTAGATTTTTGGACGAATGCAATTTTTAACAAAAAACAAAATAAATAAAAATTTATTTCGGGAGTAACTAAATAAATGTATTTTAAATATTTCAGTGTGCACATGTCTACTGTTTGCCGTACGCAGAATAGTGAACAATTTTGGGTGTTCGCGGCCAATTTGAAAGCCACAGAACACCCTTTAAAAGTCTATGGGAGGATCCAAAAGTGCTAATTTTAAAGGCTTATATGCATGGTATTCGCATAAAAAGTGTTTGGGGACCTGGGTCCTGCCCCAGGGGACATGTATCAATTAAAAAAAAAGTTTTAAAAAATGGCAGTTTTTTTGTGATTTTAATAATGCTTAAAGTGAAACAATAAAAGTGTAATATTCCTTTAACTTTTTTACCTGGGGAGTGTCTATAGGATGCCTGTAAAGTGGCCCGTGTTTCCCGTGTTTAGAACAGTCAGAGTGCAAAATGACATTTCTAAAGGAAAAAAAAGTCATTTAAAAGTACTATCACTAGAGCCGTTTATAATGAATTGTCGGTCCGGCAATACACATAAAAGTTCATTGATTAAAACAGCATGGAATTTCCCCACTGGGGAACCCCGAACCAAAATTTTAAAAACAAATGCGCGGTGGTCCCCCTAAATTCCATACCAGGCCCTTTAGGTCAGGTATGGATATTAAGGGGAGCCCCGCGCCAAAATTACAAACAAAATGGCGTGGGGACCCCCAAAAATCCATACCAGACCCTTATCCGAGCACGCAACCTGGCAGGCCAAAGAAAAGAGGGGGGATGAGAGAGCACCCCCCCCTCCTGAACCGTACCATGCCCTCAACATTGGGAGGGTGCTTTAAGGTAGCGGCCCCCCAAAGAACCTTGTCCCTATGTTGATGGTAATAAGGGCCTCATCCCCACAACCCTTGCCCGGTGGTTGTGGGGATCTGCAGGCAGAGGGCTTATCGGAATCTGGAAGCTCCCTTTAGCAAGGGGACCCCCAGATCCCAGCCCCCCGTGTGAATTGGAAATGGGGTACAAATGTACCGCTACCATTTCACAAAATTATTTATTAATTTATTTTTCTTTCCGCGCTTCTTCTTCCATCTTCTTTCCTCTGGTCTTCCTTCAGTGTTCTTCTTCCTCCATCTTCTTCTTCCCCCTGCTTCTTCCTCCACTTTTTCCTTTGGTCTTCTCATCTGGCATCTTCCTCCGGCTTCTTCTCTGCTTTGTCCTCCGCATGCTCCGCCTCAGTGGGAGTCTTCCATTGCGTGATGCTTCTGTTGAGGTGATATATAATGGAGGGTGGGGCCACCCAGTGACCCTGCCCCCTCTGACGCAAGGGACTTCCCTATGGCTTTCCCCGTGTTCTCAGAGGGGGCAGGGTCACCCTGTTTACATAAGAAGCGGGGGAAGGAAGAAGCGGGGGGAAGAAGAACACCGAAGAAAGACCAGAAGAAAGAAGATGGAAGAAGCGGGGAAAGAAGAAGAAGTTAATAAAGGACTTGTCAAAAACCATCTTTTTTAACCTTTTTGACACTTTTTTGTGAAATAGTAGCGGTACATTTGTACCCCATTACCAATTCACACGGGGGGCTGGGATCTGGGGGTCCCCTTGTTAAAGGAAGCTTCCAGATTCCAATAAGCCCTCCGCCCATAGACCCCCACAACCACCGGGCAAGGGTTGTGGGGATGAGGCCCTTCTCCCCATCAACATGGGGACAAGGTTCTTTGGGGGGGCCGCTACCCCAAAGCACCCTCCCAATGTTGAGGGCATGTGGCCTGGTATGGTTCAGGAGGGGGGGCACTCTCTTGCCCCCCCCTCTTTTCCTGCGGCCTGCCAGGTTGCATGCTTGGATAAGGGTCTGGTATGGATTTTGAGGGGGACCCTCACGCCATTTAAAAAAAAAATGGCACAGGGTTCCCCCTAGTATCCATACCAGACCTGAAGTGTCTGGTATTGAATTTAGAGGGACCCCCATGCATTTTTTTTTATTTTGGTTTGGGGTTCCCCTGTGGGGAAATTCCATGCCGTTTTTATCAATTAAATTTTATGTGTATTGCCGGACCGACAATTCATTATAGCCGGCGCTAGCGATAGTACTTTTAAATGACTTTTTTTCCTTTAGAAATTTCATTTTGCACTCAGACTGTTGTGAACATGGGAAACATGCGCCACCTTACAGGCATACTATAGACACCCCCAGGTACGATATTTAAAGGATTTTTACACTTTTATTGTTTCACTTCAAGCATTATTAACCACTTCAATACAGGGCACTTAAACACCTTCCTGCCCAGACCAATTTTGAGCTTTCAGCGCTGTCGCACTTTGAATGACAATTGCGCGGTCAAGCTACACTGTACCCAAATTAAATTTTTATAATTTTTTCCCCACAAATAGGGCTTTCTTTTGGTGGTATTTGATCACCTCTGCGGTTTTAATTTTTTGCTAAACAAATAAAAAAATACCTAAAATTTTGAAAAAAAATTTTTTTTTTGGTTTCAGTTTCAAAACTTTGTAAATAAGTACGTTTTATCCTTCACTGATGGGCACTGATGGGGTTACACTGATGGGCAATGATAAGGCGGCACTGATGGGCACAGATGAGGTGGCACCAATGAAGTGGCACTGATGAGGTGGCATTGATGGACACTGATATGTGGCACTGATAGGCGGCACTGATGGGCACTGATAGGCAGCATTGATGGGTGGCACTGATGGGGGACACGGATGGGCACTGATAGGTGGCACAAATAGGCACTGATAGCTGGCATGGATTGGCATGGATGGGCGGCATGGATGGGCATGGGTAGGTGGCACAGGTGGGCATGGGTAGGCAGCACAGGTGGGCATGGGTAGGCGGCACAGATGGGCATGGATGGACACTGATAGGTGGCATGGATGGGCACTGATAGGCGGCACAGATGGGCACTGGTAGGTGGCATTGTATTTTAATATACTGTACTAATGGATGCCAATCAGTGCCAAACAATAATGCATGCCAATCAGTGATGCCCATTGTGGGCACTGATTGGCATCCATTATGGGCACTGATTGGCATCCATTGTGGCACTGACTGGAATCCCTGGTGGTCTAGAGGGGCATACCTTGTCCTGGGCATCCCTGGTGGCGTCCTTGGTGGTCCAGTGTGGGCATCCTGGGGGGGGGCTGTGCTGATAATCGATCAGCACAGGCCCCCCCTGTCAGAGGAGCAGCCGATCGGCTCTCCTCTACTCGCGTCTGACAGACGCGAATGAGGAAAAGACGATCACCGGCTCTTCCTATTTACACTGTGATCAGCCATGATTGGACACAGCTGATCACATGGTAAAGAGTCGCCATCGGAGACTCTTTACTGAGATAGTAGTTGCAGGGTGTCAGACTGACACCCCGCAACAACGATCGCCGCGATGCGCGCCCCGGGGGTGCACAGCAGCTCATAATCCTGATCACGTCATATGACGTCCGATCAGGATTATGAAACCACTTTGCCACCATCATTTTGTTATAGAGCGGGCGGCAAGTGATTAAAATCACTGCTCCCGAAAAAACTGACTTTTTTTGTAACCTTTTTTTGCTTTCATACATGTCCCCTGGGGCAGGACCCAGGTCCCCAAACACTTTTTATGACAATACCATGCGTATAAGCCTTCAAAATTAGCACTTTAGATTTTTCATGTTCGTGTCCCATAGACTTTAACAGTGTTCGCGTGTTCAAACAAAGTTTTTGCCTGTTCGCATATTCTGGATGCAAATCAAACGGGGAGGTGTTCAGCTCATCCCTAGTGAAGATCCACTTTTGGTTGTAGAGATCTGAGAGTGGGATTGGTTGAGTAGGTTAACAATGGACAGGGCTGACAGTACTCACTAAAATTCTGTGTGTTGTCAGCTCACAACATGGAACTAAGTGCATTTCTGGCAGATGAAACCTGTAGTTTTTTTTTTTTTCTTCTTTACTTGTAGGGTCTCAAAACAGATGTTTTTTTTTTTTCTTCTATTTTAGCTTGACACACACATTAAGGGGGTTATTTATGAAAGGCAAATCCACTTTTCACTGCAAGTGCACTTGGAATTGCAGTCGCTCTAAATCTAAGGGGTAGATCTGAAATGAGTGGAAGCTCTGCTGTTTTTATCATCCAGTCATGTGCAAGTTAAAATGCTGTTTTTTATTTTCCTTGCATGTCCCCCTCAGATCTACAGTGACTTCACTTCCAAGTGCACTTTCGGTGCAAAGTGGATTCTCCTTTAGTAAATAACTCCCTAAGTGTCCCTTTTAGCACACGTTCACTTGCACCCAAAACCATATCTGCTAATAGAAGAAGGGAAATATATGTTTCAGTTCTGGTGGCCCAGTTAAGTATTTTTTTTATTTTAATAATCAGGTCAAGTTTTGGGTGCATGCAACCCTGTGCTGACAGCTGTGGCCAGGCTATGGGCATTCAAGTACTCAGATATTCCTAAGTAATAAATGAGCTTTAAAACAAGCCCTCACTGACCTTTACAGGCACTGTGGAGCAAAGCATCCTCTAAGGTAACAGAAGAAGCACTGAATTCGGCATACCCTGCTCTCCTTCCCAGTGATCACTTTGCAACTCTTTTCACCATGCTTCTTCCCACAGCACTAATTTTAATTCTCTAATTTAGAGAATGAAGAGATCAGCTGCTTAGCGAATGACATAAATGACTTTAGTACTTCTGATGTGAAATTTGAGGATGTATTGCTCCACAGTACCTGTATTTACAGATGTCAGTGATGTTTTTTTAAAGCTCATTGATTGCTTTTTAAGAACATGCTAACACAAATGTCTATCGCCACAGTAAAGCTGTGTACATATGATTGGATTTTCCAAAGGGAAATGTGTGGTGACAGGCTGTTGGCAGAAAATCTGACCGTTTGTACGCTCCATGGGACAATTGTTGGCGGATTTTCCGCAGACAAATGTTGGATGGCAGGTTTTAACATTTTCCACAGACAAATGTATGTTGTCAGATATTCTGAGCGTGTGTACACAAGTCTGTCGGACAAAACTCCAAAATACAAACTCGAATGCTTGGAAGCAAGGAGGAGCCAGAAGCGGTCGGTCAGCATTCGTAATGGTGAATTAACATTTGTGACATGGCAAATTACAAATCTCGAAATGCAGCGCGCATTCTCTTCTTCTTTAATGGGATAATAATGAAGCTGCTTTGCTGGTGATATTGATGGAGTTATTGCAGACTAATTTTCAAAGGATTTTTCTTTTCTAGTGATATCAAGAATAATATTATTATGCTTTTTTTCTTTTCTTTTTTTTTTTATTGGGCAAGTTACCACAACGCCATTATCGCATAGTTTTTAAGATCAAAGATACAACTATGTTGGTGTCCCTTGTCAATTTTAAATTGTATTTTTTTAAATGTAACTGCCTACTTCCAAACTGTTACTTGAAGTAAAACATATAGCCAAGTATTATTATCCACAATTTTTTTTATTGTGCATTAAAAAAATAAAACAAATAAAATTAGACATGCTATCTGCCAATAGAACTTAATCAAAAAATTAATTCTATGCATCCAAAAATATAGAAAATATAACAAATCAAATCATTTTTATTAGACCAAAAAATAAAATTAAAGCCTCACGTATGTGTCCTGCTTCTTAATATAGGGGGTCAACAATGCCAAGAGTTGGTGAAAGCAGGGGTCCATCATCCGGAGATAATTCCAAAAAACATCCAGATTATTCTCCTGGATCTCCCGCAGCAAAGGCATATGACATAATCAGTCACGATTAATAAAGGCACCAATTTTTGGTCCAAGAACTCCTCCTCTTCCTGTTCCTGGACTGAACTTGGGTCAAAGCAATAACTCCAAGGCGAATAATAAATAACACGTTATCTCCTCCGATTCCACAACATGCTGGTTGATGAACGGCCGTCCATAAACTAACTGAAAAGCACAAAATAAAAAGCGCAAACTGAAAAGTGCTAAATGAAAAGCACAAATCAACCCCCCCAACTTCCATGAAATTAGCAGAAGGAGCCCAAAGGGTGGGGCGAAAGAGCTGAAAAAAACACATAGTACGTCACGACGTTTGTGTTTGTTGGCCTACAATTCGTTTGCCGTTTGTATGCAAGACAATATCCAGGCACACGACTTTGGACAAAAGTCAGAGATTTTGTCTGCGGAAAATCCGATCGTGTGTATGAGACTTTACACTTTAAATGCCCCACACACTGGGTTTTTAAAGCAATGCAAAGTCTTTGCTGAACCAAAACAACATAGCCAGCCAATTGCTCTGCATGAGCACTATTATGACCTAGGGCTAAAATCCTTTATATAGTGAGAGACCTATTTGGAGAGCAGTGCCACAGCATTGCATATGTAATAGGCTTCATAGGTAACCTGGGTTTCTATCATGAAAACAACAGGAACTTTTTTAACGCTTTCTTCTTTATATTTACTGTTAAACATGCTGAGGAAGTAAATGTGTCTATGTTTATTCTGAGTTTAGCATGCCTGGTTACAAAATGCTGAATAAATGTAGCTTCTTTGTCAATTTCTGCAGGGCATTATGGGACAGCTGGCATAAGAGAAGTGAAAAGCATAATGATACTGTTAGTATATTTAAAGCCCAACACCAGCCAACAGAGTTAGAGAGAGAGATTTCCCTCCTTTTTCCCCTTCCTGTGAGGACAGGAAGTGATGGGAAATTTCCCAATGTAATTACAAACAAAAAGAAAAACACATTTTTAGTAGTGCGTGGAAGGGTTGGAGCTTTTGAAAATGTTCTTATTGTTTTTTTTTGCCTTTCTCTTCCAGTGATGACCAATTCCACCATTACTTGCCCTGGTGTTACCGGGACAGGATTTAAAAGAAAATCTCCCTAGTGTGACCAAAGACAGAAAAACATGTACAGAAATGTTAAAACCTACCCACTCCATCCAAAACAAAAATAAAAATTAAAGAAAATGTATTACTTTTAAATAGTGTGGTATTTAATATTATTTTGTACTTGAATGGCCTGCTGCAACTTCTCAATGAAAGACTGCGCTGATGATGGCAAATGTGGTAATATTGTACATAGCAAGTGTTTTTTTTTTTTTTGGAAATGCTGATAGCCTTAAGCAAGAATGCCTATCCTACCATTTGGCCTACTGCAATTAGCCAATTGTGTTATGAAATATTGAAAACAGTTTACCAGATGCTGGGGCAGTTGTAATCCAATCATAACGGAAAAAGTTGAACAGCAGTTTCCTTAATATTATTATCCGTAGAAGTCGCTGGCCCTACTTTTTAAAATTAAATTTAAAAACGTACTGTAATATTTTTTCACTCCAAATAGATACAGATGGCAAATGAACTGTGAGGATGACCCATGACCTTACAGTGAATATAATATCTGAAACCAAGTACTGTTAAGTCTGCTGTCAGAAGGACAAGCAATACACCAGAGGGCTGTGTAACAGTTTGCAGATTGAGCTCAGGCAACCTGTGAGTCTCCAGGTAAGTCCCAGCATGTCCGGCCACCAAACATTCTCTAGTCCACCCTATTGTAAGCCATGACAATACGAGTCCCTCTTTCCTAAAAGTCACTCCAATAATAAGATATTTGAGGGACCAAAAAAGCTCCTGGGTGTTTTTCAGCTCTGCACAAAAAGATTTAGCCTCCATTACATCCAAATTATTTACAGTCATTCAATATTGATTGGACTGGATGGACTTGTGTATTTTTTCAACCAAACCCTATAACCATGTAGTTTCTGTTAGGCTCACCATACATGTACAATTTTTCATGCATTTGAATTTATGATCCTGTTTTTTTACTCAACCAGTCATATAAAACAATTGAATTTGCCATTATCCGTCTGATCAGTTACAATGAGAGACATTTACTGAAAAAGCAAAAAAAACAAAACAAAAAAAACAATAGTGATTATTTTAGAATTGTTTAGATTCTGTACACCAAACAATCAGTTTTCAGCCCAGTCCCATCATTTTCACCTTTAATTCAGTCTTGCATAATCAGTCAACGTCAATTACGTCAGTATTGAAAAGCAATCAATTATTGCCAGATTTAACTAGAATATCAAAGGGTCCTGCTTTGTATCTAAGGATCTAGGTGGCAAGGGCCCACCAACAACCTAGAGCAGTGGTCTCCAAACTGCTGCCCGGGGGCTGGATGTGACCCTTTGCTTGCTTTTATCTGGCCTTTGGGGCACTATTTCATTCCTGATACCAATGAAGAGGCACAAATCCTCCCAATTACACCAATAAATTTTTTTTTTAGAAGCACGTGATTAGAGCCTGAGGCTCTAATTAATTTCAAAAAAGCATGGGATGGATTACCATTCCCCCCAAAAATATACCACCAGTCGTCACTGCCTCCCAATGACATCAACAATGGGGCAAAATTCCTTCCAATGACACCATGAGGGAGCACAATTCCTCCCAATGACGTGACACAATTTCTCCCACAGACACCAATGATGGGGCACAATTCCTCCTAATGATGACTTGGGATGACTGGGCTTGCTTGGGTGCCCCTATTGTAAGCTGGTTTCTCTTGGGGCACTCAGTAGGAGGGAGGGGCCAAGAGCGCCGGCAAGGGACACAAGAAAGGAAGATGAGGGCTGCAGGTCTATGCAAAACCACTGCACAGAGTAGGTAAGTATAACATGTTTATTATTTATTTTCTTTTTTTCTTTTCAAAAGAAAGCCTTCACTTTAAGCCGAACTTCATCTCAAGCTTTCTTCTAGGCTCCATTTCCAATAAAAAACATTCATATATGTGCAACTCAAAGTTGCAGGAACGTCAAAGTAGTTCATGCACTACTTTGGTCCAGCTTTCATGCAACTTGAGGGCAATAGACTTAAATATTAAACCTTAAAAGTTGCATGAAAGTCATACCTGAATGTTATACAATGCAACAGTTGTCCATTATCACTGGTCAAAGCCAAAGTCGTATCCATGTGGCACCCATCTAAAGTTGCTTCAAAGTTGCATCAAAGTTGCATTCCTTTGAGTCGTACAAGTGTGAATGGAGCCTTTGTTTTGAATAGGGTGTGGATGAGTTAGAACCTCTATTGGTTTTCTATTGCTTTCTTCTTCGTCATTGCCAAACATTTCCATTTACTTCCAGTGGAAAGCTGTCAGGGACAGTAAAAATAACTCTGATGGGGAAAGAAACATCAAGAAAAATGTTAAATTATCATTATTATTTTTTTATATAGTTAGAGGCTAAGTCAACCTTTTATACCATTGTACACCAATATTTAGGGTGTAACATAGTGTCATGACAACACTCCCACCCCTCATTCACATTGCAGCCCTTGCAGCTCTGCCACCCCCCATTCACATTACGCTCCTGCAGCTCTGCACCCCATTCACATTACAGTCCCCTTACAGTTCTGCCCTCATAATTTACATTGCAGCCCTTTCAGCTCTGCCCTTCCCATTCACATTACTGTCCCCTCACAGCTCTGTCCTCATAATTTTCATTGTAGCCTTGTCTCTCCCATTCGCATTACAGCTCCTGTAAATCTGCCCCCCATCCACATTACCTTACCCCATAGCTCTGCCCTCCTCTAATTTACATTGCAGCTCCTGCAGCTCTGCCCCCATTCATATTACAGCCTCTGTATTTCTGCTCCCCCCCACATTCACATTACCAATCCCGTAGCTATTCCCCCCATTCACATTACTGCCCCCCAGCTCTGTACCCCCAATTTACATTGCAGCCCCTGCAGTTCTGCTCCCCTATTCGCATTACCCCCCCACCCCACTGTGTCCCCCCTATTGACATTGCAGCCCCTGCAGCTGAACCCTCCTATTCACATTACCATACCCCTCTCTCTGTCTCCCCACTTTACATTGCAACCCCTGCAGCTCTGTCCCCCCAAGTTACTTTACAGCCCCCCAGCTCTGTCCCCCCCATCACATTTCAGCCCCTGCATTCATTTTCAATTTAACCACCAGGTGATTGGTTGTTGAGGCCACCCTGCATCCTAACAACCAATCACTGGCTGATTAACTTCAAAAGTTAACTCCGGCATCTCCTGCCCATCAATCTTAAGCAGCTGTGCCTCCAGGAGATCTAGCCTGCCTCTCTGCTCTGCTGTGATACTCTCAGCAGTGACGGCGGCTGAGGCAAAAAAAGGGCTCCTCATGGCGGGACCATGGCGGGCCAGCTCGAACATTGATGCGGGCTGGACCTGGACAGTGGGCTGCCATTTAGGGATGCATGGTATATATATATAAAAATTCGATGATTTACAGCAGGGTGCGCTACCTTTTGAAGAGTGAGGGCCACTTAAGTGATTTGGTAACTGTTTGTGGGCCACAATGAAATGGTTCAGAATTTAGAATTTTCTTATTCTGAATAGCAAAATGAATATTTTCCTCTTGAAGCTGCTGAATGCAGGTGCGAGGGAGATGAGGAGAAGTCAGCTTTCAGCTGTTGCAGGAGAAAAATGGAGAGGACTGGTTCTTCTATATGCTGCCCCCATAGCCCTTCCTGTCCAAGTGTAAAACAGTGGGGCAGGGTCACAATTGTGGCCCCTGACAACTACACCAGTGGTTGGGGGTGGTAAAAACATGTCTCAACTATGGGGTTTTACCACCCCTAGAACCACAAATGTAAATGAGCCCTTACTGTCCTGACCCTCTATAAGGTTGTATTCACACTGATGAGCTGCGGTTTACCCGCACCGGGGGTGCAGCGCAGTGTACCTGTAACTTTCCTGCGAGTTAGCTGCACTTTGCCATGGACTTCTGTTATATTTTGCGGGTGTGGTGCACTTTCTGAAAGCACACCAGCCCTGCAGAATAAAATAGAAGTGGGCTTCCTTGGTTTGGGGTTGAGGGCCACATTCAAAGGCTCCAAGGGCCACAGGTTAAGCACCCTTGATTTACAGCATTAATAGAAAAAAAAACATACCTCATGGCTGTTAGGATGCTGGAATTCACATACAGTAGCTCCGTTCCTTTATCTCACCAGAGAGTAGCAATGACCCCTTTTCCTTTATTATATTTAAGTTAAGTTTGCCAAATTACTTGTATAAAAAAGAAGAACATTAAATATAATGTAAAAGGGTGGAGATAACATACAGGGGAGTGTATATACTGTACAGTAATATAGATAAGGTGTATATAATGAATAGGAAGATGTAAATAATTCACAACAGTTTTTAATGGACTTTATATAATGATTATTAGGGTTTAGATGATGTACAGGTGTGAGCATACTGTATAATATAAAGGGGGTAAATATAATGCACAGGGATATGTAAAATACACTAAGTGTTCTAATTGTAAATGAGGTGTATATGTTGAACAGTACCGTGCATATGAAAAATGGCGGTGTGTGGAGTGAGGGGGGTTACATGGTAGGTATCATAGACGTAGGCCTAGGCACACCCTAATCACCCCTTGCAGTGCAGATTTGCCCTGTTGCCTGTGCTCCCCCTGCAGTGCTGCTGTGGGCACACAGGGAGATGATTAAGGATAGACAGTGGGGGAAGGCCCCTTTCTTTTCTGAATGAATCGGTACTGATCACTCACTGTGTTCGTTCATAATTGGAACATAGTAAACTGTGTTAACTATGCTTCAGTTTGTGAATGAACGGGAAGCCGCTCCGCACAGAGCATTTCCTGTTATTTCACTGTTCAGGGCAGCTGAGGCTGCAGAGAAAGGGACTGTGGAATTTCTGTCCTCAGTTATTTTCTCTGTCTCAAAAGTCTCAAAAGTCAGACATCGGGGTCTGTTGATATTTCACCAAAGCCCCCCAACGGGGTTCCTACAATAAATAAATAAATGCATTTTAAAAATAATTTAAAAATAAATAAAAAAAGAAAATAAGAAAAAGAAAACATTAAAACAAAAAATACTAAAGCGCAAAAATGGAATCTCCGTGGAATAATCTAAATGAAAACAGCTGCGACACTTAAAACGTGGTCAGTACCAAAGGAAAATATGTAAAGTAAGTGATAGTGATGCACTATAATCAATTATCCACCCTATAATGAAAGTGCAATGTGCCACTGGTGCAAAAAAATGTGAATAAAGTGCAACAAGCACTGCCAAAACCACACAATTGTACAAATCAATGTGCCTCTACCTACTAACACCACCGTTAATAAATATATATGCCTAATGTAAAACACACATCATAATAAAGTTCAAATCTGCTATATGTGTTCATTAAATAGGTAACGCTCTTAATTCAAACAAGTAACCACCGGGGAAGAAGTACCACACCCCTTAATAGTGGACCATACACTAATAATAAAGACGTGGAAATTTTTTTTTTTTTATGTATATATAATTAAAAATGATCAAAAAACTAATATTAAATACAGGTACAAATCACGCCATAAATAAAAACAATATATATGTAAATAAATAAAGCCATATTTTCAATATCATATAATTTATATTGGTGGTATTAGTAGGTAGAGGCACATTGATTTGTACAATTGTGTGGTTTTGGCAGTGCCGAGTTGAATTGCTCTAGTGATTTTCTCCTCTCTGCGGTCATTTTTGTTGCACTTTATTCAAATTTTTTTGCACCAGTGGCACATTGCACTTTCATTATAGGGTGGATGATTGATTATAGTGCATCACTATCACTTACTTTAAAAACAAAACATTACTGACACCATCCACTGCCCTATCGACACTGTCCACTGCTCTACTGACTGACACCATCCACTGTTTTATTACATTTTAAAATGTTTGTTTACATCTATTTATATAAGAGTGTTTATACACTGTAGCGGCCATAACCCTCAATGGGGCGGCCTTGAATTTTGGGCTTACCGGTTACCTCTGCTTGGCTTGTTTTTCCATGTCTAGGGGTTCCCAGGGTTAATACCCAACGACTTTGGACGCTGATATCATAAAAGTCCTTTAGAAAGGTTTTTATTTGCAGGGGTAACATCCAACAACACAGTCTCGTATGGGAACAGAGGGCAAGGGTGAAGAAACTCAAACACCTTGAACTGCTAATCACTAGAAAGTCTCTAATACAACCCAGAGAGTAGCTACTCACAGCTGGGCGCTTCAAAGCTGAACAAATCTCTAGCCGGAGATTATGGCAGTCAGCACTTTAATCTGGAACTTGCAAAGTCTCTGACCTTGAATGAATTTGTAACTGAAAGTGAACAGGAACCTTTCTTCAGTACCTGGAACATATTCTGTCTCCTTGGCAGTACTAGAAAATCATGAATTCATTAGTGTCCTTGACAACCCAGCAACCAGGCACTTCTTGGGATGCCACCTTGTTGGCCCTCCTCCGAAGAGTCCTCCCCCGGTCGCTTACATGAGCTACGGTGCCCCTCCAAACTGAGAGCACACCCGGACGTTACTGCGCCTCGGACCAGCCGGTTCTGAGACTCGGGAACAGATGGATCCTTGCCCCAGACCATGTGGGTCTGATGGGGCTAGTCAAGCTGACCATGTTGCGGAGCAGCACACGCTCCCGTGACTGGGACCCCTCGTGGGGCTACCCTGGTCCAGATTCAGGAACAGGCAGCTCTGGCCTGACGAACGAACCCCGAACACATGACTTCAGCCTCCTAAGTACCCTTCCCCAGACTCCTCAGCGGGGCCAGGCGCACCCACTGATTAGCTCCGGAGAACGCTGATACCCAAAGCGTCCAACCAGGCCTCGTTCTGGTGCTGTCATGTGCACCTAACTGTACACATGACCAGGCAGAACCCTAGCACAGCCCAGCCAAACTGAGGCCAAAGTTAATCCTGCACAATCAACCCTCAGAACCCCTTTACTGTTCTGAGAAAAAAAACTAAATTTGTACATAGCGGACACCTTGTCAAAAGTGTTGCGCTACATATATATAGTATATAAGTTCAACAAAGGCAGCGTTTTCACATGTGTATGAAGGGCATACAGCTATCTGAGAGCCAGCCTGTGGCCTGAATTAGTCATTTCCACTTATTGAACAGAAGTTGGAGCTCCCATTATTGTAATTAAGAGCACATAGTAAAAGGTGTGCTTATCTTGACAGGGACAAAAATATTATATGTTCATTAAGATAAAGCCACTCTACAATGGGTGTTAATAATTACACTGAGGTGAACAAGTAAGGCCTAATTCTAAATTCTCTTGGGCACAAGTTGCAAGTTATGACTGTGCAGGAAGTGGTAGCTCTTGGCAGCCAGTTTACCCTACTTATGCAAACACCTAACAGAAGTGAAAAAGTTTTAATTGCAGGTGAGTATACTTATATATTTAGGGTCGCCATGCATTCTACAGGATTTACCACAGTAGTGAGGTCGCTTGGGGCCACATAATCCAGGACACTGGAGAGTCAGGTGGTAGTTCTAGTCCAAAAAACATACTGCAAAGAGAGGACTTCCTGCAAAGTCAGGTATGTAGACCTTATGGCTCAGTTGGTATAAAGAAAGTAGAGGAAGCAGCTAAACGCTGCTGGGGTAAGCTTTGGAAATAAACAGACTGATAACATCCAGGCAGGGCCGGCTCTACCATGGGACCCAGTGGGCACATGGTCCCAGGCGGCATTTTAAGAGGGGCGGCAGTTGTGCCCATACGGTTACCCTTGTTGGCTGTCTCTGGAGATCTGACTGTGGGACTGCTGTGAAAGGCTGCATCCATCCAATTCAAAATTCAAAAATGCTAACCATAACATACAAAGCCATGCACAACATCGCCCCCATCTACATCACCAACCTCATCTACAGATATTGCCCAAATCATCCCCTCCGCTCCTCCCAGGACCTCCTGCTTTCTAGCTCCCTTGTTACCCCCTCTCATGCTCGCCTTCAAGACTTCCTCAGAGCCTCTCCCATCCTCTGGAACTCCCTGCCCCAGTCTGTCCGATCAGCCCCTACCCTGTCCACCTTTAGGAGTTCCCTGAAAACTCATTAATTCAGGGAAGCCTATCCCACACCCACCTAACTGTCCCCGAGCCACCCCCATCAAATGATTCTCTGCAGCTATTACCTTTTGTACCACCCCCTCCCTTTAGAATGTAAGCTCTACAAGCAGGGCCCTCCTGCACCTTTTGTATTGTACTGTAATTGTGTTGTCCCCCCTATACATTGTAAAGCGCTGCATAAACTGGCGCTATATAAATCGTGAATAATAATAAAAAATAATAATAATAATCCAATGAGTGTGCAGTCCGTGCTCTAAAAAGATGTCTTTATCAGTTTAGGTCAATATGTACTCTGCTATATATTTTTGGATAAAAAAAATCGCAACAAGAGTGTATTGATTGCTTTGTGTAAAAGTTATAGCGTCTACAAAATAGGGAATAGATTTATGGCATTTTTAATCTGATTTTCTGATCAATTAAATTTTAGTTATCATTATATAAAATAATTAATGTGGATGCTTTTTGGTGGACGTGACATATTTTTTGGGGGGGCTGCATCCAGGTCCTCACATTGTACCTCCCAGCCGCAGTTGCATTGTTAAGTTATTTAGCTTAGTACACACATATTTAAGTCTTAAAGTATATATTACTCAACGTCTTTAGGCCCAGATAGCTGAGAAAGGGTATAATATAATCCAATCATTACCGACATTGGATTGACTGACACATTTTAAAGAAAAAAAAAAAAAACAGTGATGACTGGGCTTATGAAAGAATAAATATTCAAACTTTATTATAATTTTGCAGGTTTAACCTAGTGCTTCATGATTAAATCACATAGCTACTAAGAGATTTAGCTGCTTGTTGACAGTTATCTCATTAGCATCACATTGATTTCAAGGCAAATGAGAAGACTGGCAATAAGTATCGAAGACATTTAATTGCCCGTGTAGCCTTGGTCTTACTTATATAGGATTTACATTTGCCTCGTCATTCGGCATTATTTACTTTGCCCTTCTGTGACTCCTTATCTTGAATCAGGAGATGAAAGGTGACCTAAAGTCTGACAGATCCTATCCTGACACCTGTTTAACCTTACACATGGGGTTGATTTACTGAAACTGGAGAGAGCAAAATCTGGTGCAGCTCTGCATAGAGACCAATTAGCTTCCAGGTTTTGTTTGGTCAAAGTTTAATTGAAAATTTTAAGTTAGAAGCTGATTGGCTACCATGCACCAGATTTTGCTTTTCCAGAGTGTGGTTCTTTTGCTCTTCTTACAAGGTTCTCTTGTAAGAACAGTTCCCACTGGCTGATACTCATCTTCACTGCTATCCCGCTCTTCTCCATTGAAGCCCTCTGTAAATATCTGGTGCTAACATTTGCGCAAAACACGTCTACCTTTTTGTCCTCTGCTTTTTGTCATAAAAGGATTTTTGGAAGTGCAGCCATTCTGGAATCATTTCCTTATGTTACACAGCATGTGAGCTGGGCTAGCACCTGACTAGTATGTGTGGGGATTAACCAGAGACTCACCTGGAGTGGCATTTCTTGTTTCATTGGTGCTTTCATGTGTTGAGGTGAAATCCAGGTTAAAATTCTTGACCCGGATTGTGATACAGATGTAGGAGGCAGAGATTACTCCAATAAATTGATATTAAAATCTTGTTTTTTATTTATTTTATGTCCAAAAATAACAAACATGATATACTTACCTGCTCTGTGCTGTGGTTTTGCACAGAGGAGCACGGATACTCCTCTTCTGGCCACTCTCTCCTGGCGAGTGCCCCAACAGCAAGCGGCTTGCTATGGGGGCAACTAAGTCAAGACACAGCTGTGTGTATCCATTTAGACACAGAGCTGTGGATTGGTCCTGCCCCCTTTCTCTCCTCATGGCACCCACTGCTGTGTCTCCGCAAATCCTGGAAAGCTGAGGCTATAATGCAACATCGCTGGATTGAGATGGGCCTCGAGTAAGTATAAGGGGGGGCTGCTGCACACTGGAGGTTTTTTATCTTAATGCATTGAATGCATTAAGATAAAAAAAACCTTCTGCCTTTAGAACCACTTTAAGCTCCCACTCATTGAACTTACACAGCATTTTGACTTCTGGTTTCAATGGATAAACAGAGAGGAGGTTATATGTTTGGATAATTTTGCCAAATTTTCTGGTTAAAAATAGAACTCTTATCACTATTGTTGCCTTCTGCCCATTGGAAATGGAAGCCTTGATCTTCCACCTGTGGAGAATATATCTCTGCACAGACCCCTCAGCGTTGGAGTGCTTTCTAAGCTATAGGGGTTCTTTCACCTTCCTTGACACCCAATTAGATGGTTGTGGTTTAGAATGTGTTGTGTTTGTCAGAAAAAAGCCAATATGCCATAAGTGTATGGGTGCCAAGGTGCTCTTTTTGTAGATTATGTAACAATAATAATAAATTCCTTTTTGTCATGCTGATTATCTTTCAAACGATAGGTTTATTTATTTCCAAGATACATTTTTAACCCAACTTCAGTGTGTTCAACTTCTGCCATGGCAGATAGATTTTAAAGGGTTCCCCAGAAGACCAGACCACACAAAAAAATTCCTGAGGTTATAGTTTGTATTTTGGTAAAAATATGCAAGCTTGCCATCGGCACCATACACTTCTCCCATGCTCACAAGTGGGTTGTCTAATGCCATTAATCAGTCCAAGTCCTGAATACAAGAGTATTGCTACTGAGCTACGTTCTCAGGAAAATATGAATTCCTCTTTTTGTACTATACTGCCATGGTACTATTTCTCAAACATAAGAATTTAAAGTGTCATTAAACCCAGACTCTGAAAAACTCTCATTGCATGCTACATAACAGAGTGTTCATACTCACAAAGCCACTAAAGCATTTGTTTCATGTATAGTGAAATATACCTGGTTGATCCTGCCTTCAGCTGTCTCTGTGTCCCCATCGCAGGCTTAGATTGTGTAGACCAGCTGATGTCCTCTACTGAGCATGGTCAGTTCTAAGCTCTTCATTTCCTCCTTGCTCTTATCTGTGCAGCCCATGTGACTATAGAGTCACACATCTGGGTGAATTCACAGTGATATATGACATGCCCCTCGCTCCCTCCACCTCCATGTCCTCCTATTGCTAAATACTATGATATAGTAGCTGATTGAATACATTGACTAAGAAACAAAAAAAAAGCTTAGTTTTATTGTATATTAGTATTAAATATATCAAATCTAATTGCTAATACCTATAAAGTTAAAAAAGCCTTGGATGCAGATGCCAAAATGAACAAAATGAAAGCTAGTGCCAATCATCTTTTTTTTTTAAATCATATTTATTCTTTTTAGTAAAATACAAAAAATGTAAAAGTACAAAACAAAACATGACTGCACATCCAAAAGAGCAGTACATAACTAAGTAGACAGTAAAAGGAAAACAGTAAACATAGAAAAAAATTGTGCCAATCATCTTTGCCACCTAAAACATATTAATGCACCAGAAAATACACATTTGATATTCAAAAAAGATTTATGGGAAGCTATAATAGTTTTTTAAAATGATAATTGAATCTGAATTGCTCTTCTGAAACAGTTATTTTTTTTAGTCATGTGACTGGCACAGCTCCAATCAGGACTGGCCAGACATTGACTAACACTGTAGAGAGCATAGATCATCAGAGTATAAGAGATGGAAAAAATGAAAAAAGGTGGGTTAACATTTTTTCAATTGTTATTAGTATCACTCTAATTCTAGGAGCAGCACTGGTTTATGATCATGTAATTAGATTAGCGTGTTGGCGCCGTTCCCTTCTTGTTAATCAAGAGTAACAGAAGTCCCTGCAGATGCCAAAGAACAGGGAAAGATCATGTGACCACACAACAGCACTGCAGGAATAAGGTACTGAAAGGATTAACAAAAAAAAAACCAGTGGCATAATATATATGATTTATGTGAATGAACTATGGCAATTAACACTTCTCTGTTTAGTATCACTTTAAGGGTGCTAAGCAAAATGTTGGATCCAGAACTGTAAACTGAATGTGTTCAGCGTTGCTGCCTGTGACTTGAAACCTACAGGCAACAGAATTTGTTCACAGCTGCAGAACTCCTTGGCAGAATGGTGAACCATGCATGAAGAAGCTCTATACTTTGTACATGTATAGTGTGTATTAGTTGCTGTCTTCCAAACAGGTAAACTTGACTGGACTCTTTAACCGCTTAAGGACCGCCTCACGCCGATATACGTTGGCAGAATGGCACGGCTGGGCACAAGCACGTACAGGTACGTTGCCCTTTCCCGTGGGTCGCACGCGCGCCGCCGGTGGCGCACTCGCGACCCGGTCCTGAGCTCTGTGACCGTGGCCGTGGGACCCGCGGACCCGATCGTCATCGGTCCCACGATCGGGTCACAGAGCTGAAGAACGAGGAGAGGTAAGTGTTAACAAACCTCTCATCATGCTTCCTAGTGAGGCTGTCACTGATCGTCTGTTCCCTGTTATAGGGAAAGACGATCAGTGACGTCACACGCCAAGCCACGCCCCCTACAGTAAAAAAAACACACACACACTTAACCTCTACACTGCCCCCTAGTGGTTAACCCCTTCACTGCCAGTGACATTTTTACAATAATCAGTGCATTTTTAATCGCACTGATCGCTGTATTAATGCCAATGGTCCCAAAATGTGTCAAAATTGTCTGACGTGTCTGCCATAATGTCGCAGTCACAATAAAAATCGCTGATCGCTGCCATTACTAGTAAAAAAAAAAAATTAATAAAAAATTCCATAAAACTATCCCCTATTTTGTAGACGCTATAACTTTTGCGCAAACATATCAATAAACGCTTATTGTGATTTTTTTTTACCAAAAATATGTAGAAGATATGTAGCCTAAACTCAGGGAAAAAAACTGAGGAAATTTTTTTATATATATATATATATATATATATTTGGGGATATTTATTATAGCAAAAAGTAAAAAATATTGCATTTTTTTTTAAATTGTCGCTCTATTTTTGTTTATAGCGCAAAAAATAAAACATGCAGATGTGATCAAATACCACAAAAAGAAAGCTCTATTTGTGGGAAAAAAAGGGCGACAATTTTGTTTGGGAGCCACGTCACATGACTGCGCAATTGTCAGTTAAAGCGACGCAGTGCCGAATCGCAAAAAGGGGCTTGGTCCTTTAGCTGCAAAATGGTCCGGGGGCTTAAGCGGTTAAGATGTCCACTTTTCAAGTCCAAATCTCCAAAATTCATGACTATATCCCTTATTCGTGTTAAAAGCATTGTATATTGTGCCATTCACTGTATATGACATTTTTTTTTATACTGTTGATTGTGTGACTAGATGTTTACATTATAAACATCTTCAACTTACGGAACGTTAAACACACTGTTTCAGACAACAGGCCAAGTTGTGACCTAAAACATTGAGGTATTAAAAATTAATGGCGATGTAAAATTTTTATCAGGTGACTAATTTAGGCAACCCTGGTGGAAAATGTGAATAAAGATGTAAGTGGGAAAAAAAATGACAAGTATTTAAAATGGCAAATAAATTGATTTATTGTAGAATGGGGAAAATGAATTGTAAATTGTTCTCCGCTATTCCCAGCTCTTTATATAAATGGTACCGTACATGTACTGCTGAAGAGTTGAAGGAATGAGATCATAAGACTCTGTGTTACAGAATCTGCCACCTTGCATCTGTCTGCAAATCTGGCCCACCAGCTGGTCTAATTATGGGTGTTTCAGGCTAGCAACACAAACCCATTATGTACGGAGATAAAAATATCTAAGATCCTTGTATGACGAGTATTAAAGGTAATGTCCAGTGTGTTATTACTCTTATAATTTCACCATGGCTGCCTCTACCTATGGGATTCTTGTTTTCACTTATTTGTTGGCCTTAAGTTATCTGTGTTCAAATGGACAATTAATTAATTGATAAGCCAAAGTTACAGATATTAACAGCAGGTGATGCTTCAGTGAACCGTATGGTTACCAATTCAAGAGATATCAGAGTAATGAGGGAGTTGGTTGGGGGGTTGAAATCTGAGGCAACAAAAAAAATACATGACCTTTAGGATTTTATCATTACAATTTTTTTATATATAATTTTTTTTGTATATTTTTTTACTATTATATAAAATATTAATTTTAAAAATAAATGCGTCATGCAAGGTCATACATGCTATACCAATGGCATTAGAAAATAAATTACATTAGGTTGTAATTGCCATACCATATGGCATTAGATGTATATAGCGTGGTGGAGTTAATCAAGTGAGTGCACAACAGAAGCTGTTTGCCAGAGATGCTCTCTCTAATTGAAACTCCATACTGTCCTATCTGAACAGAACATAGAGGGCCCTAAACAAGCGTATGTATAAATGTGAGCTTGAGCTCTAGAGTTCTATACACAACAGGCTTTTTCAAAAAAGCAGCAAAAGTAATAGACAGGTAAATGTTTGTAAAGGAACTCAGAGTCCCAACTGCTGTCTGGAAATAAAAATACTGATACAATATATTTAATATTTGCATGAGAAAAAATGAACAATTTCCAAAAAATTTTATTATTTTATATTCTGTCCATAATAAAGAAAGAAAAAATATTCTGCCAGAAACTTGCTGCCTCAACTCACAAAATTTTGTTCTTACTTCCACGATCTGTACAGCCTCTCCCCTGGACAGCAAGGCATTTTCTGATGGTGTCTTACTACTGCTTCTTCGTTAGCTGAGCGACTGCGGAATTCTTAAATGGACCTCGCACAAGAAGTAGGCACTAATAGCCAGGAGGTGGATCCACAATGATTAAATACCCAAGTGGTTTTGACCTCTCTAGTTACAATGGATATAAAAAGTCTACACACCCCTTTTTCTACTTTTTTAATGTGACCTATAAACTGTACAACTCAATAATATGGTTGTATAAGTGTGCACACCCTTAAACTAATACTTTGTTGAAGCACCTTTTGATTTTATTACAGCACTCAGTCTTTTTGGGTATGAGTCTATCAGCATGGCACAGCTTGACTTGGCAATATTTGCCAACTTTTTCCAAAGTTATTTGCCAACTTTGGAAAAAAAATGCACTTTTTTAAATAAAAAAATAAGACAAGAGTAAAGTTAGCCCAATTTTTGTATAATGTTACGTTGAGTAAATTGATACCCAACATGTCACGCTTCCAAATTGCGCCCGCTCATGGAATGGCGCAAACTTTTACACTTAAAAATCTCCATAGGCAACGTTTAAAAAAATTCTACAGGTTGCATGGTTTGAGTTACAGAGGATGTCTAGGGCTAGAATTATTGCTCTTGCTCTACCGATCACATACCTCACATGTGTGGTTTGAACATACGTTCTCGCGTATGTGTTCTTTTCTGCACGCGAGCTTGTCGGGACAGGGCACGTTTAAAAAAAAAAATCTTATTTATTTTACCTCCCGCTGCCGATAAAAGTGATCTAGTGGCGAATCCACCACAGAGACCACTTTTATCTTATACCGGACCGCTCACCGAAGAAGAGGATACCGGGGTTATGGCAGCTAGCTGCTGCCATAACAACGATACTCCTCTTCAAACAGCTGACGTATAAGGATGGTGGGTGGTCCAGAAGTGGTTAACTGACAATTGCGCATTTATGCAAAGCTATACCCAAACAAAATTTGTGTCCTTTTTTTGGTGGTATTTGATCACCCCTTTGGTTTTTATTTTTTGTGCTGTAAACAAAAAAAGAACTCCAATTTTGAAAAAAATATATATATTTTTTTACTTTCTGCTATAAAACATATCCAATAAAAAAACTGTAAAAATTCAAATTCCTTCATCAATTTAGGCCAATATATATTCTGCTACATATTTTTCATAAAAAAATCCCAATAAGCGTATATTGATTGGTTTTCACAAAAGTTATGGTGCCTACGAACTATGGGATATTTTTATGGCATTTTTATTTTTGTTTTTACTAGTAATGGTGGTGTCACGTACCTGGTTGGCGAGCCCAAACGTGCAGGGAGCGGCGCCTCGTAAGCCTCCGGCTCGAGAGCCCCTGGAGGTGGAAACAGGGATTCAGGAGTCCGGAGGACACAAGTGCCAGGCCGGGTAGCAGCAACGGAGATACCACCAGCTGGTGCAGGAGGTCAGGCAGAGGATGAAGGGTAGCAGATAGCAGGCACAGCGGGAACAGGTAGCTGACTGGAACGGCAGGTGCAACCAGCGCTGCAGGAACTGCAGAAACAGCTGGCACAGGTAGTCAGGCAGGAACCACAGGAGAAGTTGGTGCTGAAGTTCAGGTGGGTAGGCAGGCGTGGTCAGAGGCGAGCCGGGTCGGCAACTATCGGGCAGCAGAGGTACAGAGCAGAAGGCAGAAGCGAGGTCAATCAGGCAAAGGGTCGGAGGCGGGCGGCAAACAAGCAAGGTCAAGGAACAGGCCGGGTACAGTATCAGGAACACACAGGAACTGGCAGCAGAAGTCACAGGAACGCTGTAGACAGGACAGCACCGGGGAACAGAAGCTGATTCCTTAAATAGCTTGTTGGGCGCCAAGAACGGTCGCACGGTACGTTTGCGTACCCCCGCGGGTAACCGTGCTCCCGTTCGTGACCCCGCGTACCCGCGTACGCCCGTTCGGCTTGTCGCGCACCCGCATGCGCCCGCTCATGTCAACGCGCACCCGCGTGCGCCTGTTAGGGACTACATGCACTCGCGTGCGTTCGTTAGCGCCAACCCGCGTCCGAGGGCACCGACGATCCTCTTATACAGGAAACCTGCGGGTAAGTCTCCTATGTACGGTCGGGATGGTGGAACGATCGTGACATTGTCCCCCCCCAAGGGGCAACCTCCGGATGCCCAACCGCGTCATCTTATCCGGATGAGACCTCTTAAAAGCAAGGATCAGCCTCTTCGCATGCAGGTTGGACTCTGGTTCCCATGAATTTTCCTCAGAGCCATATCCCTTCCACTTAACCAGGAACTGAGTCTGATTCTGTCTTCTCCTGCAATCCAGAATGGACTCGACCTCATATTCTAATTCTCCATCAATCATCACAGGTTCCGGGGGGTTGGCACTCCGATCGGCAAAGGGGTCCGGGACCGCAGGTTTAAGTAACGAGGCGTGAAAGACCGGGTGGATCCGAAACGACTCCGGGAGTTTTAGTTCAAAAGCCACGTCATTCAGTTTCCTTACAATAGGGAATGGACCCACAAACTTCGGGCCCAGCTTCCTGGATGGGCAAGCTAATTTCAGATTCAGCGTGGACAACCAGACCTGGTCCCCGACCTGGAGGTCGAGCTCCCCTCTTCTCTTCCTATCAAAGACCTCTTTATTGTGTTCCTGAGTCTTAGCCAGAGTTTCTTGAAGGATCTTATTGTTGCTCTCGAAAAAATTAAGGTCTTCCTGTACTGCCGGTACTGAGCATTCAGGGAGATTACCAGATAGAAAAAGCGGGTGGAAGCCAAAGTTTGCAAAAAACGGGGACTGTTTGGTGGCAGAATGGATGAAATTGTTGTATGCAAACTCTGCTAATGGCAAGAGCGATGCCCAGTCGTCCTGGGAGAAGGAAGAGAAACAACGCAGATATTGCTCTAGCGTTTGGTTGGTCCTCTCGGTCTGGCCGTTGGTTTGAGGGTGATAGGCCGAAGAAAGGTGAAGCTCAATTTTCAGGGCCCCACAGAGAGCTTTCCAAAACCTGGACGTAAACTGTACCCCCCTATCAGAGGTAATGTCAGCAGGGATACCGTGGAGCCTTACCACTTCTCTAATAAAGATCTTAGCCATCTCCGTGGCTGAAGGGGTCCCCTTCATAGGCAAAAAGTGGGCCATCTTAGTAAACCTATCTACCACCACAAAGATTGTGGAGAAGTCTTCAGAGGGAGGCAGTTCCACGATGAAGTCCATGGATATCATCTTCCAAGGTCTATCCGGGATGGGCAACGGTCTCAGCAAGCCCCAAACCTTTGATTTGCTACCTTTATTCCTGATACATGTGGTACATGCCTCCACGTATTCCCTGCAGTGCTTCTTCATTTGTGGCCACCAAAACGTGCGTTGGAGCAAGTCCGTGGTTTTGAACACCCCAAAGTGACCGGCCAGTGGGTGGTCATGGCAGGAGCTGAGAACAGCGGCACGTATTTCTTGGGGAACGTAGATCCTGTCCTGATGCCAAAGAAGACCGTCTCTGGAGGTTAAAGAAATGTCAGGTGGGAGAGCCGGATCGCTGGAGGCCTGCTTAATTCGGGAAAGTAGGCTCTCCTGAAGCAGGAGAAAGTTTCCTGGGGGAAGAATGGTATCAGGAGTAGGGAGCTCCACTGATTCATTGTACATTCGAGAGAGAGAATCGGGTTTAACATTCTTTGATCCCGGCCTGTACGTGATGTGGAACACAAATCTAGAAAAGAAGAGTGCCCACCGGGCCTGTCTTGGTTTCAGTCTCTTGGCCGATTTAAGATACTCTAGGTTTTTGTGATCAGTATAGACCAGGATCGGGTGGGAAGCGCCTTCGAGGAGGTAGCGCCATTCTTCCAGCGCCGCCTTGATTGCCAGCAGTTCTTGGTCACCGACGTCGTAGTTCCGCTCTGCTTCCGAAAGCTTGCGGGAGAAGAAGGCAACCGGATGCAAAAGTGACTTAGGCCCCTGTCTCTGGGAGAGCACTGCCCCAACGGCCACTTCCGAGGCATCCACCTCCAGGATATAAGGCAGCGTAGCATCGGGGTGTCTTAGGATTGAGGCAGATACGAACAGGTCCTTTAGGGTCTTGAAGGCCTCTTGTGCCTTGGAAGTCCATTGAAATCTTTGACCCTGTTTGGTCAGCTCGGTGATGGGGGAAATGATGGAGGAAAATCCTCTGATGAATTTCCTGTAAAAATTAGCAAATCCTACAAACCGTTGGACCCCTTTTCTGTCAGAGGGAGCGGGCCAGTCTAGGATAGCTGAGATTTTCTGGGGATCCATCTCTATTCCTTTTACTGAAATGATTAGCCCAAGGAATTGAATACTTAGCTGTTCGAAAACGCACTTTTCCGGTTTGGCGTACAGACCATGAAGGCGGAGTCGAGCCAAGACACTTTTCACATGTTCCCGGTGTTCGGCTAAAGAGGAAGAAAAGATTAAAATATCATCGAGGTATACAATCACAAACAGGTCTAGGTAATCTCTGAAAACATCATTTACAAAATGTTGGAACGTAGCAGGAGCATTACAGAGTCCAAAGGGCATAACTAAATATTCGTAGTGCCCGAAGCGAGTACGAAAGGCGGTCTTCCAATCATCGCCTTCACGAATGCGGACGAGGTTGTAGGCACCCCGTAGGTCTAGTTTGGAGAATACCTCGGCCGACCCCAGTCTCTGAAATAGTTCGGGCACTAACGGTAGGGGGTAACGGTTCTTAATTGTGACTTTGTTGAGTGCTCGGTAGTCCACACATGGCCGTAGGGAGTGGTACTTCTTCTGGACGAAGAAAATCCCCGCGCCTGCCGGGGAAGTGGATGGCCGGATAAAACCCTTCTTCAGATTATCGTCCAGGTAGGTTTTCAGGGTTCCCAGCTCGGTCTCGGATAAGGGGAAGATCCTTCCGAAGGGGATCTCTGCCCCCGGGAGCAATTCGATAGGGCAATCATATGGTCTGTGGGGAGGTAAAGTCTCAGCGCCCTTTTTGCTAAACACGTCCACAAATTGGTGATAAGCCTCGGGCACAGCCTGTCGGATTTCGGTGTCCGTTTCTAAGCAAAGCAGTGAAGAAGGGTCCGCATTGACGACTGGGAGGCAGTGCTGACGACAATAGGCAGACGGAAACTCTATTCCTCCAGTGAACCAATTTATCAGAGGGTTGTGGGCCTTCAACCAGGGCATGCCAAGGATAACGGGAAAAAGTGGAGACTTAATAATGTCCAGACACAGGAGCTCCTGGTGGGTTCCAGCGATGATGGCATGAAGAGGAGACGTCTCCTGGGTCACAGGTCCGGACTTTAGGGTGGAACCATCGGCCAAGTAGATTGAAAGTCCCTTTACCCTAGGCCGAAGGGGAATGTTGTTCTTTAAGGCAAAGGACAAGTCCATAAAGCCGCTGCAGGCCCCAGAATCAATAATTGCGTTGATGCTGATAGTCTTTCCTGAGAACTGTAAAAGAAGAGGCACAGCCAGATGAGAGGTGGTACTGGTACTAGGCAAGGTAGAAGGAGAAGCAGGAGGTATAAGAAGGCACTTACGCGATTTGGCAGGGCAAGTGCGAACATAATGTTCCGGTTCCCCGCAGTAGAGACAAAGGTTACCGGCTCTTCGGCGTTGGCGCTCTTCAGGCGTCAGAGATGGGCGAAGTAGACCCAGTTGCATAGGCTCTGATGAATCCGGAGAAGATGGAACAGGAACAGGAGGGACCGGAGAGTTGGAACTAGGAACCCGTGGCAACATCCAGACAGGGCGAGAGGTAGAAGAAGAACGCTCTAGACGACGTTCTCTTAGGCGCCTATCGATCTGGACTGAGAGATCGATGAGCGCTTCAAGGGTTTCAGGGATTCCCACGCGAGCCAGTTCATCTTTTAATGATTCCGAGAGTCCCATGCGGAACTGGTAGCGGAGGGCTGAGTTATTCCACTCCGTGTCGGTGCTCCAGCGTCTAAACTCAGACACATAATCCTCCACCGGCCTGCGACCCTGTTGGAGCACGTGCAAGGCTGCTTCTGCGGTAGCAGCAAGCTGGGGGTCCTCATACAGCCGAGACATCGCTTCGAAGAAGGCATTTAAAGAGTCCAGAGAGGGGTCCTTTCGTTCCAGGAGATGATGTGCCCAGGCCTGGGGCTCGTCGGTTAGTAGGGAAATGACGAAACCCACTTTTGTTGCCTCGAGAGAAAAGGTCCGGGGTTGAAGAGCGAAGAAGAGCTCACAGGAGTTCCGAAAGGCCCTGAACTTGTTTCGGTTGCCGGAGAAACGGTCTGGCGTAGGGACCCTTGGTTCTGGCGGCATCATTACCACTGCAGGTGGGACTGAGGGTCCAGGGACAGCTGGGGCTGCGGCAGATAGGGCCTGGACCTGTTCTTCCAGACGGCCGTAGCCTTCTTGCAAGTTCTTTACGGCCTGGGTGAGGCCGGCTAGGTGGCGGCAAAGCTCATCCATTGGCGAGGCTCCCTGCGAGGGCTCGGACATGGCTGTCCTGTACTGTCACGTACCTGGTTGGCGAGCCCAAACGTGCAGGGAGCGGCGCCTCGTAAGCCTCCAGCTCGAGAGCCCCTGGAGGTGGAAACAGGGATTCAGGAGTCCGGAGGACACAAGTGCCAGGCCAGGTAGCAGCAACGGAGATACCACCAGCTGGTGCAGGAGGTCAGGCAGAGGATGAAGGGTAGCAGATAGCAGGCACAGCGGGAACAGGTAGCTGACTGGAATGGCAGGTGCAACCAGCGCTGGAAGCCGGACAGGAACTGCAGAAACAGCTGGCACAGGTAGTCAGGCAGGAACCACAGGAGAAGTTGGTGCTGAAGTTCAGGTGGGTAGGCAGACGTGGTCAGAGGCGAGCCGGGTCGGCAACTATCGGGCAGCAGAGGTACAGAGCAGAAGGCAGAAGCGAGGTCAATCAGGCAAAGGGTCGGAGGCGGGCGGCAAACAAGCAAGGTCAAGGAACAGGCCGGGTACAGTATCAGGAACACACAGGAACTGGCAGCAGAAGTCACAGGAACGCTGTAGACAGGACAGCACCGGGGAACAGAAGCTGATTCCTTAAATAGCTTGTTGGGCGCCAAGAACGGTCGCACGGTACGTTTGCGTACCCCCCGCGGGTAACCGTGCTCCCGTTCGTGACCCCGCGTACCCGCGTACGCCCGTTCGGCTCGTCGCGCACCCGCGTGCGCCCGCTCGTGTCAACGCGCACCCGCGTGCGCCTGTTAGGGACTACATGCACTCGCGTGCGTTCGTTAGCGCCAACCCGCGTCCCAGGGCACCGACGATCCTCTTGTACAGGAAACCTGCGGGTAAGTCTCCTATGTACGGTCGGGATGGTGGAACGATCGTGACAGGTGGCGAACAAAACGGACACTAAGTGACACTTTTTGGGGACCAGTGACACTTAAACAGTGATCAGTGCTAAAAAATGCACTGTCACTGTACTAATGGCACTGGCAGGAATGGGGTTAACATCAGGGGCAATCAAAGGGTTAAGTGTGCTCCTAGGGAGTGCTTTCTCACTGTGTAGGGGTGGCTTAACTGGAGAAAGTTCTGCCTAACCTCTCTGACAGAACGGCGGTCTGCCTTGTTTACATTCTGCCTTTCCTGTCAACGATCGGAGGGTCCCAGCAGACATCACGTCTGCCAGACCCTCTGATTGGTGAGCCATTCAGCGGGTCTGGCAGATGCATGTGCGTGTTCCAGACCTGGAAGAAACAACATCGTACAGATAAGTTTCACGGAGACGGGCCATCCTGCCATAGTAAATGTGCAGTGGGAGGTCCAGAAGCGGTTAAATAATCAGTAGAGACAATATTCAGTGCAGATATATAATATATGAATAATGATTGCTTGCTGAACACTACAAGGACACTGCACAACCCCTAGGTAACATGTACAGGCATACCCCACTTTTAAGTACACAATGCGGTTTATTTACTAAAGCTGGAGAGTGCAAATTCAGGCTCACTTCTGCATAGAAACCAATGAGCTTCTAACCCCAGCTTGTTCAATTAAGCTTTGGTAATAAAACCTGGAAGCTCATTGGTTTCTATGCAAAAGTGAGCCTGATTTTGTACTTTCCAGCTTTAGTAAATAAACCCCATTGTGTACTTAAAAGTGGGGTATGCCTGTATAACACAAAGCAGTGCAGCGCAAAAGAGTCAAAACCCACCCCCCCCCCCGTACACGTTAAAATCTCGCTGACAAAGCTTAGGGACATAACGCATACGGATGGAGGAGCTACATATGACGTCACCCATGGCCATCTTTTTTGCTTGTATACAGAAATGCCTATACACATGCACTTACCTGAAGAGCATTGCCTGTGAGTTATTTTTAATCCTTCTAAATAAAAAGTTTTTATATAAAGAGCGCTAGATTGTTTTATTTATACTTACATACTCATGCCCTGTGGTGTGAGTGATAGCTACATCGTGAGCTGATCATTGGAGGATTCTGCCCCATTGTGTGGGAAAGTACCTTTTTGACCGTTCTGGTCAAATCAAGGAAGTGAGAGGCTGATGTTGACTGTGGTGGTTGGGCTTGAAATACACCTTTAACACTTGCATGTTTAGTATTGGACACCTTTTTCCATAGTGGCTGACATCTTGATATCTTCATTACATATTGTCTTCATGGGCTTGTTTTACTGTTGCTTTATATCAATTGACTCTTTTGCGCTGCACTGATTTGTGTTATTCTTTAAAGGCTTGGATATAGCTGGCAGTGAAAAGTCAAATCTTTGATGTGATTTTTTTATATATTAGAATTTGAAAAATTTGGCAAATGTTAAAACATTCTGTTCCCCATATTTTTAGATGCGTTCAGCTGACCTACAATATCCAAACAGTATGTAACTATGTAGTATGAATAGCCACAAGTATTTTGGGCCACATGTAAGCATTTTTATGTTACATTTTTCATACCTCTATAACTGTATTTTCTCAGGCTGGGTTGTTTTCTAAAATTGCATTATGTGGCTAGTTTAGATGCAACTAGTTCAGAATTTTGCGTTAAATATAGGCAAATATAAAATATAATGCTAAGACAGGCAGTTGATCAGTTTCTGGTTGCAACTTTCCTGTAGACCTCATACAAAACTCCCATCTATTTCCACTTGGAAGACGTGAGATTATGTAATTATGCCAAAGCTGTTCAGAATTCCCCACTTTGAAACCAGCTTGCCCGTTATTTTTCCTGTCATGTATGATCCAATTAATATCTGCTTCACCTCACCGGAGCTTCCTCCAAACTTTTTGTTCTCAAGCTTGTCAATCAGGAGCTCACCATTCCTTTCAGCTTAAGCCTTATTAACCTGCACACTGGATTTGACTGATGATAGGCTAGTCCGAACAAAAAGAGCATACTCTCAGGTTCCAAATCCTGTCATCTTAGTTCAGAGGGTCTCGGGAAGCCCCCTGCAAGAGATGAAAGAATCACTCAAATGTCTAATCATTCAAACATACAACTAACAAGTGCGCACTGAAAAAAAAAATAGTCAACTGAGACCCCCACTGATTGAGATATCTGCAAACCGAGAGAAGAATCTTTGGAAGAAATTCTATATACGGGCTTCTTTCTATGTGACTCTACTGACGCAGTGTCAAATCCAAGCTGAGAACAGCAGGTGTGATCTACGGCCAACACAAATCTGGCTGATGCTTCAAAATCTCCACTCGAAAAAAATAACTATGCCAAAAACTGGGAACATCTTATATCTTGGCAAAAGTTTAGAGAAATGTAAATTTTTTTTGGTGATTTCCAAGAAGTCAAGTTTGCCCATATTGGAATCACTTTGGAGTCCTTAGAGATACTTGGGGAGCTTTTAAAGGGACCCTATTGCTACACTTAGCTTCCCAGTGCAAAGTGTACCTGCAATAAAAGAATGTAAATACTTACCTTTCCCGATGCCTGAGTCTCTGAATACCACTCTACCCAGTTGAAATCATCCCCCCCCCCCCTACATCCACTGGAAAACTAACAAAAAACGAAAGACCTACAAGTGTTGACAGAAAACTGAGAGGCCAAGTGGTGTTGTTCTCCTTGGTCCCTCACAGTTTTCATTGCTTCTTTCCGTCAATTTCCACATGACTTCTGAATTCTTTAATGATGTGAAGGTTAAAGGAGGAACCAGTCAATGATGTGGATGATGTGGAATGAAGTTTCAGGACGGACTAGTGAAAGCTGCCGAGGACCCAAAACACTCCCAGGAAGTGCTGGTATCCCAGGGGGCTCAGGGGGAAGACTTCTACAAAATGGAGGAATGCTTGCATTGGGAAATTTCGTATAACAACAGGGTCACTTTCATTTTATCATATATTTATACTGGGATTTATTTGAAAAAAAAATTACAAAACTATTTGGAAGACTTGAACTTGCTAAATTTATGAGTCAGTAATGGCTACAGTTATTAATGAAGGCCAAAATGCTAAATTTACCCAAAAGTTTGTAAATTTGGAGATGTGGTGCTTTAATCACTTGCCAACCAGCTCAAGTACATTTATTGCGGCAGGTTGGCTCTCCTGCACGAACCGACATACCTGTACATCGGTCCATGCAAGGAGGATAGCGAGAGTGTGTCCATCCAGCGGACTCGATGTCTGCCGACGACCCACGATCGCTGTTTACAGAGGCAGAACGGGGAACTGTAAACAAGGCGATTCCCCGTTCTGCCTAATAAAGTCAGAGATCTTCTGTTCCCAGCGATCGGGAACAGTGATCTCTCCCACATCCCTCTAAGCCCACCTCCCCTACAGTTAGAACACACCCAGGGAACACACTTAACCCCTTGATCGCCCCCTTACATGCCAGTGTAATTTTTACATTGATCAGTGCATTTTTATAGCACTGATCAATGTAATAATGTCACTGGTCCCCAAAAAGTGTCATTTGGGGTCAGTTTTGTCCACTGCAATGTCGCAGCCCCGTAATAATTGCAGATTGCGCCATTACTAGTAAAAACAATAAAAAACATAAAAAAGTCCCTAAATCTAGCCCGTATTTTTTGTGCAAACCAATCAATTTACACCAATTGCGATATTATTTTACCAAAAATATGTAGAAGAATACATATCGGCCTAAACTGATGAATAAATGTATTATTTTATATATATTTTTTGCATATGTGTTATAGCAGAAAGTAAAAAAAAATAGTTTTTCTTTTTCAAAATTGTCAGCCTATTTTTGTTTATAGCGCAAAAAATAAAAGCCGCAGAGGGAGGTGATCAAATAGCACCAAAAGAAAGCTCTATTTGTGGGGAAAAGGGACATCAATTTTGTTTGGGTACATCGTCGCACAACCGCGCAATTGTCAGTAAAAGCGACACAGTGCAGTATCGCAAAAAATGTCCTGGTCAATAAGGGGGCAAATCCTTCCAGGGCTGAAGTGGTTAATCCTTCAGCTGTAGGCACAGGCCGTTGAGTGCCATTATGATAAATACATACCGGATTATGTAGAGGAATGTGCTGCTGGCTGTCAGCAGCATAGATTGAGGGTGATTGGATGCTGCCCCTAGCAACTTTGCCACCCTTGGCCAATGTTCGCTATGCAGGAGTCCAGCCTTGGATGGCCTGTTTTTTTTAACCATTACGTTACCTGCTTAAGATGATTTCGCCTGATTTTGAGTAGATTATATGTTGAGTTTACATTATTTGTAGCTATCCATAGCTGTTTTTTAAGCTGTGTAGCAAGGCAGGAAAAATAGGGAGAGCTAGGCGCGTACATTTTCAGTGCTGTGCATCAGTTGTGTATGCAAATAAATATTGATAGGAATGGGTGAATATAGTGCCCGCAGATAACAAGAAAAAATTAGGCTAACTAAGGAACTATACATGAAATGCATATTTTTTTCACAAACTAAAACAGTTTGTATGTTAAAGCAGAACTACACTGCATCTGAGCACCACAACCCAAACACACTATTTATTTAATTTCTTATTATTGAAAGCAAACTCATCCCTCCATTCATATCTCCATGCTTTATTTTGCTGAGAAATCACTTTGAAAAGCACATCCTAGCCTTTCTGGCCGTGGTCATCTGGAGTATTGCCCCGTACACATGATCGTAAATTCCGCCAAAAAAAGTCAGATGAGAGCCTTTGGTCAGAAAATGCGATCTCGTGTATGCTCCATCAGACTTTTACTAGCGGAATTTTACCAGCAAAAGATTTGCATGCTCGGAAACAATTCGACGCATGCTCGGAAGCATTGAACTTCATTTTCTTGGCTCATCGTAGTGTTGTACATTGCCATGTTCTTGACGGTCGAAAGTTCAGACAACTTTTGTGTGACCATGTGTATGCAAGCCAAGCTTAAGCGGAATTCTGTCGGAAAAACCTTCCAAGTTTTTTCCAACAGAAAATCCACTCGTGTGTACGGGGCATAAGACCAGATGATTCATGTAGCATTTTTTTCCTAGAATACATCTGCCTTCAGCTTAGGCATGAAGGAGAGTGTATTTAGCTGAGAAAACTCCTCCTCCCCTGCTGAAGACTCCCGGGGTGTATGTCATCATTTGCCTAGGCATGAAAACCAGGAAGTAACTGAAGAAATATAAAAAAAAAATGTTTAAAAAAAGCAAATATGATATCATTTCCAGGCTATTTACTAATGGTAACAGCATAAGGATTAAAAATAGTCAATGTTGATTGAGAGAGCACAGTTCCACTTTGGAGGTATAAGTTCACCGCACACAGCCGGTGCAGTGGTTCGGGGATTTGAAAGCCTGGCTCTTCTTCCTCGTCTTTTGGCTTGAGTGATTTCAACTGGTTAAAGTGTTCCAGAATCAAATTAATCTGTTCCAGAAACCCTAAAGAAAGAAGGGAAAGAAGAGTCAGGCTTTCAAATCCCTGAACCTCTGCACCTGCTGCATGGGCAGTGACAGCTACCACCCACTGAGTTAAGTGAAGTTGGAGGGGGTGGAGAGGATGTAGAGTGTTAGATCACCTTTTCTTTTTTTGTGAAAAAGTGAAATTACACTTTAAACTGGAGGGCCGGAAACCCCTGTTGCTAGGCAGTAATCCTAATCTGCCTCTTCCTATTACGCTGAGCTGTTTCTTCAATTCTTCCCCCTCGCCGAGCGGCCCCATTGTCTTCTGGGACATGTGTGTGTCCCAGGATACAACGGGGCCATTCACAAAGTGCCATGTGGCTCGCGCATGAGCAGAAATGAGTAGTGAAGCTGCAAGGCTCCACTGCCTGTTTCCCTTAGTTAGGATGGTGGCGCCGGCCACCGATCCGATGGACGGATCGGCCTCGGGGCAGCCGACTTCGCGGGGTCACTGGACAGGTAAGTGTCCTTATTAAAAGTCAGCAGCTACAGTGTTTGTAGCTGCTAACTTTTAATAAGGACACAGACTCCGTGGACAGTTTGACTTTTATAAAAATGAATCAGTCCTGGATTACCAGCTATGAAGCCCCTGATGCCGATGTCAATGTTTCATTTCATCTGGAAGAATTTTTTTGGTATAGGTTTCATGGGCACAATTAACACCCAAAGACCAATTTATCAGCACACCAATTTATCAGCACCTGTTTGACTGGTGCAAATCATTGCAATTTTTTACAGCAAGACCAACTCTTTTTACGCACCCGTTACTTCTATCCAAAGTCAAAGTGATACGAGAATGTATCCCAAAAATCTCTAATCTTGTTTCCAGTGCACTACATTGTGGCCTCATCATACACACTTGCTCTCCAGCTGTTGCTGAGCAAAATAAAAGCAGCTTGCAGGGAAAAGGTCATTTTTTTACTTTATAAATGCAATTATTTCTGCAGCAGATTCTAGACATGGTACAGATCTGCTACTTTACATGTAGACTAAGTGGACCCCCCCAGGGGCACTATATTGGAAGGAATTTTTCATTTTTAGGCTTTCACTTTAAAACTTTTTCACAAACTTTTTTTTTTTATTGATACATGTCCCCCAGGGCAGGGCCCAGACCCCTATAACCATTGTCTGCCCAACTACTTGCACATAAGCCTTAAAAATGGGCACTTTCAATTTTTGAAGTTCGGGTCTCATTGACTTTAACCACTTCCCGACCAGCGCATGCCGATGTACATCGGCAGAATGGCACGGGCAGGCATATTGGCGTACAGGTACATTCAATCTTTAATGCCGCCCTGCCATCGCGAGCATGCCGCCGGCAGTGTGCTCGCATGCTGGTCGGGACCCCCATGAGTCCGGTCGCGGATCCCGCGGACTCGATTGCCGCGGGCATACCCGCGATCATCTCACGGGGCGGCTGAATGAGAAAATGTAATTGTAAACAGCATTTCCCAGTTCTGCCTAGCAGCTAGTGAAGCTGATCTCTGTTCCATGTGATTGTAGCAGAGATCAGTGTTCACTAAATTAAAGCCCAGCCCCCCACAGTTAGTAACACACCCCTAGGAACACTTAACCCCTACAACAATTAGCAGTACAATTTCATAAAACACTCATCCATTGATAATAATTGGATACACATAAATATAAGTAATTGCTCTTAGTGAGCCAAACTTGTCTGGGTATCAGTTCAATTTATACTCAACGCACGTTTCAGGACTCATGACAATCATCAGGAGTAAAATGCTCTGAAATGAAATCAATAACATATCTATAAATATAGGATACCCTTTAAATGGATAACCATCTCTCAAAACAAGGTCTATAACTTATAATATGGCCCAATACAGACACCCAACCTATGTCCAAGGGAGGATGGGGTCGGGGGACAGGGATGATGGTTTCATCCTCATATATAGTGTGGGTTGTCAAGCATACACAAGATTCACATGGTCGCGATATGGTCGCCTGGTCTTCACCTGGCTGCTGTCTCTGGTCTGGATGGGATTCCTCACCTCAGCCCCGGGGGAGATCATCATCCCTGTCCCCCGTCCTCTTTTGGACATAGGTTGGGTGTCACTATTGGGCCGCATTGTAAGTTATATACCTTTTTTTGAGAGATGGTTATCCATTTAAAGGGTATTCTATATTTATAGATCTGTTATTGATTTAATCTCAGAGCATTTTATTCCTGATGATAGGCGTGAGCCATAAAACATGCATCGAGTATACATCGAACCGATGCCCAGACAAGTTTGGCTCACTAAGAGCAATTGCTTATATTTATGTGTATCTAATTATTATCAATAGATAAGTGTTTATGAAATTGTACTGCTAATCATGTTGTTTTACTTTGTATAATAATTGTATATTCATACACGTGAACTGTTATTTACAGTATATTGTGTCCTTTACTAAAGATTGACACTTTTTAACTTTATTTGTAATCAATAAACAATTCAACGATCAATATGAACAAGGTATTAATTCAGTGACAAGCCTCATATGAAGTCCCATTCCTTCCTCTTTCTTGTTGTCTTACAGGACAGTTCTCCTGCATAACATTCAATATGCGTATCGTATGCCCATAGGAGATAATAACGAGCTGAGTCTATTTAGGTTACATTTGACTTATTCATCTTCTGAAATCAATCTTCCATTACAGTACTTTGTGACCGGCGGAATACATTCTGAGAAAATAGTTTGTGCAATGATCCTGGGCAGGAATGAGTGTACATCTAACAAAGCTGGCGCTGTTGAAAAATGATGCATATAATCAGCTAAGGAATTTTCCGGGAAAGACCAAGGACAGAAGATACCAGAGGCTGGGATGCTTTTTTTCCCCCCATTGCCTCTTGAAATCATAGGTAAAACTTTAATATTTCACAGTAATTTGAGACACGTTGTGCATTGTGCGACTGGATAACTTCATCACTGAGCTACTGTGTAGCATTTTTTCTTAAGGTAGAAACAAATGGAAAATACCAAAAATTACGAACAGACATGCTTTTTATTGCAGAAGAGACATGCAATGTCACTTCTGCAATAAAGTACACTTACCTGCCTATGCACAATCATCATCATCAGCAATGTACACTGAGTTGTACATGCATGAGAGTAATGTCATTTTGCTAATCAAATCAGGCAAAGACTGGCACCCGGAAGAAGCCCAATTGAACCACTGGTTACTCTTTATAGAGGGGCTGATGTCAACAGACACCTATTGGATGTCCGATTTGATCCTGTCTGCTAAAAACAGATGGATGGGGGATTCGTTCCCTATCTGTCTGGTGGATCGGATCAGATGACAGTCAGCTGTAAATGGACAGGCGGCCCGTTTCCATCTGACTGCCCATAGAGGACAGCGACACCTGTCATCCTTCTGCTCAGCGGGGATCAGCAGACAGATTCCCCGCTGAGCAGGTGGATCCGCAGGTGGAGTTTTGTTCCCTCTGGAGAGATTTCCTTTTACTTTCTGTTGTATCTCTGGGGCAGGAAGTAATGAGAAATCTGCCCAATGAGAAACAAGCAGCAAAAACAAACTTGATAGGGGTCTTGATAAGTGATTGTAAAGTCTATTTTTTTTTTTTTTAAATAACAAACATGTTATATTTACTTTCTCTGTGGCAGTAAATTTGCACAGAGTAGCCTAGGTCCTCCTCTTCCTGGGTCCCTCTTCGCTGCTCCTAGCCCCTCTCTTCTGTCAAGTGCCCCCACAGCAAGCAGTTTGCTATGGGGGCACCCCGAGCTGTAACTCCCTGTGCACATTCATACACAGAGGTGTGGTTCGGCCGCCCCCTCTCTCTAATGGCGCCACTGCTGTGTCTCAGCTAATCAGGAGGGAGAGTCCCGGAAGGCCGAGGGACTCGTGGACATCACTAGATAGAGAGGGGGCTCAGGTAAGTATTAGGGGGACTGAGGGGGGCTGCTGCACACAGAAGGTTTTTTATCTTAATGCATAGAATGCATTAGGATAAACAAAAAAACTTCTGCCTTTACAATCACTTTAAAGCTTTTAATCTATGGTCAAAATGTAAAATCATACATTCATTCCCACATTGCATTTCAATTATTTCTAACCTACTAGAGGCGATTCAGTTCGCATTGTGCGCTATACAAGTATTTCATTCATTCATTCATTCATTCACTCTTATGAAGCAATCATAAATCTTATTAAACAATTCTGAAGTTTGTAAACTTACTGAATTCTGTGACACGTACTTACTATGCCCTGTGAGCAGGCAATGCTGTGTCACACATTTCACAGAGCCTGCCTTCTGACCTATAGGGGTGCTGAGAGGAGGAGTTTCAGGAGGCGGGGTCAGTACAGGAATCACTACTTGCTGGCAGCAGTGTACCATGGGATATGTAGTCTTTAGAAATTGAACGTAAACAGCAGAGGAGAAGCTGCAAAGCATACAGGGAGTTGTGGAAAGAGACTGCCAGCAGACAGGCAGCTCTCACAATATGAAAGGAGATTTTTCAAGTAAGTTTATATTGGATTGCCAAATATAACTATTGTTTTATTATTATTATTATTATTATAATGCTGATGTTATAAAGTGAAAGTGTATGCTGTGACTATAGCTTTCTTCTGGTGCCACCAAGTAGAGGGGAGGGAGACCAGCAAACATCCATATGTCATACTCCCCTAGCTAGAATGGTCACAAAGGTGACATGCATTACATCACTGCCGGGTTTGGCTGTTATTTTCACTGGCTAATGAAGTGTGATCTGCACTTCATTCGTTTTAGTGGGAGGCAGGTGAGACATCAAAGATCTAAAAGGCTCCTGATGTCTCATTAAAAGAGAGCCAGTCACAACAAAATGTTATCACATAGAGGATTTGTGGTCCTCTATGTGATAAATATAAAGTTAAGTGAAAAAAAGTGTAAAAAAATGAGGTACACCCAAGCTTGTAAACCCAACCCCCCAAAAATGTTAGCCTGCCCTGTTCCCATGTACACAGATACGAATGTAACATATGCGCTGGGAGGCGCCTAAATACGAAAATGTTGGTTGCGCTGCACATGTTGCATATCACTGCGCACAATAGGGCCATAGGACAATAGCACCATTATTTATGTAACTCTAAATGGATGACCTGTAGGGGCAAAATTTTGCCTATAGAAAATTTTGGGTACTGGAACTTGATATCATTTCATGGGAGTGTGCAGTTTTAAGGTTTGAAATGTTTGGTATCTACACTGAGCAAAATTATAAACGCAACACTTTTGTGTTTGCCTCTATTTATCATGAGCTGAACTCAAAGATATACAACTTTTTCTATGTATACAAAAGGCATGTTTCTCTCAAATATTGTACACAAATCTGTGTCAGTGAGCACTTCTCCTTTGCCTAGATAGTCCATCCACCTCACAGGTGTGGCATATCAAGATGCTGATTAGACAGCATTATTATTGCACAGGTGTGCCTCAGGCTGGCCACAATATAAGGCCACTCTAATGCCCTGTACACACAGTCAAACTTTCCGACGGAAAATGTGCAATCAAATTGTGTTGTCGGAAAATCCGTTCATGTGTGGGCTCCATTGGACTTTTTCCATCGGAATTTCCGACACACAAAGTTTGAGAGCAGGATCTAAAATTTTCATACAACAAAATCCGATCGTTTAAATTCAGATCGTGTGTAGACAATTCCGACGGACAAAGTGCCACACATGCTCAGAATAAACTACGAGACAAAAGCTATTTCCTACTGCCCTCTTTATGGTCCCATCGTACGTGTTGTACGTCACCTCATTCTGAACGATTGGATTTTCTGTCAACTTTGTGCGACCATGTGTATGCAAGACAAGTTTGGGCCAAAATCCGTCAGAAAAAATCAGATGGACCATGGGTACAGGACAGTGGGTACAGGGCATAAAATGTGCAGTTTTATCACATAGCACAATGCCACAGATGTTGCAAGTTTTGAGGGGAGTGTGTAATTGGCATACTGACTGCAGGAATGTCCACCAGAGATGTTGCCCTTAAAATGTTACCTTCATTTCTCTACCATAAGCCATCTCCAAAGGCGTTTCAGAGAATTTGGCAGTACATCCAACTTGCCTCACAACCGCAGACCACGTGTAACCACACCAGCCCAGGACCTCCACATCCAGCCTCCAAGATCGTCTGAGACGGTTTGCATAACCAAAGAATTTCTGCACAAACTGTCAGAAACCGTCTCAGGGAAGCTCATCTGCATGTTTGTTGTCCTCATCGGGGGTCTCGATCTGACTGCAGTTTGTGGTGGTAACCAACTTGAGTGGGCAAATGCTCACATTTGATGGCGTTTGGCACTTTGGAGAGGTGTTCTCTTCATGAATCCCGGTTTTCACTGTACAGGGCAGATGGCAGACAGTGTGTATGGCGTCATGTGGGTGAGCATTTTGTTGATGTCAGCGTTATGGATCGAGTGGCCCATGGTGGTGGTGGGGTTATGGTATGGGCAGGTGTATGCTATGGACAACGAACACAGGTGCATTTTATTGATGGCATTTTGAATACACAGAGATACCGTGATGAGATCCTGAGGCCCGTTGTTGTGCCATTCATCCACGACCATCACTTCATGTTGCAGCATGATAATGCACAGCCCCATGTTGCAAGGCTCTGTACACAATTCCTGGAAGCTGAAAACATCCCAGTTCTTGCATGGCCAGCATACTCACCGGACATGTCACCCATTGAGCATGTTTGGGATGCTCTGGATTGGGGTATACAACAGCGTGTTCCAGTTCCTGTCAATATCCAGCAACGTCGCACAGCCATTGAAGAGGAATGGACCACCTTTCCACAGGCCAGGATCAACAACCTGATCAACTCTATTGGAAGGAGATGTGTTTCACTGCGTGAGGCAAATGGTGGTCACACCAGATGCTGACTGGTTTTTGGACCTCCCCGACCCCCCAATACAGTAAAACTGCACATTTTAGAGTGGCCTTTTAGGCCTGGTTCACACCTATGCATTTTTTTGTGTGTTTCCAATTTAGCAGAAACACACTACAGTTCATTTAACATGGTTTCCTATGGATGTAGTTCACATCTGTGCATTTTATGGAAAGGGCCAGGGACTTTTTTCTGGTTTTTGGTTCCATAGACTTCAATGGATGAAAAGCAAGTATTTAAATATGCAAAATGCACCTGCAATATGCTTACTGCAACCTGCATAGGTGTGAATCAGGCCTTATTGTGGCCAGCCTAAGGCACACCTGTGCAATAATCATGCTGTCTAATCAGCATCTTGATATGCCACACCTGTGAAGTGGATTGATTATCTCGGCAAAGGAGAAGTGCTCACTAATACAGATTTAGACAGATTTGTGAACAATATTTGAGAGAAATGATAAGTGCCGCCTCATAGGTGACCATCAGGGCAACCTAAGGCCCCTTTCACATGGCAAGCCTGCTCGGATCCGCCTGTCTGGTTTTCAGGCGGACCTGAGCGGGCCATACACTGACTCCTATAGGGACATGGATGTCAGCGGAGATGTGTCCGCTGACACCAATCTGCCATCCAATCTGCTAAAATAAGACGTATGACGCATGATTTATGGCGATACGCTCACTATCCATCTTAGCGGATCGGCTCGGATGAGATCTGATGAAGACGGCAGTGCTCTGACAGGCCCCTCCCTGCTCAGTGAGCAGAGATGGATCTGTCATCCACCGGCTCAGCGGAGATAAACGGAGAAATCTTCTGCTGAGCTGGCGGACTCTGCTAAACTGATCCGCCTCCTGTGAATGAGGCCTTACAGTGCCCATCAATGCTGACTCATCAGCAGACATCAGTTAAAGAGGAGTTTCCCTGAATTTTTTTTTTTAAAAATCAAAGCTATCAAATTAGAAGACCTCCAGCAGTAACTAACATGCAGAGCGTCAGAAGCTACAAATACTGCAGCTGCTGACTTTTAATAATCGGACACTTACCTGTCCCAGGGTCCAGCGATGCGGGGGGAACGAAGCCCCGCTCGTCCCCCCTCCTCTCAGCGGCGCCAGAATTGCAACTGTGGGCACTCAGCTGTGGCTTCACAGCCAGGCACCCACTGCACATGCGCAAACGGATTGGCCGCGCAGTCATCTGGGACCTGTTACGTGTCCCAGATGACTGACAGGAGGGAGGGGGCAGAGCTGAGTCCTTCCTGCGCTGGGGGGAAGTGACGTCAGGAGCCCAGGCACTGAAGGAGGCAGACTACAAGGGACCCCCTAGCAACAGGCATTTAGAGGTGAGTTTTTTCCAAATTTTTTTTTTTTTTTTGAATTTTAAGCATTTATTTTTTTTTGGTGTGTGGAACACCACTTTAAGGAAAAAAAAATGATTTACAAAATATTTTGACAGGAACTAGGAAAAACTTTCTGCAGCCAAGGGTGACGCTTACTCTCATGATGTACCATTCATTACTGGTACTTTTTCGATAAATTGTCCTTTTGAGTACCAATATCTACGATTCGCCTATATCTCTACAAATTTTCAACCTACTCAGTTATCTCTGGCCGGTTTTTTAGCCCCCTGCGATCCAGCATGGCTGTGGGTGACCTTTGAGGTGGACAAACTCCTAACATTATCATCATTGTTGTGGTCCAAGATTTTTCTGAAAAATTCACACATCCCCTGAAGAAGCAACTCACTGCGAAAACATGTTGGGATTATGTGTGTTTAACGAGAATAACCACTGCATTGTATTGTCCTGTGTTTTTATATCTCATTAATAATTATTGTTAATAAATTTTAACTTTGAATTCAATAAATAATTGTAATTTAACTTTGTATTCTATCGAACAATGCTTACTATTTAGTCACTATATGCACCGCCAAAATCCCTATTTCCCTTTCTTGTCTCTGATTTATGTTTCAATTCTCAGGGATGTGGTGCCTTACCCTTTAGGTGTTTTTTGATGTTGAACCACTAAAATGTTCTAGGAAAAACTTTATTTTTTTCCAAATTTTCGTTTTTTTTTGCAAAAAAATAAAAAACCAAATGTGTGGAAAAAAATTATAAAAATGTAATTTGGGTACAGCATTACATGACCGTCACCGCACAGTGTCAAGCTAAAAATTGGCCTGGGTAAGGAAGGGGGTAACAAGGAGTCTTGTTAGAAAGAAAGGAATAGGGATAGAATTGAAAAAGGTTAAGTACTGCATGTCCTCGGCTCCGAGGATTGTTCATAGACATACAATTTTCACTAAAGCCAATCCATGCTTATATATTTTTCCTATCATATGCTCAGCCTGAAAATCCTCAATTGGCGATCGAGTTACTGTATGCATAGTACAAAGCATCTTAGACAAGTAACCCTTGAGCTCTGGTATCTTTCTTCGAGCAACACTCTAAGGCAGGTATATGTTTCTTTTGATTCAAACAATGTTTCATCCAATTGTCTTCACGTAGTACGAATAAGATCTTATTCTTCTCTGCCGAACAAAGTGTATCCTTAGACTACACAAGCACAAAAGGTTACTGCAAAGGTGAACACTTCAGATATAAATGGATACAGTGTGAAAGGGAACACCTGCCCAGACAACTATGTGCCTCCTAACATGGAGCGCTCCAAATGCACCAGCCATAATATTTAAAATGTGTGTTGTTACTTGTTACCCTGTGTAAATATTTAACTGTCTCAGCCCGGGTCTGGAGAACATCGGATTCCATTTTCAGATCACTTACACTGGTACTGTCATGTCATGTATAGGTAGCTCATAGCATTGTCTTATATAGAGGTAGTGTATCACATGCAGGACCAGATTGGAACTACAAATAAGTCTGGTCACTATGGATGAGCAAAATTAAGAGTTTTCATTTCCACTATTTTTTCAGGAATAATCAGGAGAGTCTGGAAATTGCATTGCAGTCAATAGGTAGTGTTGGTGGTTTTTAAAGTGGTATTAAACCCAAAAGAAAACATTTATTACATTGTAGCTTACCAATTCTTAGATGTGATGGTTGCACTCGTTTTCTTTTTTAGGCTTTCTTTCCCTTATTTGCACCTGGTGATCTTGCCAATAAGTATGTTGTTTTTCAAAAGAACAAGCTGTACTGCAGATGTAGAAGTTAGAGGGTTGAGATAAACCATTTAACACAGACAGGGGTGCTTACAATAATCAGCTCTTATTCATTCACATAAAACCTTTATCCCAAAAGAAAAACTGTTTGCTGTAACTACTTTAATTTATAAAGCGTGAGTTGGCATTTGACTGCTTTTTTAGTGTACCGTATATACTCGAGTATAAGCCGAGATTTTCAGCCTCTTTTTTGAGGCTGAAAGTGCCCCCCTCGGCTTATACTCGAGTCATCGCTGTCTGCCCGCTCGATCAGCGTGTCGAGCAGACAGACAGCGGCCATTCTATTCAAAAGCCGCGCCTCCGGCTCCGCCTTCGCCTGTGATAGGCGGAACACTGAATTTCCCAGCAGCCTGTGTTCCGCCTATCACGGACATCGTATCATCCTCGTACTACGGACGAGGATGATACGACGTCTGTGATAGGCGGAACACAGGCTGCTGGGAAATTCAGTGTTCCGCCTATCACAGGCGAAGGCGGCGGCGCAGCTTTTGAACTTTACAATGGCCGCCGACGAAGAGGGCACGGGACGGAGGCAAGGGAAGGCACGGCACGGGACGGGACGGGACGGCGGCGGCAAGGCACGGCACGACACGGGACGGATGCAAGGAGGCAAGTCACGGCACGGGACGGAGGCAAGGAGGCAAGGCACGGGACGGAGGCTCGGGACAAAGGTAGGCTGGACACACACACACACACACACACACACACACACACACACACACACACACACACACACACACACACACACACACGGATGGAGACACACACAGGGATGGATGGATGGATGGATGGAGACACACACACACACAGGGATGGATGGATGGATGGATGGAGACACACACACACAGGGATGGATGGATGGATGGATGGAGACACACACACACAGGGATGGATGGATGGACACACACACACACAGGGATGGATGGACGGACACACAGGGATGGACGGACACACAGGGATGGACGGACACACAGGGATGGACGGACACACAGGGATGGACGGACACACACACAGGGATGGACAGGCATGTCTCACCCTCGGCTTATACACGAGTCAATAAGTTTGCCAGTTTTTTTGGGGGTAAATTGGGGGCCTCGGCTTATATTCGGGTCGGCCTATACTCGAGTATATACGGTATTTAAATGTGCTAGTACATTCAACACTCCCCTCCCCTCAGACTGGCAAATGCTGTGGCCCCTGTGCTCATTCATTCAACATGGGGTCACTCTAATACAGGAGGTGTGTTATTAGCCAGATCAGCAGATGAAAACGGAGGGAGAAAAAAACCTTAAAAAGAAAACAAATGCAGCCAGCACATCTAATAATAGGTAAACCGTAATTTATTAATTTTTTGGTTTTGGGTCTAATACTGCTTTAAGGATGCAGGGGGTTGTAATGGGTCCTAAGGGTCAGTGAAGAATGATTTAACTATATTGGACCTGTTCTTGTACAAAAAGAAAAAAAATGGCCCCTCAGTAGCCCCATTGCTTTATAGATTTTTTTCACAGAAAGAAAAAACAGAGCTCAAAGAAAAGTAAATAAAAAAAAAGTTTGAAAGCAACATTCAAATACACAAATAAAATAAGCTACAAATTTAAAGCCCATTAAATAAAATAAATTAGGCTAAATATGTGCAAAAACAAAATACACATATAAAAACAGTGCCTTGAAAAAGTATTCATACCCCTTGAAATTTTCCACATTTTGTCATGTTACATCCAAAAAATTAAATGTATTTTATTGGGATTTCATGTGATAGACCAACACAAAGTGGAACATAATTATGAAAAATTATAAATGGTTTTCAAAATGTTTTACAAATAAATATCTAAAAAGTGTGGCGTGCATTTGTATTCAGCCCTCTTTACTCTGATACCCCTAACCAATGGCATCGCTAGGGGGTGGCTTCTGGGGCTAAAGCTCTAAATCTGTGGCCCATAGCCCCGAGTCTCTTACCGGTTGCAGCCAAGGCCGGATTAACATAGGGGCTATTGGAGCTGCAGCACCAAGGTCCTACCTTATTTTAAGCCCGGCTGCCCAAAAGGAACAGGCCCCCTGTCAGCCTGTGCAGCCCACCATATCACAGCTGCATCCCAAATGCGGGCTCCGATCCTCCCAGAGTCACCTTGTGTCTATATCTGGATGTACCATGTGTGCAGGGGGGAGATCTTCCACCTGCTGCGCAGGGATCCTTGTACTAGGCACTGACGCTGTGCCGCTCCCCCTCCGCCAAGTGCCGCATTGGAAGATTCCAATCCTAATTCTTATGTGAACCTCACACATAGCAGAACAGAGACCAGACAGGTACACATGGAACCCCTGGAAGCGGGGGTGTCTGTCTGGGGATCCTGATGTAAGAGGGAGGCTCTCTGGGGACTCTGATGTAAGGAAGGGGCTTTCTGGGAACCCTGATGTAATGAGGAGGTCTCTCTGAAGACCCTGATGTAAGGGGGAGGCTCTCTGGGGACCCTGATCTAGGGAAGGGGCTCTCTGGGGTCCCTCATGTAAGTAGGGAGGCTCTCTGGGGACCCGGATGTAAGGGGGAGGCTCTGTGGGAACCTGATGTAGGGAAGGGGCTCTCTGGGGTCCCTGATGTAAGGGGGAGCTCTCTGGGGACCCTGATGTAGGGAAGGGGCTCTCTGGGGTCCCTGATGTAAGGGGGAGCTCTCTGGGGACCCTGATGTAAGGGGAGACTCTCTGGGAACCCTGATGTAAGGAGGGGCTCTCTGGGAACCCTGACGTAAGGAGGGTCTCTCTGTGGATCCTGATGTAAGGGGGAGGCTCTCTGGGATCCCTGATGTAAGGAAGGGGCTCTCTGGAGACCCTGATGTTAGGGGAGGCAATCTGGGGACCCTGAAGTAAGGGGCGGCTCTCTGGGGACCCTGGTGTAAAGAAGGGGCTCTCTGGGGACAATGATTCTGAATGGAAGTGACTAATTATAATCAGCTGGTGCACTTTCAGGATTCTGTTGGATGGCTAAAACCTGACGTTTAACTTAGTGCTGAGTTCTCCACCCAAGCAAGAAATTAAATTTTAGAGGCATTTCATACACAAAATGTGTGCAGAACATCTCCAGGTTTGTAGATTACAGAGTAGGGATGAGCTTCGTGTTCGAGTCGAACGTACGTTCGACTCGAACATTGGCTGTTCGTCCGTTCGGCGAAATCCGAACTCTTGGTCCGTTCGCGTCAAAATTCGTGTGGCGCGCACGGCCCACAATGCACTGCGATGGCGCAGTGCATTGCTGGCTCGTGATTGGCCAAGCATGCACTGTGACCCCGCATGCTTGGCCAATCGCAGCGCCAGCAGCGAGGAGAGCCATGATTGGCCACAGGCAGGATGCCTGTGGCCAATCATAGCTCAGGCTGTGTAGTGCACGCCCCACACTATATAAGGCCGCCTTTGAGGCGGCCTCGTGTAGTGTGTTGGCATCTGAAGCAGTGGGTGTTCTGTGTACCTTCAACACAGTTACACACCAATCGTTTTTGGCTGATTTCCTATCTTGCTCTTGTGTAGTGGTTATTGTCTGTGCCCTGACCGCAGTATACACCACTATATTCACCTCACCTATATAGCTAGTGATCTAGCTTTAATAATAGAGCTTGCAGTCAGTAGTGTTAGGAGATAGTGCGTGCTGTCTGTGTGCTCTGTACCCAGTACATACCGCTATAATCCACCTACATAGCTGTTCTTTATTTGAGCCCAATTGTCATCTGCAGGAGTTATTGGAAGTTGTGTGTGCTTCCAGCACAGCACAGTATACATCTGTATATACCCCTTTATCTCTGCCGTTCTATAAAAAAGGCATCTGCAGGAGTTAGTGGGTGTTGTGTGCCTCCAGCACAATATAAACTACCCAACTACTGTTTTACCCAACTCCCTTCAGGCCATTACCATGTCTGGAAGGCCAGCAAGGAGAGGCAGACAGGCGCGAGACGATAAAAGAGGGCAAGCAGGCTCTGTGTCTAGAGACAACAGTGCTGGTCATGGACGCGGTGCATTGTCATCAGCACGTGGCCATGGGACATGCTTGTCCTTCTTTTCTGCAGCTGGACATGTTGAACCGCAACATGCCAACGACTTGGTAGAGTGGATGACCAAGCCCTCTTCATCCTCCTCATCCTCTCTCACCCAGTCTCAGGGTAGTAGCCAATCAGCTGCCAACGCATCGTCTTCCCTCCTCTCAATGTCATCATCAGTGACTCCTTCCCTAGACCCACCACGTCCTCCTGAGGAGTCTCCTGAACTCTTTGAGCACAGTGTTGGGTACATGCTCCAGGAGGATGCCCAGTGTTTGGTGGGCTCTGATGATGACACTCAGCTAGAGGAAGGCAGTAGCGTGAGCGCAGAGAGAGGGGATGCTCAAGAAGGACAGCAATCTGGCAGTCATGTTCCACAAGCTGCAGCATACTGCCAGGTTTGCTACAGCGATGAAGAGGGAGGGGATGATGAGGACACTGACTCCACGTGGGTGCCTGGAAGGAGGGAGGAGGAGGAGGAGGAGGAGGAGGAGGAGGAGGCACATGTCCAACGAGTCAGGATGCCCTCCGGGGGCCAGCTTAGGGGCAGCACACCGACTGAATCACACCGCAGAGCTCCGCCTGCGCAGAGCGCTTCCTCTGCGCGTTATTCTAAAAGTTCTTTCGTGTGGGCCTTTTTTGAGACGAGTGCATCAGATCGCACTGCTGCTATTTGCAACATATGTCTCAAGCGTATCTCACGTGGCCAAAACATCAGCCGCTTGGGCACCACATGCTTGACCAGACATATGTTGACCTGCCATGCAGCTCGTTGGCAAGCGTACCTCAAAGACCCACACCAAAGAACAAAGCGGACCTCTCCTTGCTCCTCATCAGCTGGCATCTCCAACCCCACTAGACCTTCAGTCCTCTCTGAAACCTGCTCTGAGAGGAATGAAGGTGTAGAATTAGGTGTGTCACAGCCAAGTGCTTCCGGGAACTCTGCTAGTGGTACATCCACGTCCGATTATAGCAGGCAAATGTCCCTGCCCCAGCTGCTGGACCGGCGGAAGAAGTTTACTCCCAGCCATCCACATGCCCAGCGGTTGAATGCTAGCTTGGCTAAATTGCTAGCACTTCAACTGCTGCCTTTTCAGTTGGTAGACTCGGCCCCCTTCCATGAGTTTGTACAATGTGCGGTTCCTCAGTGGCAGGTCCCCAAACGCCACTTTTTCTCACGGAAGGCGATTCCGGCTCTCTACCGGCATGTGGAAGGCAATGTCCTTGCCTCGCTGGACAGGGCGGTCAGCGGTAAGGTGCATATTACCGCTGACTCATGGTCCAGCAGGCATGGACAGGGACGTTACCTGTCTTTCACGGCCCATTGGGTCACTCTTCTGGCTGCTGGGAAGGATGCAGGACAAGGTGCAGTAGTGTTGGAGGTTGTTCCGCCACCACGCCTCCAAAATGCTACTATTGGTTGTGACACACCTCTCTCCTCCACCCCCTCCTCTTCTTCTTCCTCCATGGCCTCTTCCAGTGCTCTGTCCTCAGAAACAGCGGTGCTCCGTAGGCGTTCCAGGGGCTACGCAAGTACGCAGGCAAAACTATGCCATGCCGTGCTTGCGCTGGTTTGTTTGGGGGACGGGAGCCACACTGGGGCGGATGTTTTGTCAGCTCTGCAGGGGCAGGCCGAGAGGTGGTTGACGCCACGCCAGCTTAAGCCAGGAATGGTGGTTTGCGACAATGGCACCAACCTCCTCTCCGCCCTCCGACAGGGACAACTGACCCATGTGCCCTGGGTAGCTCACGTCCTTAACCTGGTGGTGCAGCGGTTCTTGGGCAGGTACCCCGGCTTACATGATGTCCTGAAGCAGGCCAGGAAAGTCTGTGTGCATTTCCGCCGATCATTTAATGCCTGTGCTCGTCTGGCTGAGCTCCAAAAGGAGTTGAACCTGCCCAAGAACCGCCTTATATGTGACATGCCTACCAGATGGAACTCAACATTGGCCATGCTGCAGCGGCTGCACACGCAGCAGAGGGCCATCAATGAGTACCTGTGCGACTACGGCACCAGGACAGGGTCAGGGGAGCTTGGTTTTTTCTCACCACGCCAGTGGGGCATGATCAGGGATGCATGCACTGTCCTGTCACCGTTTGAGGAGGCCACAGGGATGGTGAGCAGTGACAGTGCATGCATCAGTGACACTGTACCTCTTGTCCACCTCTTGGAGCATACGCTGCGTGGAATAATGGACAGGGCACTTGAGGCAGAACAGAGGCAGGAAGAGGAGGACTTCCTTGCCTCTCAAGGCCCCCTTTATCCAGACAGTGTTCCTGCTGTGCCACCCATCACACAGGAAGAGGGTGAGGAGGAGGAAGAGGAGGAGGAGGATGATTGTGTCAGCATGGAGGTGGAGGCTGGCACTCAGCATCAGCATCAGCAGCAGCAGTCTTATAGGGATGATTTACAGTCCCAAGAAACACGTGGACTTGTACGTGGCTGGGAGGAGGTAGCTGCGGATCATGTTGTCCTTAGTGACCCAGAGGACTCCGGACCGAATGCCTCAGCTAACCTACGCTGCATGGCCTCCCTGATCCTGCAAAGCCTGCGGAAGGATCCTCGTATTCTTCGGATCAAGGAGAGGGACCATTACTGGCTGGCCACTCTCCTTGATCCACGGTACAAGGGTAAGGTTGCCGACCTTATCTTGCCATCGCAGAGGGAGCAGAGGATGAGACATCTCCGGGAGGCCTTGCAGAAAGCTCTGTGCAACGCGTTCCCAGAGACTGGGAGGTTACAAACTCCTGGTCCTGGACAACGTGTTGCTGAGGCATCGGTCAGAAGGAGCGGTGGAGAAGGTGGCCGTCTGACTGATGCTTTCAGACAATTTTTTAGTCCGCAGCCCCAAGGTATGATTGGTTCCAGCACCCATCGCCAGCGTCTAATTTACATGGTGCAGGAATACCTAGGGGCAAGGTCAGACTTGGACACCTTTCCCACCGAAAATCCTCTGGCTTACTGGGTCTTGAGGATGGATCACTGGCCAGAGCTTGCACAGTATGCAATTGAGCTACTGGCCTGTCCTGCATCCAGCGTTCTTTCGGAACGCACCTTCAGTGCTGCTGGTGGCTTTGTTACCGATCACAGGGTGCGCCTGTCCACCGAATCAGTTGATCGACTGACCTTCATCAAGATGAATCAGTCTTGGATCACCCACAGCTACCAAGCACCTGAAGCTGATGTAACCGAATAATTTTTTTTGAAATACCACATCCCTTCAAGACTGCCTATGCTGATGCTGAGTGACTGTCCTGTTATGTTGATTGTCTATCCTCTTCCTCCTCCGCTGATATGTTGGAAGAACATTTTTGGTTCTGGGTGATGCCAGCAGCCCAATTTTTCTGCCCCTGTTTAACAGGGGCGTTTAAGTAAAAATTTTGATGCAATGCTTTGCAGCAGGGCTAATTCCTGCAATAAAACTAGAGTATATGGCAGAGGTTGCAGTGTGATGGCACCAGCACCAGTGCCTAAGGCCCAATTTTTCTGCCCCTGTTTAACAGGGGCGTTTAAGTACAATTTTTGATGCAATGCTTTGCAGCAGGGCTAATTCCTGCAATAAAAATAGAGTATATGGCAGAGGTTGGAGTGTGGTGGCACCAGCACCAGTGCCTAAGGCCCAATTTTTCTGCCCCTGTTTAACAGGGGCGTTTAAGTACAATTTTTGATGCAATGCTTTGCAGCAGGGCTAATTCCTGCAATAAAACTAGAGTATATGGCAGAGGTTGCAGTGTGATGGCACCAGCACCAGTGCCTAAGGCCCATTTTTTCTGCCCCTGTTTAACAGGGGTGTTTAAGTACAATTTTTGATGCAATGCTTTGCAGCAGGGCTAATTCCTGCAATAAAACTAGAGTATATGGCAGAGGTTGCAGTGTGATGGCACCAGTGCCTAAGGCCCAATTTTTCTGCCCCTGTTTAACAGGGACATGTAATTACAATTCTTGATATAATATTTCACAGGAGGGCCCCTTCCTGTGCCCACCCAGAGTAACGGTGAGGACTTATAGTGTTGTGGCACCAGCACCACAACCACCAAAGGTCAATTTTTCTACCACTGTTCAACAATGGCATGTAATTACAATTCTTGATATAATCGTTCACAGCAGGGCGCTCCAGCGCCCACCAAGAGTCACTTTGAGGGCTTACAATGTTGTGGCAAAACCAACACCTTGTTCCGCCATTTCTGCAGAGCATATAGGGCAGGCCCCTACTTTCAAACATCCAACTTACAAACATCAGACAGCAGCAAGTGAGATGAAAAAAGATGGACGACAAAACAAATTATACAGGGGTGATAACCCTTCCCTATGTTTTCCAAAAAGCTTAAAAATAGTTTTTTTGACTGGAGCTACACTTTAAAAATGTACCAGTTGAAAATTACAAACAGATTCAACTTAACACAACAAACCTACACAGTCCCTGTCTTGTTTGCACCGCCTGTATACTGCTGTTCTGAGTATATAGGGTCTGGGGGCCACACGCATTTCCTTTTTTTAATATGGGTACAGGGTTCCCCTTAATATGCATACAAGACCCAAATAGGCTGGTAATGGGCAGGGAGGGCTACCCATGCCATTTTTCTGAATGATTTTCAACCATATTGCAGGAACCAGATATAACATTAAAACCGCAAGCAGTTTTAAATGGTGTTATTTCCGTTTAATGTCATTTTGTGCAGGGACTGTTCTAAACACGGGAAACACGTGGAACTTCACAGGCATACTACAGACACCCCCCAGGCACCATATTTAAAGGAATATTTCACTTTTTTTTTTTCACTTTAATTGTCATTAAAATCAGTGCTCCCACCAAAACGGCAGTTTTTAAAACTTTTTTTTGCATTGACCCATGTCCCCTCAGGCAGGAGTCAGGTCCCCAAACCCTTTTTAGGACAATATCTTGCATATTAGCCGTTAAAATTAGCACTTTCCATTTCGAACGTTCGAGTCCCATAGACTTCAATGGGGTTCTAACGTTCGTAACGAACGTGGGGTCCGTTCGAAAGTTCTGGTGCGAACCGAACCGGGGGGTGTTCGGCTCATCCCTATTACAGAGGCTGCAGTTTGAAAGGTAATTCCTAATAACATTAAATTACAATGTGGCCTGTGCAGCAATTCAATACGCTATATTATCTTTTCTCCCACAAAAGTGGAGTTACCCTTTAAGCCATTTGGCAGCTTAATACATGCCCCTGGTGTAGATTTACACTACTGTTGTTGGGCAGTGTCATCTTACCCTATAAAGTGGCATAGAGAACAATAACATGTGCATAGCAACCAGTCAGAATTCAGCATAGGTAAAGTAATCCCCTTTACCACCTCATCAAATTGTAAATTGTATAAACAATCTCATATGCAGGAAAAAGACCTGAACTGAACAGGGTGCATTCTGTGGGTGCTTTAATAGTAATGTAAAGTGCAATACATGCATCAGCCCCAGACTTGGAGAATTATGGCTAATCCATTCCATTTCCAGGGCATATATGCAATTTCCCAGCACTTTGGTATATACATGTTGCCAGCCCTCTAGGTCAAATCTCCATTCCTTCACATCCAAATTCTATAAATAAGTGTACATTTTGATGAGGATAGTTACAATATGGGGCTATTTGAGAAAATTCACCTACCGTATATACTCGAGTATAGGTCGATCCGAATATAAGCCGAGGCCCCTAATTTACCACAAAAAAACTGGGAAAACGTATTGACTCGTGTATAAGCCGAGGGTGAGACATGCAGCAGCTACTGTTACAGCTTAAAAGAGTGGAAAAGAGGGTCAACAATGCCCATCTGCAGCTGCATACCTCCCTGTGTCCATCCCTGTGTCCCGTCCATCCCTGTGTCCCGTCCATGCCTGTGTCCCGTCCATGCCTGTGTCCCATCCATGCCTGTGTCCCATCCATGCCTGTGTCCCGTTCATGCCTGTGTCCCATCCATGCCTGTGTCCCGTCCATCCCTGTGTCCATCGCAGCCTACCTGTCTCTTTGCCTTCTGCAGCCTCTGTGTGCCATGCCGCACCTCTCCTCCTCGTCTGACAGACGGCGGCCATTCCACTGTTCAAAAGCCGCTCCTCTCTGTCTGTGATAGGCGGAACACTCAATTTCCCAGCAGTCAGTGTTCCGCCTATCACGGACATCCTCTCATCCCCGTCCGTAGTATGAGAATGAGCGGATGTCCGTGATAGGCGGAACACTGACTGCTGGGAAATTGAGTGTTCCGCCTATCACAGACAGGGAGGCGTGGCTTTTGAATAGTGGAATGGTCACCGTCTGCCTACCTGATCTGCGTGACTCGAGTATAAGCCGAGGGGGGCACTTTCAGCCTAAAAAAAGGGGCTGAAAATCTCGGCTTATACTCGAGTATATACGGTACCTATTAATTAACTCTAATGCCGCGTACACACGATCAGACTTTGCTATTGGAAATATTCAATGACAGGCTGTTGTGGGTAAATCCGGCCATGTGTATGCTCCATCAGACAATTGTTGTCAGACTTTCTGCCAACAAATGTTGAATAGCAGGTTCTCAAATTTTCCATAGACAAATGTGTGTTGTCGGATTTTCCGATCGTGTGTACACAAGTCATTTGGATAAATGTCCAAAGTACAAACACGCATGCTCGGAAGCAGAAGCAGTCGATCTTGTAAACTAGCGTTTATAATAGAGAATTAACATTTGTGACTAGTGATGGCCGAACGGTTCGCCCGGCGGTCGTTTCGCGGCGAATTTCCGACTTTCGCCGTCCGCGGGTTCGAACGCCTTTTTCCGTCGTTCGCCCCGGCGGACTTACGTGTTTAATGTATACAAGAACTTTAACCTTTCGTGACACGTTTATCATGTGTTACAGGACAACCAATTGAGACATGACAGCTCATGGACACTTGGACATTCCCCCTAACCTATAAATACACCCGATCCGGTGGCCATTTTACATTCTTTCTTCTGTCACTGTAGGGAAAGGATCCTGTGTGGAGTAGGGACAGAGAAAACGCTAGCTATTTGGTACACAAAAGTTCTTTTCAGGACTGGTATAGGTGTTAGGTCAGCAGCCTGAGTTTCTTTTGTCAGTTTAGATAAAGGGACAGAGCGCTGTATGCTGCTATTTTAGGGACAGCTCAGCCAGATTAGTCTTTCTTCATCATCATCATCATCATCATCATTAGCTGTTACTATCAGGTCCACAAAAGAGCTGTTCCAGCTAATCGTTCCAGCCTACTCTTTTTTGCCAATTTGTATAGGGACAGGCAGGAAGCAGTGTGTCAGGCAGTGAGGATAATTTTAAAGACTTGCTGTTACTATTAGTTCCACAAAGGTTCTTTTCAGGACTGGTATCAGTGGTACGGTAATAGGCTTGTACACGTATAATATTCTTTCTTCCAAATATAGAAAGAATATTATACTTGACTGCTGCCCTTCTGCTGCAGTCTGCTAATCATTCACAACTCACTTGTTCCACAAAGCTCTTTATCAGGACTGGTAACTTGGTCTGTCTAGGGTGCTACGGTACATAGGCTTGGGTGCGGTACAGTCTGCTGTTCTGTAAGGACCGCTATCGGTCCACAATACATAGGGTTGCCGTGCACTACTGCTGACCGCTGCCCTATACTGCAGCAGTCCTTCAGCGGTATAGGGACTGACGCACAGTCTGCTAAACACTAATACACAACCTGCTTGGTCCACAAAAGTTCTTATAAGGACTGGTAACTTGGTATAGGGTGCTACGGTACATAGGCCTGAGTGCAGTACAGTCTGCTGTTCTGTAAGGACCGCTATCGGTCCACAATACATAGGGTTGCCGTGCACTACTGCTGACCGCTGCCCTATACTGCAGCAGTCCTTCATTGGTATAGGGACTGACGTACAGTCTGCTAATCACTAACACACAACCTGCTTGGTCCACAAAAGTTCTTATAAGGACTGGTAACTTGGTATAGGGTGCTACGGTACATAGGCCTGAGTGCGTTACAGTCTGCTGTTCTGTAAGGACCGCTATCGGTCCACAATACATAGGGTTGCCGTGCACTACTGCTGACCGCTGCCCTATACTGCAGCAGTCCTTCATTGGTATAGGGACTGACGTACAGTCTGCTAATCACTAACACACAACCTGCTTGGTCCACAAAAGTTCTTATAAGGACTGGTAACTTGGTATAGGGTGCTACGGTACATAGGCCTGAGTGCGTTACAGTCTGCTGTTCTGTAAGGACCGCTATCGGTCCACAATACATAGGGTTGCCGTGCACTACTGCTGACCGCTGCCCTATACTGCAGCAGTCCTTCAGCGGTATAGGGACTGACGTACAGTCTGCTAAACACTAATACACAACCTGCTTGGTCCACAAAAGTTCTTATAAGGACTGGTAACTTGGTATAGGGTGCTACGGTACATAGGCTTGAGTGCGGTACAGTCTGCTGTTCTGTAAGGACCACTATCGGTCCACAATAGATAGGGTTGACGTGCACCACTGCTGACCGCTCACCTATACTGCAGCAGTCCTTCAGCGGTATAGGGACTGACGTACAGTCTGCTAATCACTAACACACAACCTGCTTGTTCCACAAAAGTTCTTATAAGGACTGGTAACTTGGTATAGGGTGCTACGGTACATAGGCCTGAGTGCGTTACAGTCTGCTGTTCTGTAAGGACCGCTATCGGTCCACAATACATAGGGTTGCCGTGCACTACTGCTGACCGCTGCCCTATACTGCAGCAGTCCTTCATTGGTATAGGGACTGACGTACAGTCTGCTAATCACTAACACACAACCTGCTTGGTCCACAAAAGTTCTTATAAGGACTGGTAACTTGGTATAGGGTGCTACGGTACATAGGCCTGAGTGCAGTACAGTCTGCTGTTCTGTAAGGACCGCTATCGGTCCACAATACATAGGGTTGCCGTGCACTACTGCTGACCGCTGCCCTATACTGCAGCAGTCCTTCATTGGTATAGGGACTGACGTACAGTCTGCTAATCACTAACACACAACCTGCTTGGTCCACAAAAGTTCTTATAAGGACTGGTAACTTGGTATAGGGTGCTACGGTACATAGGCCTGAGTGCAGTACAGTCTGCTGTTCTGTAAGGACCGCTATCGGTCCACAATACATAGGGTTGCCGTGCACTACTGCTGACCGCTGCCCTATACTGCAGCAGTCCTTCATTGGTATAGGGACTGACGTACAGTCTGCTAATCACTAACACACAACCTGCTTGGTCCACAAAAGTTCTTATAAGGACTGGTAACTTGGTATAGGGTGCTACGGTACATAGGCCTGAGTGCGTTACAGTCTGCTGTTCTGTAAGGACCGCTATCGGTCCACAATACATAGGGTTGCCGTGCACTACTGCTGACCGCTGCCCTATACTGCAGCAGTCCTTCATTGGTATAGGGACTGACGTACAGTCTGCTAATCACTAACACACAACCTGCTTGGTCCACAAAAGTTCTTATAAGGACTGGTAACTTGGTATAGGGTGCTACGGTACATAGGCCTGAGTGCGTTACAGTCTGCTGTTCTGTAAGGACCGCTATCGGTCCACAATACATAGGGTTGCCGTGCACTACTGCTGACCGCTGCCCTATACTGCAGCAGTCCTTCATTGGTATAGGGACTGACGTACAGTCTGCTAATCACTAACACACAACCTGCTTGGTCCACAAAAGTTCTTATAAGGACTGGTAACTTGGTATAGGGTGCTACGGTACATAGGCCTGAGTGCGTTACAGTCTGCTGTTCTGTAAGGACCGCTATCGGTCCACAATAGATAGGGTTGACGTGCACCACTGCTGACCGCTCACCTATACTGCAGCAGTCCTTCAGCGGTATAGGGACTGACGTACAGTCTGCTAATCACTAACACACAACCTGCTTGTTCCACAAAAGTTCTTATAAGGACTGGTAACTTGGTATAGGGTGCTACGGTACATAGGCCTGAGTGCAGTACAGTCTGCTGTTCTGTAAGGACCGCTATCGGTCCACAATACATAGGGTTGCCGTGCACTACTGCTGACCGCTGCCCTATACTGCAGCAGTCCTTCATTGGTATAGGGACTGACGTACAGTCTGCTAATCACTAACACACAACCTGCTTGGTCCACAAAAGTTCTTATAAGGACTGGTAACTTGGTATAGGGTGCTACGGTACATAGGCCTGAGTGCGTTACAGTCTGCTGTTCTGTAAGGACCGCTATCGGTCCACAATAGATAGGGTTGACGTGCACCACTGCTGACCGCTCACCTATACTGCAGCAGTCCTTCAGCGGTATAGGGACTGACGTACAGTCTGCTAATCACTAACACACAACCTGCTTGTTCCACAAAAGTTCTTATAAGGACTGGTAACTTGGTATAGGGTGCTACGGTACATAGGCCTGAGTGCAGTACAGTCTGCTGTTCTGTAAGGACCGCTATCGGTCCACAATACATAGGGTTGCCGTGCACTACTGCTGACCGCTGCCCTATACTGCAGCAGTCCTTCATTGGTATAGGGACTGACGTACAGTCTGCTAATCACTAACACACAACCTGCTTGGTCCACAAAAGTTCTTATAAGGACTGGTAACTTGGTATAGGGTGCTACGGTACATAGGCCTGAGTGCGTTACAGTCTGCTGTTCTGTAAGGACCGCTATCGGTCCACAATACATAGGGTTGCCGTGCACTACTGCTGACCGCTGCCCTATACTGCAGCAGTCCTTCAGCGGTATAGGGACTGACGTACAGTCTGCTAAACACTAATACACAACCTGCTTGGTCCACAAAAGTTTTTATAAGGACTGGTAACTTGGTATAGGGTGCTACGGTACATAGGCCTGAGTGCAGTACAGTCTGCTGTTCTGTAAGGACCGCTATCGGTCCACAATACATAGGGTTGCCGTGCACTACTGCTGACCGCTGCCCTATACTGCAGCAGTCCTTCATTGGTATAGGGACTGACGTACAGTCTGCTAATCACTAACACACAACCTGCTTGGTCCACAAAAGTTCTTATAAGGACTGGTAACTTGGTATAGGGTGCTACGGTACATAGGCCTGAGTGCAGTACAGTCTGCTGTTCTGTAAGGACCGCTATCGGTCCACAATACATAGGGTTGCCGTGCACTACTGCTGACCGCTGCCCTATACTGCAGCAGTCCTTCATTGGTATAGGGACTGACGTACAGTCTGCTAATCACTAACACACAACCTGCTTGGTCCACAAAAGTTCTTATAAGGACTGGTAACTTGGTATAGGGTGCTACGGTACATAGGCCTGAGTGCGTTACAGTCTGCTGTTCTGTAAGGACCGCTATCGGTCCACAATACATAGGGTTGCCGTGCACTACTGCTGACCGCTGCCCTATACTGCAGCAGTCCTTCAGCGGTATAGGGACTGACGTACAGTCTGCTAAACACTAATACACAACCTGCTTGGTCCACAAAAGTTCTTATAAGGACTGGTAACTTGGTATAGGGTGCTACGGTACATAGGCTTGAGTGCGGTACAGTCTGCTGTTCTGTAAGGACCGCTATCGGTCCACAATACATAGGGTTGCCGTGCACTACTGCTGACCGCTGCCCTATACTGCAGCAGTCCTTCATTGGTATAGGGACTGACGTACAGTCTGCTAATCACTAACACACAACCTGCTTGGTCCACAAAAGTTCTTATAAGGACTGGTAACTTGGTATAGGGTGCTACGGTACATAGGCCTGAGTGCAGTACAGTCTGCTGTTCTGTAAGGACCGCTATCGGTCCACAATACATAGGGTTGCCGTGCACTACTGCTGACCGCTGCCCTATACTGCAGCAGTCCTTCATTGGTATAGGGACTGACGTACAGTCTGCTAATCACTAACACACAACCTGCTTGGTCCACAAAAGTTCTTATAAGGACTGGTAACTTGGTATAGGGTGCTACGGTACATAGGCCTGAGTGCGTTACAGTCTGCTGTTCTGTAAGGACCGCTATCGGTCCACAATACATAGGGTTGCCGTGCACTACTGCTGACCGCTGCCCTATACTGCAGCAGTCCTTCAGCGGTATAGGGACTGACGTACAGTCTGCTAAACACTAATACACAACCTGCTTGGTCCACAAAAGTTCTTATAAGGACTGGTAACTTGGTATAGGGTGCTACGGTACATAGGCTTGAGTGCGGTACAGTCTGCTGTTCTGTAAGGACCGCTATCGGTCCACAATACATAGGGTTGCCGTGCACTACTGCTGACCGCTGCCCTATACTGCAGCAGTCCTTCATTGGTATAGGGACTGACGTACAGTCTGCTAATCACTAACACACAACCTGCTTGGTCCACAAAAGTTCTTATAAGGACTGGTAACTTGGTATAGGGTGCTACGGTACATAGGCTTGAGTGCGGTACAGTCTGCTGTTCTGTAAGGACCGCTATAGGTCCACAATAGATAGGGTTGACGTGCACCACTGCTGACCGCTCACCTATACTGCAGCAGTCCTTCAGCGGTATAGGGACTAAGAGTTTTGTCACAGGGTCATTTAAAAAATGACATGCAGAGGAAGAGGCAGGCCCTTCCGCAGGGGTGGTAGGGGTAGGGCAGGAGCAACAGGCTTGAGCCAAAGTGGGAAGTTGCAGAAGGTGCGTTCAATTACTTTAAAGGATGCACCAGACTTGGTTGAGTGGCTCGCTCAGCCTTACTCTTCTGCACCCTCCTCATCCTCTCGATCTGCACCCTCTTCTTCACTCTCTGCTATGTGCACCCCCAAAGACACTACCACCAACAACACGACCACCACCACCACCACCACATACCTTCCGCTTGAGTCACTGGAATTATTTTCCGATCCATATCAAGAGGACATTTCTGATGCGCAGCCACTCTTGGTATTGGATCAGGAAGAGGAGGTAGCAACAAGCGCTACTCAGCAGTCTGACGCCAGTACCCAGATCAGCCCAAGGAGGAGGTTGGTCCCCGGTGTTGCTGCCTACTCTACTTATAGCGGTGGGGAAGGTGACGTTGATGATGACGTGTCTAGTGATGTCACGTGGGTGCCCACAAGAGAGGAAGAGGAGGGGAGTTCAGAGGGAGATATGGACCAGCAGATAGGGAGGAGAAGCAGCAATGACTTACATTGCACAGCAGGGACAAAGCAGACTGCAAATGTATCAGGAGCGAGTCATCGACCATGTACGGTCACATCTGGCGCTCCCAGGACACCGGCACATGGCTCCGCAGTGTGGGCTTTTTTTAACGTGTCCGCTGCTGACAATAGCGTTGCCATCTGCAATCTTTGCAGTCAACGCGTTAGTCGCGGTAAGCCCAATACTCACCTAGGGACGACCGCCTTAAGAAGGCACATGAGCAGCCATCACCGAGCCCAGTGGGAGCAACGGAACACACAAAGCCACACTGCAGGCTCTCACCGTCCAGCCTCGTCTTCTACTTCTCCTTCTCCTCTCTCCTCACAATTGTCCTCCACTCCACCTTCCATCACGCCAAGCTCACATTTTTCTGCAAAAAGGCAGGCTTCCGTGGGCCTAATGTTTGAGCGTAAAAAAATGATGACGCCGGATAACCCTCTTGCCCAACGGTTGGCGGCTGGCTTGTCAGAACTCATAGCCCGCCAACTACTGCCATATAAACTGGTGGACTCGGAGGCCTTTCGCAAATTTGTGGCCATTGGAACACCACAATGGAAGGTCCCAGGAAGGAAGTATTTCTCAGAGAAGGGCATCCCAGAGCTATATGGCCATGTTCAGCGGCAAGTGAATGTATCTCTGGCACACAGTGTCGGTGCCAAGATACATCTGACCACAGACACGTGGTCTAGCAAACACGGGCAGGGAAGGTATATCAGTTTTACTGCCCACTGGGTGAACCTTCTGACGGCCGTCAAGCATGTAACCCGTGGCACCCGTGTAGATTTGGTTTTACCGCCACGGATTGCATGCAGGCCTGACTCTTCTTCTCCTCCTCCTACTCCATCCTCCTCCCTCTCCTCCTCAGCTGCCTCCTCCTTTTCCGCTGCTAGCGTCTCTTCCACTGCACCGCCCAAGCTCCCCAGAACCTATTCCACATGCCAGGTGAGACGTTGCCATGCCGTGCTGCGTCTGTTGTGCCTGGAAGCAAAGAGCCACACTGGCCCGGCACTCCTTTCAGCTTTGCGTTCACAGGCAGATGAGTGGCTAACACCGCTCAATTTGACAGTTGGTAAAGTGGTGTGTGACAACGGTGCCAATCTGCTTAGCGCATTGAAACAGGGCAAAATCACGCACGTGCCGTGCATGGCACACGTCTTAAACTTGGTCGTGCAGCGATTCCTTGTCAAATACCCTGGGGTCCAGGACATCTTGCGGCAGGCAAGGAAAATCTCGGCCCATTTCAGAAGATCTTACACGGCCATGGCTCGCCTTGCTGACATTCAGCGGCGACACCATCTGCCGGTCAGACGTCTTATTTGCGATTGCCCGACGCGATGGAACTCAACCTTCTATATGCTTGATAGGCTGCTCCAGCAGAAACGTGCAGTTAACGTCTACCTGTATGAACTCTGCGAAAGAAACGGTTCTGGGGAGCTGGGTTTTTTTTCACCGCGCCAGTGGCTGCTCATGCGCGACACATGCAGACTTCTGCGGCCATTTGAGGAGATCACCAAACTGGTCAGTCGCAGCCATGGCGCCATCAGTGACATGGTACCTTATGCCTTCTTTCTGGAGCGTGCATTGCGTCGTGTCATTGATCAGGCTGTGGAGGAGCAGGAGCGGGAAGATGAGGAAGTCGCAATGCTGGATGAATTCCCAGGGGGGGCTACTCTATCTGAGACAAGTCAACAACAGGAGTCTGATGAGGAGTCAGAGGAGGATGGTGCCGGGGCGGATGAGCAGGAGCAAGAAGAGCATGCTTTAAACCTTTCTGGGATCCCTGTTGTGCGAGGATGGGGAGAGGAGAATGAAGAGGACGACATTATCCTGGATGATGAGCAGGAGCCAGGCCACCACACCGCTTCCACTTTAGTGCAAATGGGGGCCTTCATGCTCCAGTGTTTTAATAGGGACCCCCGTATAAAAAGCATGAGGGTCAAGGACCAGTACTGGGTGGCAACGTACTTAGACCCCCGGTACAAACACAAAATGGCGGAAATGTTACCGCCGTCGCAGAGGGCTGTCAGAATGCAGCACTTCCAGGCCTTGCTTCGAGAAATGCTGCATTCTGCTTTTGCGTGCGCTGGCAGAGGAGCAATTCCCACTCCCAGAGAAGGATTTGCGGGTACCAATCCAACAGCGCCTGCAAGAAGAGGCCGGTTTGAAGATGTGTTGGTGACTTCGGATATGAGGTCATTCTTTCAGCCGACCCATCGACAGGTGTCATCCGGATCCAGCATCAGGGAACGCCTAGACCGTCAGGTGTCCGACTACATTGGGTTAACGGCCGATGTGGACGCTCTGAGGAGTGATGAACCCCTAGACTACTGGGTGGGCAGGCTTGACCTCTGGCCAGAGCTTGCCCAATTTGCAATCGAACTGTTGGCTTGCCCCTCATCCAGTGTCCTGTCCGAAAGGACGTTCAGCGCAGCAGGGGGGATTGTGACCGATAAGCGTACTCGCCTAGCTCACCACAGTGTTAACTACCTCACATTTCTAAAAATGAATGAGGCATGGATCTCGGAGGAATTCAACACATGTGATCAGTAGACCATGTATATGTCTATAAACAATTTTTGGAATCAAGCACACAGACCTTCTTAATTCATTTGGCTCACTTCCCTGACCCAAAAAAGCACACCGTACTATATGCCCCTACCCTCCTCTTTGAAGAGGTTGAGCGGTGTCATATTTCTACTGGGGCTGCTTATTATGAGGGGTTCCCACCATCCCTGTGCTGTGCTGACTTCCTCCTGGGTGTTCTTATTATGAGGGGATCACACCATCCCTGTGCTGTGCTGACTTCCTCCTGGGGGTTCTTATTATGAGGGGATCACACCATCCCTGTGCTGTGCTGACTTCCTCCTGGGGCTGCTTACGGTGCTGCTGTCAGCGCTGTATGTCACGGAGCTGCTGTCAGCGCTGTATGTCACGGAGCTGCTGTCAGCGCTGTATGTCACGGAGCTGCTGTCAGCGCTGTATGTCACGGAGCTGCTGTCAGCGCTGTATGTCACGGAGCTGCTGTCAGCGCTGTATGTCACGGAGCTGCTGTCAGCGCTGTATGTCACGGAGCTGCTGTCAGCGCTGTATGTCACGGAGCTGCTGTCAGCGCTGTATGTCACGGAGCTGCTGTCAGCGCTGTATGTCACGGAGCTGCTGTCAGCGCTGTATGTCACGGAGCTGCTGTCAGCGCTGTATGTCACGGTGCTGCTGTCAGCGCTGTATGTCACGGAGCTGCTGTCAGCGCTGTATGTCACGGAGCTGCTGTCAGTGCTGTATGTCACGGAGCTGCTGTCAGCGCTGTATGTCACGGAGCTGCTGTCAGCGCTGTATGTCACGGAGCTGCTGTCAGCGCTGTATGTCACGGTGCTGCTGTCAGCGCTGTATGTCACGGAGCTGCTGTCAGCGCTGTATGTCACGGAGCTGCTGTCAGCGCTGTATGTCACGGAGCTGCTGTCAGCGCTGTATGTCACGGAGCTGCTGTCAGCGCTGTATGTCACGGAGCTGCTGTCAGCGCTGTATGTCACGGAGCTGCTGTCAGCGCTGTATGTCACGGAGCTGCTGTCAGCGCTGTATGTCACGGAGCTGCTGTCAGCGCTGTATGTCACGGTGCTGATGTCAGTGCTCTGTATTACGGTGCTGCTGTCAGTGCTCTGTATCTCCTGCACCCTCTTGTTTGCCTACCCTGGTCCCTGACCTTCCCTCTCCTCCATTGCCTTCATTAGCTCCATAGTCCTGAATTGTCAGAACAATTTCCCAAATAAAAAAAAAATGCTTGTAGTTATCGATCCCAAATTCACCTCATACATGTATTATGCTATTGTCCAGGTGGTGGGACTACGTGCTACCCCCTAATAATTACCCCGTGGCCGCAAATTCGACCTAAAGGTTTGCGAAATTCGCCTCCCATTGAAGTCAATGGAGCCCGCGGCGAACGGTCGTTTTCGCGAACGTTTGTGCCCGTTCGCGTTTCGCGTTCGCGAAACGTCCCGTCGGAAGTTCGTCCATCACTATTTGTGACGTGCCAAATTATGAAATCTTCAAATGCAGTGCACAATTCTCTTCTTTAATGGGATAATAATGAAGCTGCTTTGCTGGTGATACTGATGGAGTGATTGCAAACAAATTTTCAGAGGCTTTTTTTTTCTATTGATATCAAGAATAATATTATTATGTTTTTTTATTTTTATTTGGGCAAGTTACCATAACACCATTATCCCGTAGTTTTTAAAAACAAAGATACAACTATGTTGGTGTCCCTTGTCAATTTTATATTTTATTTTTTTTAAATGTAACTGCCTACTCCCAAACTGTAATTTAAAGTAAAACACATAGCCGAGTATTATTAAACAAATTTTTTTTATTATGCATTAAAAAAAGAAAACAAATAAAATTAGACATGCTATCTGCCAATATAACATAACCAAAAAGTACATTCTATGCATCCAAAAATATAAAAAATATACCAAATCAAATCATTATTCAACCAAAAAAATAATGTCAAAGCAATAACTCCAGGGTCAATAATAAATAACATGTTATCTCCTCCGGTTCCACAACATGTCTGGTTGACGAACGGCCCCTCAGAAATGAATTGAAAAGCATGAAATGAAAAGCGCAAACTTAAAAGCGATAAATGAAAAACGCAAAAAGAAAAAAAAATGAATCAGCACTCACCAAACTTCCACTAACACTAACACGAAATTAGCAGAAGGAGCCCAAAGGGTGGCGATAAAGAGCTGAAAAACCACATAGTACGTCTAGTGCATCACTATGTTCTTAATTGATGGCCAATATTTGTGTGACCGTGTGTATGCAAGACAAGATTGGGCCAACACCCTTAAAACAAAATTCCTCGATTTTGTTGGCCAACAATCCGATTGTGTGTACGAGGTATTAATCTCAAGGGGCCTCACATCCCTTATGAGTCATGAACCTCCTGAAGACATCAGCAAAACATTATTTTAAATACTGTGGGAATGTCATCCAGGGAGGGAGGGCAGAGGAGTGGGGGCAAGTGGGTGAGGAGGGAATTTTACTTTAAAGCTTGTTTTGAATATATTCTCTTTATTTGCTAAGTTCTGATCTACATTTTTAGAAAAGTATGTGTTTATAGTCAGACACTGTACATTTGAAATACTGCATATAAACTTTGTGTACTATCTTTTACTGCCAGCAGTGGTCTAGGCTGCTTTTCATATTTTCCAGATTATCCTTAGCTGCTCTGCTGTCAAAAGCCTGTTGCTTACAGGGCTCAATAGCGAAAGCTGAAATATTATATATATATATATATATATATATATATATATATATATACACACACACAGTTGAATAAGACAGGGGGGTGTCAGAAAGAACATATTGGGTTCTCTGTTTTAAAACCCACCAGTGTGATGGATGTAATCTGTTTTATTTGTAAATTAAAAATTTATAGAAATAACATCTAAAACAGTTTAAAATCCCACGAGCCGATTGGTGGAGAACAGGGTTTTCATTTTTTTGGTTCTCCATCTTTGATAAACAGCCTTAGGTTAGATGTTTGTTCGAGAACGTTAGTGGAGAAGGGGGTGGCGTGGCATGAACAGACATGCTGACTGAGCGTGCTGCTCAGTCATCTCCGGGCTCCAGGAAGATAGGTTGTGGTATTCAGCAGGCTCCAGACCAGCTAATGCATGTCCACACGCCAGTGTACAGCTGCACTCCCGCCCGGTGGTGGTGGAAAGAGCCAGGCTAATGGCCTTAGAGCTTACCTCTTGGCACAGAGTGCAGATCCTAGAAGAGCAGTTAAAAGAAACCCGGTCTAGGAGGGAAGGAAGTTTGGCTCCCCTGATCTGATGGGGGGAATGGAGGGTCGGATGCGATCCCACTGTACAATCATTCTGCAAAAGGCTGTGGAGGGGTTAAGGGAGGAAATAGGGGCAATGGGACACAGAGTAGAGGAAATGGAGATGGGCCAGGATGATATTAGACAAGGAGTGGCGGATATCCAATATATGACAAAACATCACGAGGAAGTGTTGAATTCTCTGTTAGATCAAATGGAATATCAAGAAAATAGAGATTGTAGGCAAAATATACGTATAAGGGTCCTGCCTGAAATAAAACAATGTTTTGAATTGCTTAGAAAGGTGATCATGGGCGGTGTGACACGCTATTCATTGCCTCTGAACGAACAAACTGGTGAAAGGGTATTGGAGTGGAGGATTCGCGTCCGGCCGGCGCTACCTACTGTGACATGCCCCATTGTGCTTGACTTTTTGTAAGTGCATTTCTTGTTTTTATTATTTTAATAAAACGTTTTTACACTATTTGGAGTTTTTTCCTCCTCTTTATGGCTGACCGGTTATTGTCAAACATTGGAACCTGACTGTTTAACCATTTGACCTATGGGTGGAGCCTATGGATGTCTGAGGAATATATACAGCCTGGTCTGACTCTTGAGCATACAATCTTAGAACATCTGGTAAGGAGCCATCTTTATTTATGGTGGTGGTGCACGTTCACAGTCGCTGAACTACTGGAATTTCCGAACAAGTTAATATTATATTTTGACACGTGGTGGTGTTCATGTTATGGACTGATTCAATTAATTGGACAAATTATGTGATTATTATTAATTTGTTAACAAACTTAATATGTTTTTTTCATTTGAATTATTATTTTGTTCACTATTATCTGTTAGCCAAAACTTATAGGGCATTCATTTATACCTATTGAGTTGTGGTTACAGACGTTACTATATATATTTATCAATCCTTTTTTTATCACTAGATTTCAATTTCTGTAGTATTATTTACGGATATATTTTCACGAATTGGGGTATTGAAATATCTGATTTATTCTTTTATTGGGATTATACACGACCTAAGTTCATACTTAGGACAGCGCGGTTCTTTTTGTAATTTAGAAAGGTGATCAGTCTATTCCAGTTAATTTTGGGACCATCTGCACCGGATAAGATTGAAATAGACAGAGTCTATCATACCCTTGCCCCTACCATCCCCCCCCCCCCCCCAAATGCAGAAAAACTAAGAGATGTAATTTGCAAACTACATAGATATCCAGTGAAATAAGCCATCATGAAAGCAGTCCACAATAAATCCATGGTTGATTTTGAAGGTGCACAAATAGCTTTATTTCCAGATTTATCATATAGAACTCTTATGCAAAGTAGAAAGATTAAACCCTTTATAAAAGTTCTTAAATATCTCTGGGGATATACCTTAAACTGCTTGCTGCTCGCCCACCATCAAATGACAGCGGGGCGGTGCGGCTCTCGTTCTGGGACGCCGTCACATTTCCGCATCCCAGAATGGCCGCAGCGTGACCCCGATCTCTGTAAAGAGCAGCGTCCGTGGTTCTTTAAACATGTGATCGGTTGTGTCCAATCACAGCCGGTCACATGTAAACAAGGAAGTGCCGGTAATCGGCACTCCTCGTCTCACGCTGACAGAATGTGTGGTGAGGAGAGCAGATCAGTGGCATTTTCACGCAGGGGGACATTTAGGAATGTAATCAGGGCACTGATCATCAGTGCATTGATTACAATATTGAAATATAGTGTCACAAATCAATGCCCACCATTGCCCACCAATGCCAGCTATCAGTACACACCAGTGGCAGCAATCAGTGCCCACAAGTGCCACCAATCAGTGCCCATTAGCGATGCAAGTCAGTGCTGGAAATCAGTGTCACCTATATTTGCTGTCCATCAATGTCTATCACTGCTGTCAATCAATGCCCATCAGTTTCGCGCATCAGTACCACCCATCAATGTCCATCAGTGCCCATCAGTACCGCCTATCCGTGCCACCTATCAGTGCCCACCAATGCCGCATATTAGTGCCCATCAGCGCCACCTAACAGTGCTCATCAGTGCCGCCTATCAGTGCTCATCAGTGCCACACATCGGTGTCACCTAATCAGTGCCTATAAGTGCCGCCTCATCAATGCCCTCCTGTTCAGCCTATCAGTGCCCATCAGTGTCGCCTCATCAGTGCACATCAGTGAAGGCAGAAAATGAGTTACAAAATTTACTAACGAAGAAAAAGTAAAAAAAATGTTGGTATTTTTTTTGTAAAAAATAAAAAACCCAGCAGTGATTAAATACCACCAAAAAAAAGCTCTATTTGTGTGAACAAAACGATAAAAAATTTGTTTGGGTACAGTGTAGCATGACCACGCAATTGTCATTCAAAGAGCGACAGCACTGAAAGCTGAAAAATGGCCTGGGCAGGAACGGGGTGTAGGCAAGTTTTTAAGGTTGTAGCAACCCGGAATGGGAAAAACAGCAACACTTAAAACGAAAGATGACATGCAACACATCACAGAGGTGCTGGAGTTCCCCCTGGTGGACCTTCCGGATTGGAGCTTGAATAACTACAAACATTCACTACAATGACCAGAACAATGGCAAAAAGTGCCAGTTAAAGGTCGATGGACAATCTATGTGAATGTGGATAAGACAGGACTATAATACGGTCATAGAAAGATATGCCTGAGTAGTGGTGTAAAGTGAAAAAAGATTAGGAGGAAAGGACCAGATTGCCTAGAGTTGACTGGGAGGGGGGGTGTTTCGGGGAGGGGGATGGGGGGAGAGGGTGTTTTCCTCTCATAGTCCCCCACTACCCTCCCCTTTTTTATTTATTTATTTTTATTTTACCCCCCCTTCTTTTTTCTCTTTTTCTCTTCCCTAAATGCTTTTTTTGTTTTCTCACCTTTGGTGGGAATTTTTGAAGCAAAATTATATGATATGAGAATATAAATAGAAACCTGGGGTTCACAAGGTACTCTGTTCATGTTTTTATTCATCTTTTCACCAATAGGTCCAGAGACAAGGGACTTTGTTTTCTGCCAAAAGGCGGAAGGGGGGGGAACTCCAGGCACAAGTGGTTCACCTCTGCCCGGATTCACCCTCCCTGTAGGGGGATGTGCCACAGACAGTGGCATAATATGTTATGGTTTTTAGATGGTTTAGTGTGTATTTTTTTCCTCTTCCCTCCTTCTTCTCGTCAGATGCATCCAAGGCGAAAGAGCTCAGAAGTCTGGGCGCAGACACCGATCAGGCACAACATTACAATAAGAGACTTTTGGGAATAATGAGAGAATGGCAGGTAGATTGAAGATTGTATCGTATAATGTGAGAGGGCTTTGTTCGATTGGTTCGAGGGGCCACCTCTGGCACGAACTGTGTCACATGAAGGCAGAGATAGTTTTTTTGCAAGAGACGCACTTTGTGGCAGGGTCGACCCCTCCTATGCCTCTCTTTCCATATAATCAATGGTTTCATGCACCTTCACCTATTCTTAGCGCTGGAGGAGTTACAATAGTTATACACAAACAATGTCCCCTAGTACCCACACAAATACGAGGAGATCCTGAGGGCCGCTTTCTTTTTGTTAAAGGAAAGACCCAGGGCCAGTGTTATACCCTAGCTACTATATATGCCCCCAATAGCCATACCTTTAAATTTCTATCTAAAACTTTGGATATCCTGGGGAAGTTTTGGGAAGGTCTATTGGTTATGGGAGGGGATTTTAGCCTGTTCGGGAAAACCTTTGTGTCTCATAAGGCGTTAAGATATGTTAAATAGTGCCTTCACTCTCTGCCTTTGGTGGACAGTTGGAGGGTGCTGCATGAGCGGGACAGAGATTACAGTAATTACTCCAAAATACGCGATGGGGGTTATTTACTAAAGGCAAATCCACTTTGCAGTACAAGTGCACTTGGAAGTGCAGTCACTGTAGATCTAAGGGGAACATGCAAGGAAAATAAAAAACAAACTTTTTGCTTGTACATGATTGGATGATAAAATCAGCAGAGCTTCCCCACATTTCAGATCTCTCCCTCAGATCTAAAGCGACTGCAATTCCAAGTGCATTTGCAGTGCACTTGTAGTGCAAAGTGGATTTTCCTTTAGTTAATCAATCCCAATGTATATTTAAGGATCAATATGTTGTTGATCGATCAATATTATCTGAATTATGTGAATTTATCAACTATTGAGTCAATCACCATGTCAGACCATGCTCCAATAAATGTAACGATGTGTCTGGCATCGATTGGGAGCCTGGAAAGAACATGGCGATTGAATAAATATTTTGTTTGATAAAAAGAATGTGGATCCTTGTCCCTCACACTAGCACTATACTTTGAGACCAATATATCAGAGTAGGTGTCTGACCAAGTGGTATGGGAAGCCCATAAGGCAGTCTTTAGAGGGGAGTTAATTTCAATGGGTTTGCGTATTAAAAAAGAGAGACAGAAGGAAATGGTCATGCTCTTAGAGGAAATACATAAACTTAAAATTAAACATAAGGCCCATTTAAAACCTGGGGACATGCAGAGACTGGGAAAACTAGGGGCAGACTTAAAACAGCTTCTCGATCGAAAAGTTCAAAATAAACATAGATTTTTCGCCTACAGATTCTATGAACGGGGGAATAAGGGTGGAAGACTATTGGCTAGACAACTAAAGAAACAACAGGATTCACGCCATGTTCATACAATAAAGACAGGCGAAAAGCAGATAGTGGACTCCCAAGCAATAGCCACTGATTTTCATGCGTTTATGCGTCTCTATATAACATAGACTCAATTCCTGCGGGGGTGGAGGAGGATGGACATTTGAATAGAATTCAGGAATATCTTGAGGCCTCAGGGCTACAGGCCATTCCATCTGCAGCCTTGGAGGAAATGGAAAAAGCAATCTCCATTGAAGAGCTGGGCGGAGCGATTGCGGCTTTGTCATTGGATAAAAAGCCTGGAACCTGATGTTTTCGCAAATTTGTATTATAAAAAGTTTTCCTCAATCCTGTTGGTTCCTGTTTGCAGATACCTTAACGCTATCTTGGTCTCTAACCCATTGCCTCCAAAGGCACTGTTGGCTTATGTGACAGTTCTCCCAAAGGTAGGGAAAGGCCCTCAGTGCTGTGCCAGCTACAGATCCATCTCCCTCCTTAACTCTGACACTAAGCTCCTGGCTAAAAATCTGACCCTAGTTACAAGAACATGTAGTTAAATTCATTCACCCAGATCAAACAGGGTTTATGAAGGGCCGAGAGGCTAGAGATAATACTATTCTGGCCCTGCATGTATTGCATTGGGTGCATAATGGACTGAACCATTGGTGTAGTACTTTCAATGGATGCTGAAAAAGCATTCATTAGGGTGAGGGGAGGTGGGAGTTTATGGTTTGAGTTTTGAGGGAGATGGGTCTGAGAGAGCGGATGATGGGATGGGTGACGGCACTGTATGCAGATCCTAGAGCAAGGGTTAAAGTTAATGGTAGACTATCAGATTATGTTGAGATATGGAATGGGACTAGGCAGGGATGCCCACTATCTCCATTGTTATTTGCTATGGTGCAGGAGCCCTTTCTGCACACGATTAGGGGAAATAGGAAGATCAAGGTGATTTGTATTGGATCAATGGAACATAAGATCTCAGCTTACGCTGATGATCTACTGTTATACCTCTTCTCTCCTCAAAAGTCTTTGATGAAACTGATGTTGGAAAGAGACAGGTTTGGCCTTATATATAATTTTAAAATAAATATTGAGAAATCAGTGTTGATGCCGAGCCATGTGCCTTTGAAAATGAGGACCACCTTGCAACAATCTTTTCATTTTGTTTGGCGCCTTGATTCTATATTCTATTTAGGGATCTATATCTCTTCAGATATAAAGCGCCTATATGATCTAAACAATGGACCCTTGATGGTATCCATAATAAAAGACTTGCAAAAGTGGAGAAGTCATACTTTGACATGGTTTGTCAGGGCAAACACGCTTAAAATTTGTGTAATTCCCAGGTCTATTTTATGTTTTACATACCATACCCATAACTCTCCCACAGATATTCTTTAAACAAATACGAAGGGCTTTTATGACCTTTGTGTGGGGAGATAAACATCGCAGGTTGGCACGTGAGATTTTGAGGAGACGGGAGGGTGGGGAGGGACTCCCGGTTATAGCATTTTATTACAGAGCCATGGCCCTAGTTCATATAATGAACTGGTGCCATGAATCTGCTAGTAACATTTGGGTGCCCTTGGAGAAAACATTAGCAGGCAGGAACTTGGCTGGAGCCCCCTGGATTATGGTTTCTTATAGGAGGTTGTTGGAATATGCATCACCATTGACCAAGACAACACTATCCATTTGGGATAGAATGAACCTTACAGGAATTTCCCCCCCAATATCCCCTATAACACCATTGGAAGGATTTCCCTGGATTTCCTCGGGGGAAGAGAAAGAGAGTTTCGATTGCTGGGTAAATGCAGGGTAAATTTCTTCCATTGGTGAATTTGGTTTGAATACTGGGGGAAGTACCAATGGCTGTATGGAAAAACCATCAACTGACAGACTTGTTCAATAAGTGGAAGTACCAGATCAGGCCAGCGAACCCGCTTAACTACTTTTGAGGAATGGTGTGTTAACTTATCAGAGCCGTGTCATATGTTGTCTTGAATGTATAGGCTGGTTCTGAGCGCTAAAAATATGACAACTTCCTATTTAATTTGAAAATGGGAAAGAGAACTGGGTTATAATTTTACATCAGAGAAAATTAAAAGGTTGATTGGAGCGATACACCATACTTCAATAAGTTCCCATATACTGGAGATGCCTTACAAGTTCCTGACAAGATGGTATCGTACACCGGCTTGATTGGCTCAGATATATCCATTGGCCGATGTTAACTGTTGGAGGGGATGTAACCAAAGGGGCTAATTTCTGCATTTATGGTGACATTGCCCAAAGATTAAAGTTTTCTGGGAGGAGATAGCCCCTTGGATTAAGAAAATTACACCTAGACCTATAGAATTCTCTCCATTACATTTTCTTTTTCATGGGATGCCATCATCTGCTAGGTTTTATAAGAGGCGTTATTTCCCATTTGCTAAATGCAGCCAAAATATTGATACCTAGATTTTGGAAAAAGTCTGGATGTCCCACTATAATGGATTGGAAAAGGGAAGCAGAAAAAATAATGGAAGCAGAGAGATGGATACATATGGTTAAAGACCAACAGAATACATTTAAAGATACATGGGCAGGATGGCTGTATTACTCCTCAGAAAAAGGGGTGGATTAAACCCTTTTGGGGGCAATGCTGTGTTACAGATCAGAGAGTCTGTGGGATGCATCTGATGGGGGGAAATTGGGAGGAGGTGGGCTTTTTTTTTCTTTTTTTGTGTTTCCTTTTTCCTCCTCTGGGAGGCACAGTGGAGAGATGATTGATTTCATTAAAGGAAGAAGATAAGTTATAATAGTAAATTAGGCACGGGATGGGTAACAAGCGATGGAATCACATAAATGTAGCACTCTCTACCAGTAGGTAGGTGCTAGTAAGGGTTATTTTACTAGAGTTTGTTCAGCACAGGCAAATTTAGGCAGGCCTATGCTGCAAGCTAGGCCTGTCTGTTTTGATCTGGGGGCTGGGAGTGGTCACAGTAGCAGTGGGTGTGACCAACTGTACACTAGTTCTGAGGCGCCTCCCCTGCTTCCAGGGCAAAATATTCTGGAAAAGGGGCTGGGCCTGGAACTGGAGTAGCAGGCAGCTTGTGTGGGAGCCCTGACCAATCCCCAATCGGTATTGGCAGGGTGGGCCTCCTATATAACCTGAGGTGATATGCCACTGAGCGGGGAAGTTGGCTGAGTGAGGTGAGGAATGGAATTCTAAGCAGCAGCAGGAAGCCATCCCCATCTGGGGGTTGGGGGGGGGGGTGCACGGATCCCAGGAGGAGGCCCGGGGAGAACTGTGAGGAAACATTGCCGGCTGTGGCAATGTCTCTACCACCACACCGTCGGATGGTAGAGAACTCCTGGAGCAGAGGGGCAGGTGAAGCTGTCGGAGCGCATGATCCGGTCTTCATCAAACACACAGTGGATGATGGGGAGTCCTGGATCAAAGAAGAGGCTGTGAGGATTTGTGTAAAGTAGATGTGGCATGAGGACACATTATTTGCAAGTTGGGCTGTCTGGGAACAGTAGTCCATTACCTAAAGTGATGTTTTAAACTACTAGGCCCCCGGGGAGAGGATCTTCAGGCCTCAAGCCTAGTAGCAGCGAGCAACCGGAGCAAGTAAAGGGACTTATTCAGAGTGGGCTCCTATTACCCAACAGAAGAAGATGTAACATACTAATTTCAGTAACTACAAGTGTGTGCAGGAGGAAACCAGTGTGGGTAGAAGGAACCAAGCTTTGCGCAGGAGGGAAGAAGTTTCTGGGAACATCATTTCTACACGGTGAGAAGTGGTGTCCCCATTCTCTACACGGTATTGAATGAGGAATCCATGGAAGCAAATAGTCTGTGGGAGGAGAGCAGAGGAGGAGCAACAATCTGCATGGAGAAGCAGGAGGAGATTTACATTTAATGTTCATGCACATCCAATCTTCTGGCTCTAACATTGTACTTTTGTGCTCTAATTATAAATATGATGGCCATGATTAATCCTATGGGCATCCCATATTCCAATCCCTATCCAAGTTGTACCCCCCAATAAAACAACAAAAAGAAAAACCAGCAAAAGACTGTTCATTGTCTCTAGAAGTGATGTATGAAGTCTGGCAGTTGGGTGATTTGGCGGATTGTTTGTTACTAGCTGCAACACCTTGGGGGTTATTTACTAAAGGAAAATTCACTTTGCACTGAAAGTGCACTTGGAAGTAAAGTCGCTGTAGATCCGAGGGGGACATGCAAGGAAAATAAAAAACAGAATTTTAGCTTGTACGTGATTGGATGATAAAATCAGCAGAGCTTCCACTCATTTTAGATCTACCCCTTAGAGTAAGGCCGCGTACACACGGGCGGACTATCCGTCCAACTAAGTCCGTCAGACAATCCGACAGACAGTCCGTCCTACTTTTGAATGAACGGACTTGACCACACACACTATGAACAGACAGTCTGCTGAAAGCTTGCGCGATGACGTGTACAGCACGTACGACGGGACTAGAAATTCGACGTCCAATACACTGCAATGCAACCTTCGGCCGTGTAAATCCTTTCTGAGCATGCGCCATACTTAGTCCGTCAAACTAGCCTACTCACGAGCGGACTGTCCGCTGAAACCAAGTTTGGACGGACAATATTACGGAAATTCCGAAAGACTTAGTCCGCCAGACTGTCCGCTGAAAAAGTCCGCTGAAGCCCACACACGAGCGGATTGTCCGCTGAAACACGTTTCAGCGGACTAAGTTGGACGGACAATCCTCTCGTGTGTACGCAGCCTTAGAGTGACTGCACTTTCAAGTGCATTTGCAGTGCAAAGTGGATTTGCCTTTCGTAAATAACCCCCCATGGCTACATAAAGAGGGGTAGATTGAAATGAAAGGTGGAGAGGTATAAAAATGAAACAGTAGAGTGAGACTATATTGAATTAAAACACTAAACATAATAGGACACGAAAATAGTAATTCGAAATTATACACTTTTTTTTTAATATATATAATTTTTTATTTTTTATTGTATTGCTGGTTGTTTGACACACATAATAGGGCACTGCAAAGCCCCCCTTCTTATGCCGCGTACACACGGTCGAACTGTTTGACGTACTTAGTCAGTTGAAACACATTTCAGCAGACAATCCGCTCGTGTGTGGGCTTCAGCGGACTTTTTCAGCGTGCAGTCCGGAGTACTAAGAATTTCGGTTTTTCCAAAAATCTGTCCGTCGTACTTTGGTTTCAGCGGACAATACGGTCGTCAGTATGCTAGTCCGACGGACTAAGAATGGCGCATGCCCAGAAAGGATTTACAGGGCTTTGCTGTGTCTTGGATTTCCTATTTCTAGTCCCGTCGTACGTGCTGTACACGTCATTGCGCAAGCTTTCGTCGGACTGTTTGTGTATCCGTGTGTGGTCAAGTCCGTTCAGTGGAAAGTACGCCGGATTGTCCGCCGGATTGTATGACGGACTAAGTACGTCAAACAGTTCGACCGTGTGTACGCGGCATTAGTTATACGTTGAAATTTTTTTTGCACAAATTGAGTTTTGGTCATTGGTAGGTAAGTGGGTAGGCTTTTTTTTCTCTCTCTCTCTTCTGAAGAGGACATGATCAAGGAGTGTTTTCTCGGGGTGGGGGGGGGGGGGGGGTTAGTGTGGTGTATGTTAATGAAAAAGATTTATATAGATATATTGTGCAATGTGTATTTCTATGTTATATGTTGGAATTTGTCTTAATAAAGAAAAAGTGATTATTAAAAAAAAAGTAGTATTGCAGAGCTAAAAGTCCTGAGTAGTAACAAGGCCTGCTGGAACTTCTAGTTCTTCAAAAGCAGGGGTGGCCTTCTCAGCACCGTTCCTAAATAGCATACAGATTCCTTAGATTGCTCCTTCCTGACAAACCCCTATGTTCCATGAGCTCCATAAAAAGCTGTTTTATATCCCCTCACACCTTTGTGTTCTCTGCAACATATGCTGCTCCCTGCCACCATTAAAGTGACTTTAGAAAATGTTATGCTCCTGCAATTCCAACAGTATGTCTCGCAGCAAAGGCTTATCTCCCATTTACATGAAATGAGCCCAAGATGTTGAAGGTGCAAATTTATTACAATGTTAATCTTCGCTGGAAGGCTTCCTGCTATCGCCAGTAGTAGAGGTAACTGTATCATTTGTTATGCTTCTTTTACCCTACTTATCTCTGCTCAATCAGCCCAGGGCTGCCTTGTAATTCCTTGTGAACTTATTGAAACCAGCTGACTTCTGCGCTGTGAATAGAATGAGGTCTTTTATTTTCAGCGGATTTTTGTTTTCATTTTCTTTGTACTAAAAGAACAATCACAAATGATATAATTCCTATCTATCTATCTATCTATCTATCTATCTATCTATCTATCTATCTATCTATCTATCTATCTATCTATCTATCTATCTATCTATCTATCAGATAAGTAGGATGTTAACCCCTTCAGCTCCGTAAGATTTACTCCCCTTCATGACCAGGCCATTTTTTGTAATATGGCACTGCTTTACTTTAACTTACAAATGTGCAGTCGTTCAAATAAAATACTTAAAATAAAAGTACCCAAATAAAATGTATGCCTTTTTCCCCTGTGGTCGTTATTTTTTGCACTATAAACAAAAAAAGACAGACAATTTTGAAACAAAAATAATATTTTTTATTTTTTTCTTTCTGCAATAAAACATCTAATAAAAAAATGTAAACAAATCCAATTTCTTCATCAATTCAGGCCAATATGTATTCTGCTACATATTTTTGGTAAAATAAATCCCAATAACCGTATATTGATTGGTTTGCACAAACGTTATAGCAAACTGTGGCATATTTTTATACATTTTTTAACTAGTAATGGCGGCAATCAGCGACTTATAGTGGGATTGCGATATTGCGGCAGACAAATTGGATGACACTTTTGACACTTTTTGGGGACCATCTACACTAATACAGGGTTCAGTGCTAAAAAAATATGCACTGCCACTGTACTAATGGCACTGGCAGGGAAGGGGTTAACAACAGGAGATCAAAGTGTTAAATGTATGCCTGGGGAGTGCTTACTCACAGTGGGGGAGATGCTTTGACTGGGGAAAGGCAAAGATCTGGGCCTTCCGTTCTGACAGAATGGCAATCTGTCAAAATATATAAAGGTGCATACAAACTAGTGTTGAAAACAAGATTAACTAATTGGTTGCACGTGGCGCTATTCCCTGTGTACCTTTCAGTCAACACTCCCTAATCTCATAAACAAACTTAACTCAAATCATACAAAATGTGATAGTTGCTAAACATCTAAGTGAATATCCAAATTTACATTTAGATTAAATATACAGTGACATGAATGAGCAAATGTGAATAAAGTCCATCCACCGAATGCAGATAATAAAAAATAAAAAATATAAAATATAAAGTATAAAGTATAAAAATAATAATATCCAAATAATACAAAGTCTTTCTATGCAAAGCGTGAACAAATCTCCAGTGTTCAAATCTCCTTATACATGTGACTCCTTCACCACACCATCCGTGCTTAATGGCCCCCCTTCGTGAAAAAACTCACCAAATGCTAAGCCTTACACTTTCGTGTGAGGCAAAAGGGCTTGCAACAGATCTCTCAAGATGTAATTCAGATATCAGCACATCCGATTTAATCTTCTCCAATTACGTACTTCAGTGTGTATATATAGATACCTCAAAGAAAAATCACAGAGGGAGACCCCAATAGTGTAATACTGCAATCACTCTTTAATGTAAAAAATCACACTCTTTATGCACTCACATGAACTTAAAGGGTAAAATCACTTCAAAAAAGTAAAGAAACTTGCTTCACAAATCCACTCCACAACAACGTTCTGAATACGTCGGGGCATTGGTGGTCACAACGGACTTATTAGATACGATACTGGATCGCTTAATCTCACCCCTCCTCGTGCGTCCCGCCTGGTCCCACACAGCAGGTCCGTTCGAAAAAGGCGCCTTTAGATCAGATGATTCAGTCCTCTTAGTCCTGTGCCCCCTTTTCAGCTCCGTGTATGTCAGCTCAAAGTCCGCCAGATAGCCCCGCCCCCGACATGTTTCGTCGTATCAGACTTATTCATGGGATGGCAATCTGCCTTGTTTACAGTTGCAGATTGTCGTTCTGCCTCTCTACTGTGTAATCGTTGGGCATTGGTACCCGCCACTGGGCTCCCACTACTGTATGTATAATCACAGTAGGAGCAGGGTCACCTGCGGAGTGCATGCACGCCCCAGACCCAGAAGTTTCAGATCATGTACTAGGTACGTGATCTGGCACGGAACAGCCACCCTGTTGCAGTATTTGTGTGTGGGGCGGGAACAGGTTAAAGTCTATCTCTAGATTAAAGGGAAACCTTTCCTTGTAGTGGGGCTGCCCCTGTTTAGGTTTAGATTTAGATTCCCATAGCAGCCATCATTCTCCTCTACTCTATGTTTTGGCAGTGAACTGTCTCTTGGTGTCCACCTATCCAAAGCAGGGCTATAAGCTCAGCATTTAAATGATGACATCAGAGGACCTTCAACTGCTGAAGCATAGATGAGAAGAATCTGCAGCCCTTCAGCCTGGAGGAAGCCTGCTGGAGAGCAGGATCGGGTAATGCCGTGTACACACGAGCGGATTGTATGGCGTACTTAGTCCGTCGAAACACATTTCAGCGGACAATCCGCTCGTGTGTGGGCTTCAGCGGACTTTTTCAGCGTGCAGTCCGGAGTACTAAGTATTTTGTTTTTTTTCGAAATTCTGTCTGTCGTACTTTGGTTTCAGCGGACAATACGATCGTCAGTATGCTAGTTCGACGGACTAAGAATGGCGCATGCCCAGAAAGGATTTACACGGCGGAAGGGTGCTTTGCTGTGTCTTGGACTTCCTATTTCTAGTCCCGTCCTACGTGCTGTACACGTCATCGCGCAAGCTTTCGACGGACTGTTTGGGTATCCGTGTGTGGTCAAGTCCGTTCAGTGGAAAGTACGACGGACTGTCCGTCGGATTGTATGACGGACTAAGTACGCCATACAATCCGCTCGTGTGTACGCGGCATAAGTAAAACTTATTTTTGTGTCCCTGTAGACATAAACCTTTGCAGTATGGGGGAGGGTACATTTTCTTCTTTCCCTTGCGTTCAACTTTAACCTTTTTCTGACCTGTGTAAGGTGTGTGTGCAGTGGCAAAGAGGGTGGACTTTAATGACCACGTGTCGCACATATGCATCCATAGCCAGCTGATGTTTCTGTGGTGAGAGCATATTCACCTAGCACTACTACCACAGTGAGTATGCACTTTCTGCTCTCCCTCTCATCACTGGCCATGAAGGCCACAGCAGAGACCATTGGTTCCTGCTGCTGTCAACCACAGCCTGTGAAGAGAGATGGGGGGGGCAGGGCCAAGCCACACTCTGTATGTCCATAGACACACAGAGCGCAGCTTGAGATTGATTCCACATGAGTGCCCCTATAGCAAGTGGCTTGCTATGGGGATACTTAGCAGGGGGTAAAAGCCAGGAACACTGGGGGGGGGGGGCACCAGAAGAGGAGGATTGGGGCTACAAAATAGTTACACAGTGCAGGTCACATTTGTTATAAAAATACCTTTACAATTACTTTTATTTTTCCGTCAGCTCATTACTCTGTACAACTTGCCCCCCCCCCCCACTTACCCTAGTATATCAAGGCAACAAAAAACAGAATAGGACTACATAATCCTCATCTTCTCCTCCTCTCCATAGAATGGAGCTGGGTGGAGTTCTGAAATCTTCAGAACAATGTAATTGACTTGAATGTAGCACAGACAGAGAGCACAACATTTTCTAGCAAGACACAATTTCTAGCAAGAGTAACAGGTATTTTTTGCACATTAAACATATACAAAACACTTTTAATGGTATATTTAACAGACCAAAAGGGAGAAAATAAGAGAGGTTCATTTTAGGGGTTACATACAGAATGTCTAGAGGGGTGGGTGAAGTAAGCACATGATAGTAAACTAGAATTTAAAAAAATACAGTTTCAGCACTATGGAGAGCTCAGATTGGCAGATTTACTGGCTGTTTTAAAAGCTGTTTTGACAACTTACTGTACGTGTGACGTTCAACAGCTGTTCACCAGCTGCCACATTTGCGTGGTGAACGTTTATCCTATTATAAATAGGGTGAATGTCACAAGGGCAAATAGTCCTAAAGGATTCACTGGGCGCATTTCCCAGTAAATCCTTTATAAATGTTGCAATTAAATATAATTTTATGTGGTCCTTGAACATAGTACTACTCGTAGCAGGCTTAATATATAAAAAAAGGCTCATGAAGACCCCAAGCATAAGCTACATTTTACAGTATAATGACATTTTATACAGTTGTGCACTTCCAAATTGTGGCAATAGTTTGGAGAAGGTCCTTTTCTGTTTCAACATGACTCTGCTATTGTGCACAAAGTCAGATCTATAAAGACATAGCTAGCTACAAAGTAGGAGAGGTTGAAAAAAGACACAAGTCCATCAAGTCCAATCTATGGACATGGTTTGGTAAGTTTGGTGTTGATGAACTCTGGTGGCCTGGACAGAATCTTAACCTCAAGCCCATCGATCTCCTTTAGGTTGAAATTGAATGCTGTTTTAAAGCGTATGTAACCCCTATACTTATTATAGCCTAGAAATGTCTAGACAGGTATGTTGAGGTCACAAAACAGCAGCCTGTTACTTCTCAGGTTTTACATTAGGACATAAACTTGATCCTGCCAGTTCCTCCCAATTAATTTTCTAACCTGACCACACTAAGAACTACTATTTGTGCTATTATGGTCTGTTTGTGGCTAACTCTTTCCCTAATAGAGATAAACAGGTGCCTGTATCTTTTTTTTTGTAATTATATTTACTTATATAGTTATATATATATATATATATATATATATATATATATATATACAGTATCTCAAAAAAGTGTGATTGATATATTAATAGTAATTGTGTGCAGGCTGAAGGCTTCATCGACAAAATAAGCCTTCAGATCTTTAGATGATGGTGCATCCTGAAGGTGGCAGTATTAATCTGTTAAAAACTCAATTGTTAGCTAAAATTACAGCATTAACAAAAAACACATTATTTAAATTTCTGCTAATTTATCAGCCTATAATTAAGAAAACAGAAAATTGTTTGTATTAAAACAAGGTACCAAATACGTATAATGTATGCAATTAAAAAGGCAAATTGGTCATGAAGTAATTGTCAGGTTAACTGTCGCAGCATTGGGTTAAAGGGTTAAAAATATCTTTCTGTGGTCTGTCTTTTAATTTTTGTCAGTTTTTAGATATTTATTTTATTTTATGAAATCTAACCAAAAAAAGAAACAAATATTTACTTGTGTTGTACAGCTATTTTATTGACATAATCAAATTTGGACTAGCAGTTCTGCTGCTGAAGAAACGCTGGTGGTTTAATATAAATTGAAACAATATGATTATCTACATTCTGATCACCTATAGCTCTCCAGTTGTGGATTTCTGCCAGTGTATAATTTACTTAAAAAGAAAAGAAAAGAATTACGATTTGTAAAGAAACACTGTGAAGACATATTTTACAAAAACGTTACTTTGCAAAAAAGTTACTTAATATTTTTTACAGTTCTATAGGAATAGAAGGGACACTGGAGGCCGGATATTGACAATAAAATGTGTGAACACATTTCCATATCTGTATGGCCATACTTTTGAATTTTCACTCTATCCAAAAGCATAGTAAAGCATATCTAAACCCCAAAACAACAAACAACAAAATATATTAAATGGGGTAGCTGCATTCATTTACTTTTTTAGACATTTTTTTATCCTGCCAATAACACACTTCCTGTCCTGATAATTGCTCACGCACTTCACAGGCCTTATGGAGGAGTCTGTTCTTATATCTATTACCTGGATGAAAGTTGTTTTTTGTCGTTCTCAGACAAAAGCTGAGATTGGATTTCTTACAGGATCAAGTATCTGTACTTGCAAATAAATAATAAAATAAAATAATGATGCAGCCTCCACATCTAAGGACCCGAAAGACATGCAAAGCTCAAATAGATTTACTATGAAGATCATGGAAGTACAGAACTATTTTAGAATCTCCATGGGCCTCCTGGAATAAACCTATTCCTTATTAGACATATTACAGAGAATATTCACAAAAGCTGTGTGAATGCTGAGGCATTTGAACAGCAGTTTGTTTTAAAATAAATAGACACCTAAATGTAGAATTTATTTTAAGCAGTGCAGTTTCTAAGGAGAATCTACAAGGTTTTTATTTGGGGTCTATCTTGCCTAAAATGATATGGATTCCAAGGAATGTTTCTTGCTAGAGGGAAAAAAGCTGTGTATAACTGATCGGGAGGTAGACTAATTAGTATTTGTTTGTTTTAGGTAAAAGTCCATGGGATTGAGTGTCATCTGATAAGGCTGGTATTCCTGGGTCTTGGCCTAGGTTTGGGAAGACAGAATACCCATGGGGATTGTGCCCCCTGGGGTGGAGATCCAGAAAAACACTATGGGGTTGATTTACTAAAACTCAACAGTGCAAAATCGGTTGCAGCTCTGCATTGGAACCCACCAGTTTCTGTTTTTTTTTTTTTGTCAAAGCTTTATTGGTATTTGGAGCAATTGTGTTGCTAACAAGCGAGCCAGGTGGCTCTGAATTTTCGTTGTTTGGATTTAGTGTGGAAGGAACCCCTGCGTAGTTTGGAAATTGTGTGGAAGAAACTAGGCAACTAATGTGAATGTAAACTTTCCATTTATTTAAAAAACATGAGCTGCCAGGATTTGATTAAGGGGTCTGAACTCTGCTGTCTTCAATCGCTACAGCTATCAGAAAAGCCCTCAGCATTTAAAATTTCTAAGGTGTCCAATGCCTCCATTGTTGTTTCACCTGCTGGACCTTCCTCACTAAAAGCCACAGTTTTGATGGAGTGGTCGACAAGAGGAATCATTGGGTGCAAAAGTGAGTATTCAGAGGCTGATATTACTGTATATGTCAATGATTCAGGTAGGGTTTAGGTTGTGTTTTAGTGTTAGAGATATTTTAGATGTTACTAGGATTACTTAAATATTTTAAATTATTGTTAACTTATAAGTGCTGCTTTCTTGCTAACAGTAGGATTTGGATATTCACAGGATTTGAATATATAGAGGGACTATCCAGAAAAACAGAGACATTTGGAAACTATGCGTTGATAAACGAGACTTAATGTCCTCTCCAGAGCATGGAACTGCCGGCATGACATCACTGACATCTTATATCCTGGCTCGAATGAAGAAATGTACAGTCCTGTTTATAGCAACTATCAATTTTCATTTTGTTCAGCATGTTCCTGGAGAAATTCCTCTTTATAAACTACATAAAAATGATATGATCTGGCATTAATCCAGAAAATGACAAGCTCTGGAAGTTGACACAAAAAGACGGCAGCCTCAAGAGAGAAGGCCGCCATGGAGAATTTTGTTAATTCCCTCTTGTGGGCTGGCAAGAAAATAGCTACAGAAATTAAATTAAATTATCTTGCTCTGCTTTGGCAAACATATCTGTTGTCAGTAGGCCAGACATGAATTCACTCATATACTTGTTTGCCATGTGAAGGTCAGGAGGAGCCAGGATACTGGTGTAGGCTGTCAGCCGGAGTGATGCACAGTGGGGAATAGGTGGTAGAAGGACACTCACAGTGTGGTCTCTGTGACATGTGATATTTTCTGAGATGTTAGAGGGGGCATCTGTAATCACTACTGAGGAAAGAACAACATTTATATTAAAAACTATACTGCTGGAAGCCAAGTTATGTGTGTGTGCCATGACTCATGCGGGCTTATTTGGTAAGGCAGTACAAACAGAAAATGTGATGTGCAAAGTTTAGTAATATTAGGAAAGACAGTGACTTCATAAAAGCCTGCAACTGAATGTAACTTGAAAGCCATAGTTCCCCCATCATTAAAAAGATTTTATGTATATATGCTCAAAATTGCCAGGTATCTTTTGACCAGTCACATGATGCTTTGGGTCCTCTTTCTTCCCCTCTGTGAATGCTGCAGTAAACAGTTCCACATAATGATGTTCTCTGCGGTATTCTCATGCACTATGCAGTAGAAATAGAGATATGTCTATGTCCAGGTTTTAGATGGTTTCCATATACCAATACATGAGATACTAAAGATGTGTAACCACGTTACCCTTACATAATCATAGAAAACGTTTGCTTAAAAGAAACAGGGTACATAGTTCTCATATATTGAAATAAATGTTCAAGCTGGTCAATGTTGCCAAAGTGATCCCTCAATGGCCAGTCCCTACTACTTTCAGATTTCAGGCTTCCTGAAGACATCTGGTAAGTGAAGAAGTGTATTAATGTATTGAGCCGGGACTTCTAGTGACACAATTTCCACTGGCATTCCCCCGGCTCCATGGCTATGCAGTGGCTTCCAGACTCTTAGTGAGATAGTCATTCCAGGTGCTATTATGAGTGCATTTATTTTTATTTTATATTGGGCAGTGTTTTATAAAGAAGATGCACAATGATATTTGGACTGTGTTTCCCATGATTTTAAACATATGTGATTGAATACTCCTGTGGATGTTGATTCTGTGCCTCCTAGGGGTGATCTTTCTGAAGGAGGAAAATGTTATATTAAGAGCATTGATAGACCTTCCTATTGAGTATAAGGGTTAATTAAATCTGGTCAGTGTGCATCTCTTAAAGGGGCACTCTGGATCATACTTTTTATTTGGACATCGAAGGTGATAAAAAGTATCTAACAGTTAAGCCCCATACACACTATCAGATTTTCTGCTGATTTTTATCTTCAGATTTACCAAAACCATGTAGTGCAAGGGTCTGCCTGATTGCATACAAATTGAAACTCCTAAGATTTGACCTCATATTATATGGTTTTGGTAAATCGGAAGACAAAACTCAGAAGAAAATCTGATATGGGGCATAACAGTACTTAGTGGAACAGATTGAACATTTTTTTTTTCTTTACGTTTTTTGGCAAACAACACTTCAGTCACAGACTTTATGCACATTTGATTAATTTCATTTTTGGGCTATTTCATGTTTTATTTACATTTTTAAGAGGTGCATTTGTTTGCATGCTGCACATTATTAATTCAACACATTTTCATTGTGGATTTGGTTAATATGTGAATAATGATAATATTAAGACATTAATATTTATGAGGTATCTTTTCACATATTTGCATTGCACTTTTTTCAGACAGTACAGCCTCCTTTTTTATTCTTTGTCCTTTAGTGTTTAGTGACATTTTGAGGCTGCCACCAAAACCCCCAAAAAAACTGTTGGTGTTACCTTGGTCTGTTTAGTAATTTTTTCAGTCAAAAACAGATTAAAAGTGTTTTCAATTGTCTGGAAATAGGCTAAGAATAGGCATGGCAATTTTCTGGAAATATAAACATGGTGTTCATTACTAAAAACTGTTAAATGGATTTACGTAACCTACCACAATGACAGACAGTTAGATATAGATATATACAGTCAATTATTGGTTATCCGTTGTCCTAACTGATGACTTTGGTGGTCAATAAGTGGTTGAAAAGTGGCTGAAATTTTCAGAATATCATTGTGTGTATAGCCAGCAATAGTGAGATTGAGTGGGTGTGCCATAGCTGTAATTTATCTGCACAAAAATTAAATCGGCAGGTAGAAATTTGTTGTATTTTAATAGGATGAAACACTCCACAAGTTATATTAACAACCTACATTTTGCAGACCAGGATAACTCATAGACTAAGGAAAAGTTAAACTTTTCAGGAACAGACAGACATAAAATTATTTATTATGTATAGGAGTAAAAACAAATTACTAATTTCCAGGAAATACAAAATCAGTCAGAAAAACACAATTCGTTTTTTTTTTCTTGTCATAGGTATGTATATGACTCTTGCAAACAGCCTCCATGTTTGGCACCTTCGGCTGCTGCTCACATGAGATCCCACAGGAATATTCTCTAGTCTTCTATTACTGTAAACATCCATCAGGAGCAGGTGCTTTATCTTCCAAGACCACATTAAAAAAGGTTAGCAACAAGTACTGGGGCTGAACCCCACTAATGCACAGTAGAGTTGAGTCTTTAAGTGTTGCATGCTGAGTTGAGTTTTTGAGCTATGGCCCAGCGACCATGTCTGCTATCTGTACATATAGAGGAAAAAAGGTTGTAATTTATGGTGGTGCTGCTGATAATGACTGTATGCAGTTTGCATGGTTGCTGTCCAGGGGCTGGCCTCATGCTAGCCTTTAGGGATAATATTGGTGAGGTAAATCAACTAGTTACACCCAACTGCCAAAGCCACTACAAAACCGAAGTTGTGCAAACTTTATGTTTTCTAAAAAATAGTGTATATGTGTCTAGTGTGTATGTGCATGTGTGTTCCTGTGGTGTGTATATGCGTCTTTTTTAGTATGACTGAGTAGGATGTACGATTTTTAAACGCAAGCACTGATAAAGTCTATGTTCTCTGCAAAACACTTTATCACTGTAAAAGTAAAAAAAAACTGATATCAAAAGTCTATGTTCTTTGCAGAACACGTTACCACTATAAATATTAAAAAACAGTTAAAGAAAAGCCAGATACTACATTCTAAGTTGAATATCAATCAACCTAAAATATTCAATATGTTAAATAGGACTGGAAAAAGCTAGAATTATCCTTTAACTTGATATGTGATCATTCATGACATCTACAGGATTGTAGGCAAAATTCCAAGACTCCAATGTAATCCTATTAATATTTTACCAAGATCCCAACCTTAAAACCAAAGCAACTTAATCAAGTTGACTTGTGCTTTCTGCAAGATGACTTGTGCTTTCTGCACGATCATTAATTTCTAAGATAAATCTTTCCTAAGAACGTTTGTCTTTGGTGAGTCAAATGCTCGTATCTGTCTCCCACTACCATCCTAGACTGTGTGAACTGAGATCCTTCTCTTTACCGGAAGCCATCTTCATTTTTTTTTTCTTGAGAAAACAATAATGCACCAAATTCAACACACAATTAATCTTGGGCCCCTGGTACCCTGTGGAGAGCCTGTGGACTGCAGCACAATAGATGAAAGTATTTTATCCTGAGCGTTACCCTCTTGACCCCTGCCACCTTTTTCATGCACTGTCTCATCCTATACCATAAGGAAGACTAGGATTTAGCTCTGATAATCCAAGAGTTTTGACTGAATTTAGGGGGCTTAATAGGCTTGATTGTAAAATGCCAGTTTTGATAAAGTTTCACAAACAAAATTTCTGTTAGTTCTCTGTTTTACTGTTCAGTTAGGGAACATATTATTTTAATGTAAACATGTCACAAAAAAGCAGCAATTTACATTTGACATGATGAAAAAATGCATAATTAAAGGCTATCTTCATTAAAAAAAACTTCTTCTCAGTATGGTCATAGATATGGGCAGCTGAATTCATATGCAATGCTGGCCTTAAAATTTGAATTTGACATGCACCCCCATACCTTCAGATCTTCCTTATCCCCCCCTTTAAAGAGGAATTGGACTCTGAAATTTGTATTAAAAAGGGAGGCAAAGGGCAAAGTACTAGTCAGTAGTTCTG